>NC_060185.1:80506858-80860737 GCF_021184085.1 Oncorhynchus gorbuscha
TCTTAAAGTATAATCTGACATATCCTTAGCAGCATGCCAATCATGCTTAATTGGACTTTTTCTTAATACTGTGTGTACCAAACACTCACTTGAATGCAGTTTTTTGAACATGACCTTTTTGAATGTCCCGATTGAACCTTTGCATGTGTCACCAAGCTTTGCAGAACACCATAGAGAACCACCATAATCATAGAGAACTGTGGTAGAAAACCAAGGCAGTACAAATCACAGTATAATAGAATGAGTTTACATTGATGTTGTTTTGTTACCCCAAAGACTTTAGGTAATGTTCTTTACTTTGACTGCCTGAGGGAAATTCATTTGTTTTGGGTAATTTTTAGTTTATGTATTGTGTGCATCGGAATATTAAAGTGTTTCTGCTTGTCTAGCAAGAAATGTACTTAGTCACAGTTGTCCGAGACAATAGCAAGCAGGAATCTCTGAGCCTATGGCAGCACCCTGGGAAACAGTAAAGCCATTTCGCTCCAGCAGACCACTTAATAGCTTGGCTGATGCGGTGGCTGTAACTTCATCAGTCAATTGGGCCAGACAGAGATGAGCATTCTGCTCCGTGCCCTGACCAATGTGTGAGGAGACATGGGAAGGACAGTGGAGCTCCTCTCATGGCCTCTGGTGATGAAGAAGCATGCCTCACTTTAAATTACATTTGGAAGATAGCAAGGCGGCACTTCACCTGAGCTGGCTGTAGACCATTTTGATGAGTAATTTAGAGGAGATCTTGAGGGTTTTGTTTTTATGTTGTGGCCCATCTGTCCTTCTGACCCTGTAAACCTAAGCTGTCCTTTGAACTATGTGACCATGGGGGTCTTTAGATACCAGTTGTTGCTCATGCTGACAGGGCTCTGTGTGTATGTGTATAGCTGAGATGAAGAGAACTCCATATTTCTATGTGCCACTCTACCTCTGTTTAATATCTGAAGGAATGCTGTACTACACACAGAGATGCGAACAAAGCTCTCCCTCCTCCATTTGGTAAATCCGACAATCTACAATTAAATTGTTATTTGACATGTCAAATAGTTTTATTTGTGTACCTTTTTTTTACCAGACCAAAACAGCGTTCCATATTTTTCATTGTCTACATAGTGGTTAGTAGATGCAGAAACTTGCACACTCGTTTCGTTTTACTTGAGCCTATCCCTCCATCTACGGCGGAACCTCTGTAACCCTGCTGTGCTTCTACCCAGATCCACATGATCACCAGGTCTCTGGAGTAGGACATTCAGAGCGCCTGAAGAGAAATGGTGTGCAAGGACACTTTCCTCACTGTTGGCCACTCAGAGAGGACAATTCCTATTTCTATAGGTTGCAGTCCATAGATGTGATGAGGAAGTGGTGTTTGGATACACATCCCCCCTGCTGTGCCCTGCCAGGCATTGTGATACACATTCCTCTCTGTGCCCTGCCATACAGCCAGGCATGGGGCTGGACGCTGAGAGCTGGCAGGGTAGACCACTTGCCCCATCGACCCTGCCATCCTATTTATACCCAGGACAATAAATGACTGCTGGCCAGCCAACAACCAGCAGGCCCTGAGGGAATGAGAGCTGTGGAGGTCCCCTGCTGGAGGAAAGACGGAGCTAATGAATACTCTGATGACCGTACGCCTTATTTTCTCTTCCAGGTATCCCAGAGACAACTAATCACAGTGCCCTGCCAGAATATTCCAAAGGAGACAACTAATCATAGTGCCCTTCCCATCAGTGAAGCCAGACTAGAATAACTTTTAGAGAAACTTAACATCTACTACACTGGGGCATTGCAAAAGCAGTCTAGGTTTATAGCTGCTACACTCAACAATTGTTGCGATTCGAAACCTGTCGTTATGACCAGAAGCAAATCTTTTAGGGGGGAGATCTTTCTTAGAATGTGGATTTAAAAGTGGAAAGATCCAAAGAGAGTTATATAACATTCTGATTATATTGTCGGACAATTTGGGAGTCTTGAGGTAGGCGCTTGACATGCGTAACAGGCATATTCTCTCTCAATGTTAGACAATGGCATCCAGGCCTAGAGATGTAGAGCCTCATACAAAACCTTTGATTTGGCATGTCTTGACATACTGTCAGAGTACCAGACATCTAAAAGTGGAAGAGCAGAATATACCAGAGAGAAACTAAACTATGACACTTGCCAAACCACCTTTACTACTTCCTATGAAACATTTCACTTCATCCAGAAACCTATTATAAAATGTGGCTATGAATGTAACTAGTGTTGTGCTCTATTGGCCAGTGTCTGAAGAGTGCCTGTCAAAGCTTAAGTGGTTGAAAAATTAAAAACCTTGTTAGCAAAGAATTGAGACTTTTTAAGCTTCAAGTGTATTCTGAAATAATTCAGAACCCTTGACTTTTCCACATTTTGTTTCGTTAGTCTCATTCTAAAAATGGACAATGGACAATGTTAGCCTGTGTAACATGAGACTCACTGTGGGGCAGTATTCACCATTTGGTTTCTGTCACCTCTCTGGGTAGCTGTGGAACTTTTTACATAGTGTCAGGCGGTCCAGGATTGTCCACTTAACATCAAGCTTCAGAGAATGTAATGCAACGTGACGAAGGGGAGATGAGCATCAAGGACAGTTCCCTTTAGCCATTTTGAATGAATCACTCTGTTCAATGACCAGAAAATGTAGGCTATTTCACTACAGAGTGGGTTACAGAAGAGCCAGTCTGACACTTAGGTTTTCAAAGAGATGGATTACAGAAAATGTAACTGATATTTTAAAAGTTCGGCCTATCACGCCAGTTCCATAACCAATATTCTGCAACCTAAGCTAAATACCAATGTTGCAAAGTGGTGGTAGCCTTTAACCGCTCTGGGATATGTGGGACGGTAACGTCCCACCTCGCCAACATCCAGTGAAAGTGCAGGGCGCCAAATTCAAAACAAAAATCTCAATTAAAATTCCTCAAGCATACAAGATAAAATGTTCATTAATCCAGCCAGTGTCTGATTTCAAAAAGGCTTTACAGCAAAAGCACCACAAAAGATTGTTAGGTCACCACCAATTCAGAGAAAAACAGCCAAAGAGGAGTCACAAAAGCAGAAATATACAGTGGAGAGAACAAGTATTTGATACACTGCTGATTTTGCAGGTTTTCCTACTTACAAAGCATGTAGAGGTCTAATTTATTTTAATCATAGGTACACTTCAACTGTGAGAGACGGAATCCAAAACAAAAATCCAGAAAATCACATTGTATGATTTTTAAGTAATTAATTTGCATTTTATTGCATGACATAAGTATTTTATCACCTACCAACAAGTAAGAATTCCGGCTCTCACAGACCTGTCAGTTTCTCTTTAAGCCCACCTGTTCTCCACTCATTACCTCTATTAACTGCACCTGTTTGAACCGGTTACCTGTATAAAAGTCACCTGTCCACACACTCAATCAAACAGACTACAACCTCTCCACAATGGCCAAAACCAGAGAGCTGTGTAAGGACATCAGGGATAAAATTGTAGACCTGCACAAGGCTGGGATGGGCTACAGGACAATAGGCAAGCAGCTTGGTGAGAAGGCAACAACAGGCACAATTATTAGAAAATGGAAGAAGTTCAAGATGACAGTCAATCACCCTCAGTCTGGGGCTCCATGCAAGATCTCACCTCGTGGGGCATCAATGATCATGAGGAAGGTGAGGGATCAGCCCAGAACTACACGGCAGGACCTGGTCAATCACCTGAAGAGAGCTGGGACCACAGTCTCAAAGAAAACCATTAGTAACACACTACGCCGTTATGGATTAAAATCCTGCAGTGCACGCAAGTTCCCCCTGCTCAAGCCAGCACATGGCCAGGCCCGTCTGAAGTTTGCCAATGACCATCTGGATAATCCAGAGAGGGACTGGGAGAAGGTCATGTGGTCTGATGAGACGAAAATTGAGCTTTTTGGTCTAAACTCCACTCACCGTGTTTGGAGGAAGAAGAAGGATGAGTACAACCCCAAGAACACCATCCCAACCATGAAGCATGGAGGTGGAAACATGATTCTTTGGGATGCTTTTCTGCAAAGGGGACAGGAGGACTGCACCATATTAAGGGGAGGATGGACGGGGCCATGTATCACGAGATCTTGGCCGACAACCTCCTTCCGTCAGTAAGAGCATTGAAGACGGGTCGTGGCTGGGTCTTCCAGCATGACAACGACCCGAAACACACAGCCAGGGCAACTAAGGAGTGGCTCCGTAAGAAGCATCTCAAGGTCCTGGAGTGGCCTAGCCAGTCTCCAGACCTGAATCCAATAGAAAATCTTTGGAGGGAGCTGAAAGTCCGTATTGCCCAGCGACAGCCCCGAAACCTGAAGGATCTGGAGAAGGTCTGTAATGTAGGAGTGGGCCAAAATCCCTGCTGCAGTGTGTGCAAACCTGGCCAAGAGCTACAAGAAATGTATGATCTCTGTAATTGCAAACTACGGTTTCTGTACCAAATATTAAGTTCTGCTTTTCTGATGTATCGAATACTTATGTCATGCAATAAAATGCAAATGAATTACTTAAAAATCATACAATGTGATTTTCTGGATTTTTATTTTAGATTCCATCTCTCACAGTTGAAGTGTACCTATAATTAAAAAACAAACCTCTACATGCTTTGTAAGTAGGAAAACCTGCAAAATCAGTGTATCAAATACTTTTTCTCCCCACAGTAGATCAAATTAATCACTAACCTTTGATGATCATCAGATGACACCCATAGGACTTCATGTTACACAATACATGTATGTTTTGTTTTATAAATTGCATATTTATATCTAAAAATCTCATTTTACATTGGCGCGTTACGTTCAGTAGTTCTAAAACATGCTGTGATTTTGCAGAGAGCCACATCAATTTACAGAAATACTTATCATAAATGTTGATGAAAATACAAGTGCTATACATGGAATTAGAGATATAGTTCTCCTTAATCTCTGTGCGCACGGAACCCGCTAGCGGGCGGAAATTCCACAACATACGGTGATCGCTACATAAATCGTCATTAAATATTCATGAAAATACAAGTGTCTCACATGTATCGAAAGCCTAGAATCTTGCTAATCCAACTGCGGTCAGATTTTTTAAAAGGATTTACTGCGAAAGAATATGATGCGATTATCTGAGCATAGAGCCCCATAAAAAAAATAACCAGCACAGGCATAACATAATCACAAACTGCATTAGTGCAACTGCTGTGTCAGATTGTTTTTAAACTTTACCGAAAAAGCACACCATGCAACAATCTGAGTACAGCGTTCAGACAAGAAAGCAGCCAGAAAGATATCTGCCATATTGTTTGGTCAATATTAGTCAGAAATAGCATTATAAATATTCACTTACCTTTGATGATCATCAGAATGCACTCCCAGGAATCCCAGTTCCACAATAAATGTTTCATTTGTTCGATAAAGTTCATCAGAATGCACTCCCAGGAATCCCAGTTCCACAATAAATGTTTCATTTGTTCGTTAAAGTTCATCATATATGTCCAAATAGCTTCTTTTGTTAGGGCGTTTGGTAAACAAATCCAAACGCGCGTTCAGGTCCAGCCGAACGGATGAAAAGTTTAAAAAGTTCCGTTACAACCCGTAAAAACTTGTCAAACCAAGTATAGAATCAATCTTTAGGATGTTTTTATCATAAATGTTCAATAATGTTCCAACAGGATAATTCCTATGTCTGTAGAAAAGCAATGGAACGAGAACTAATTCTCTCACTCGTCAGAGCCTGTGGCACTCTGCCAGACACCTGGCTCAATCACCTCTCATTCGGCCCCCCTTCACAGTAGAAGCCTGAAACAACGGTCTAAAGACTTGACATCTAGTGGAAGCCTTAGGAAGTGCAATATGACCCCATTTACACTATTTTGGAATGGCAAAGAGTTCAAAAACTACAAACCTCAGATTTCCCACTTCTTGGTTGTAATTCTCAGGTTTTCACTTGCCATATGAGTTCCGTTATACTCAGACTTCATTCAAACAGTTTAGAAACTTCAGAGTGTTTTCTATCCACTAATAATAATAATAATAATATATTAGCATCTGGGACAGAGTAGCAGGCAGTTTACTCTGGGCACCTTATTCAGCCAAGCTAACCAATACTGCCCACGGTCACCAAGAAGTTAACAGCCATGGCTGTTACTCAAAGGGAGATAGTTAGCTTAATGTTGATCAAGGCGAACATGTGGGGTGTTTTTGTGTCCTGGGAAATCACATAAGTGCAAAGGAGAGGGATATGAGGAGCTGGTTTAGGGGCATTTTACTAATACTTTGCACTCAGGTACACATCAGGTTTATTTTTTCTCCTGGCTGGAGGATCGATACCCAGAGGAATTAAGGCAGGGCTATAAATCTAATTAATTTGATTAATTCTAATCTATGTTTTGGCGCGATATTCCAAAATGCCTGCCTGTATAGCAAGAGCCAAGTTTATTTCTATTTTTCATTTTTATGATCTGTGACTGTGCACCATACACAGTTGAACCTACATTTACATAAACTTAGGTTGGAGTCATTAAAACTCGTTTTTCAACCACTCCACAAATGTCTTGATAAAAACTATAGTTTGGGCAAGTCAGTTAGGACATATTTTGTGCATGACAATACATTTTTCTAATAATTGTTTACAGACAGATTATTTCACTATCGCAATTCCAGTGGGTCAGACTTTTACATACACTAAGTTGACTGAATTTAAACAGCTTGGAAAATCCAGAAAATGTCATGGCTTTAGAAGCTTCTGATAAATTATGTTTTAGCCTGACACACACACACACACACACACACACACACACACACACACTAGATATGATTTTTTTTAGGCCATATCACCCAGCCCTAGGAAGAATGCCATGGAAGCATTGAGTCTCCGACAGGCTCAATAAAATTTAACATGGAGCAGAACCCTTTGCTTATCTCAGTTAACAAACCCATTCGCCCTCTGAGTGACATGTTTATTTGGAATACCCTTTGGTAGGATGGGCCCCAGGGAAAACTTGGGGCAATAAGAAGCTCTAATTGAAACAGACCAAGAGAGATCTGGCCCAGAGGTGCCATGTTATTAACTGATCTCTGGACAGATGTATTGAACTCTAGATGGAGAAAAGCTGATAGCATGTAAGACATTATCACCCACAGCAGCCTAGCTGCCTTTTTGGATTAATTTCTTAAAATACCATCGTTGTACCTTCAAGGCTAACCCATATTGGAGCTAAACTCAGTTCCTAAAAAAAATGAACAGAAACATGCAAACAGTTCTTTCAAAAGCATTCAAATATAAAGTGCATTAAATAAAATCAGATTCATACTCTGGATTCCATAGTGAGTGTCCACTGCCAAATTAACTGCAATCCAGAGAAGTGTCCCTCTGATGTCAAAAGGCTGTTTATTAGTGTATTAACTTTATCAGGGGTTTGATGAACAGTCCAAAGCATTGGGTCTCTGGCCGGTTTATTGTAGTCGTTGGAAACTGTCTGAGAGGATCACTTCAAGAGAGAGCGAACGCGAGAGACAGAGACGGATTCTCTGTCTTGAAGGATACACAAGCAAAATAGTAGGACAGGAGGATTAAAACCCTGCACTCAGGACTCACACTCAGTAACAAATGGCTTCACTGCATTTTGGCACAAATGCTGCTGTGGGCAAAAATAGAATCCATGTTCATATGCGATGACTTGACGTTCGACATTCAAACTAAACAAAAATTTGAGTAATTACTGTTATGATAATTCAACCACTATATTTGCCACAATATATGGTGTATTGCGCTAAAAATGTATTCAGTCTATGTTAAATAAGTTAATTCAATCAGAAACTAGACAATATTTGAGTTCTCCTTTAAACCATATGACTGTATAGAGTAGGCATCAAAAACCATATGGGACTGTATAGAGTAGGCATCAAAAACCATATGGGACTGTATAGAGTAAGCATCAAAAACCATATGGGACTGTATAGTGTAGGCATCAAAAACCATATGGGACTGTATTAAGAAGGCATCGTAAACCATATGGGACTGTATAGAGAAGGCATCGTAAACCATATGGGACTGTATAGAGAAGGCATCGTAAACCATATGAGACTGTATAGAGAAGGCATCGTAAACCATATGAGACTGTTTTGAGAAGGCATCGTAAACCATATGGGACTGTATTAAGAAGGCATCAAACCATATGGGACTGTATTAAGGCATCGTAAACCATATGGGACTGTATTAAGAAGGCATCATAAACCATATGGGACTGTATAGAGAAGGCATCGTAAACCATATGGGACTGTATAGAGAAGGCATCGTAAACCATATGGGACTGTTTTGAGAAGGCATCAAACCATATGGGACTGTTTTGAGAAGGCATCAAACCACATGGGACTGTATTAAGGCGGCATCAAACCACATGGGACTGTATTAAGGCATCATAAACCACATGGGACTGTATTAAGAAGGCATCATAAACCACATGGGACTGTATTAAGAAGGCATCATAAACCATATGGGACTGTATTAAGAAGGCATCAAACCATATGAGACTGTATTAAGGTGGCATCATTAACCATATGAGACTGTATAGGGTAGGCATTCATTAATAATATGGGACTGTATAGGGTAGGCATCATTAATAATATGGGACTGTATAGGGTAGGCATCATTAATAATATGGGACTGTATAGGGTAGGCATCATTAATAATATGGGACTGTATAGGGTAGGCATCATTAATAATATGGGACTGTATAGGGTAGGCATCATTAATAATATGGGACTGTATAGGGTAGGCATCATTAATAATATGGGACTGTATAGGGTAGGCATCATTAATAATATGGGACTGTATAGGGTAGGCATCATTAATAATATGGGACTGTATAGGGTAGGCATCATTAATAATATGGGACTGTATAGGGTAGGCATCATAAACCATATGGGACTGTATAGGGTAGGCATCATAAACCATATGGGACTGTATTAAGAAGGCATCGTAAACCATATGGGACTGTATTAAGAAGGCATCGTAAACCATATGGGACTGTATTAAGAAGGCATCAAACCATATGGGAATGTATTGAGTAGGCATCAAACCATATGGGAATGTATTGAGTAGGCATCGTAAACCATATGAGACTGTATAGAGTAGGCATCAAAAACAATATGGGAATGTATTAAGGCATCATAAACCATATGGGACTATATTAAGAAGGCATCATTAAATCATATGGGACTGTATTAAGGCATCATTAATAATAATGGGACTGTATTAAGGCGGCATCATTAATAATATGGGACTGTATAGGGTAGGCATCGTAAACCATATGGGATTGTATTAAGGCATCATAAACCATATGGGACTGTATTAAGGCATCATAAACCATATGGGACTGTATTAAGGCATCATAAACCATATGGGACTGTATTAAGGCATCATAAACCATATGGGACTGTATTAAGGCATCATAAACCATATGGGACTTATTAAGGCATCATAAACCATATGGGACTGTATTAAGGCATCATAAACCATTTGGGACTGTATAGAGTAGGCATCTAAAACCATATGAGACTGTATTAAGGCATCATTAAATCATATGGGACTGTACTAAGGCATCATAAACCATATGGGACTGTATAGAGTAGGCATCATTAATCATATGGGACTGTATAGAGTAGGCATCATTAATCATATGGGACTGTATAGAGTAGGCATCATTAATCATATGGGACTGTATAGAGTAGGCATCATTAATCATATGGGACTGTATAGAGTAGGCATCATTAATCATATGGGACTGTATAGAGTAGGCATCATTAATCATATGGGACTGTATAGAGTAGGCATCATTAATCATATGGGACTGTATAGAGTAGGCATCATTAATCATATGGGACTGTATAGAGTAGGCATCATTAATCATATGGGACTGTATAGAGTAGGCATCATTAATCATATGGGACTGTATAGAGTAGGCATCATTAATCATATGGGACTGTATAGAGTAGGCATCATTAATCATATGGGACTGTATAGAGTAGGCATCATTAATCATATGGGACTGTATAGAGTAGGCATCATTAATCATATGGGACTATATAGAGTAGGCATCAAACCATATGGGACTGTATTAAGGCATCATAAACCATATGGGACTGTATTAAGGCATCATAAACCATATGGGACTGTATAGAGTAGGCATCTAAAACCATATGAGACTGTATTAAGGCATCATTAAATCATATGGGACTGTATAGAGTAGGCATCATAAACCATATGGGACTGTATAGAGTAGGCATCATAAACCATATGGGACTGTATAGAGTAGGCATCATAAACCATATGGGACTGTATAGAGTAGGCATCATTAATCATATGGGACTGTATAGAGTAGGCATCATTAATCATATGGGACTGTATAGAGTAGGCATCATTAATCATATGGGACTGTATAGAGTAGGCATCATTAATCATATGGGACTGTATAGAGTAGGCATCATTAATCATATGGGACTGTATAGAGTAGGCATCATTAATCATATGGGACTGTATAGAGTAGGCATCATTAATCATATGGGACTGTATAGAGTAGGCATCATTAATCATATGGGACTGTATAGAGTAGGCATCATTAATCATATGGGACTGTATAGAGTAGGCATCATTAATCATATGGGACTGTATAGAGTAGGCATCATTAATCATATGGGACTGTATAGAGTAGGCATCATTAATCATATGGGACTGTATAGAGTAGGCATCATTAATCATATGGGACTGTATAGAGTAGGCATCATTAATCATATGGGACTGTATAGAGTAGGCATCATTAATCATATGGGACTGTATAGAGTAGGCATCATTAATCATATGGGACTATATAGAGTAGGCATCAAACCATATGGGACTGTATTAAGGCATCATAAACCATATGGGACTGTATAGAGTAGGCATCTAAAACCATATGAGACTGTATTAAGGCATCATTAAATCATATGGGACTGTATAGAGTAGGCATCATAAACCATATGGGACTGTATAGAGTAGGCATCATAAACCATATGGGACTGTATAGAGTAGGCATCATTAATCATATGGGACTGTATAGAGTAGGCATCATTAATCATATGGGACTGTATAGAGTAGGCATCATTAATCATATGGGACTGTATAGAGTAGGCATCATTAATCATATGGGACTGTATAGAGTAGGCATCATTAATCATATGGGACTGTATAGAGTAGGCATCATTAATCATATGGGACTGTATAGAGTAGGCATCATTAATCATATGGGACTGTATAGAGTAGGCATCATTAATCATATGGGACTGTATAGAGTAGGCATCATTAATCATATGGGACTGTATAGAGTAGGCATCATTAATCATATGGGACTGTATAGAGTAGGCATCATTAATCATATGGGACTGTATAGAGTAGGCATCATTAATCATATGGGACTGTATAGAGTAGGCATCATTAATCATATGGGACTGTATAGAGTAGGCATCATTAATCATATGGGACTGTATAGAGTAGGCATCATTAATCATATGGGACTATATAGAGTAGGCATCAAACCATATGGGACTGTATTAAGGCATCAAACCATATGAGACTGTATTAAGGCATCTAAAACCATATGAGACTGTATTAAGGCATCATTAAATCATATGGGACTGTATAGAGTAGGCATCATAAACCATATGGGACTGTATAGAGTAGGCATCATAAACCATATGGGACTGTATAGAGTAGGCATCATTAATCATATGGGACTGTATAGAGTAGGCATCATTAATCATATGGGACTGTATAGAGTAGGCATCATTAATCATATGGGACTGTATAGTATCATTAATCATATGGGACTGTAGGCATCATTAATCATATGGGACTGTATAGAGTAGGCATCATTAATCATATGGGACTGTATAGAGTAGGCATCATTAATCATATGGGACTGTATAGAGTAGGCATCATTAATCATATGGGACTGTATAGAGTAGGCATCATTAATCATATGGGACTGTATAGAGTAGGCATCATTAATCATATGGGACTGTATAGAGTAGGCATCATTAATCATATGGGACTGTATAGAGTAGGCATCATTAATCATATGGGACTGTATAGAGTAGGCATCATTAATCATATGGGACTGTATAGAGTAGGCATCATTAATCATATGGGACTGTATAGAGTAGGCATCATTAATCATATGGGACTGTATAGAGTAGGCATCATTAATCATATGGGACTGTATAGAGTAGGCATCATTAATCATATG
The DNA here is from genome assembly GCF_021184085.1 of Oncorhynchus gorbuscha. Lineage (NCBI taxonomy): Eukaryota > Metazoa > Chordata > Actinopteri > Salmoniformes > Salmonidae > Oncorhynchus > Oncorhynchus gorbuscha. The sequence continues at coordinate 80,519,139 of NC_060185.1, forward strand.
GGACTGTATAGAGTAGGCATCATTAATCATATGGGACTATATAGAGTAGGCATCAAACCATATGGGACTGTATTTAGACTGCATCATTAAATCAAATGGGACTGTACTAAAAGCAAAGTGAATAGTAGATCGTTTCCATGGAGGCAGCACAGGCCAGGTCTCCATCATATAGAATATGTTTGGCTTCAGCAGGGCTTGGCAGAGCAGACAGGCTCTGGGACAAAGAGCAGAGCTACATGATCAGGTCTTGGATGATGTGCTCCTCTCTCTACCAGCCCCTCCAAGGCATTCTCTGTCTGTTCACACACTAATCCAATCAATCAAATTTACTTACAAAGCCCTTTTTACTTGAACTGATGTCAAAATGCTTATACAGAAACCCAGCCTAAAACCCCAAATAGCAAGCAATGTTCCCACACTAATCCAGGCTGATGCTGGGAGAGGCAGGCAGGCAGGGGGACACAGTTTCCTGGCTATTGTCTCTCTTCACTGACAGTACAGAAGGTGCTTTGGCTAATTCTCCATGACTGGAGCTAGAAGGAGCAGGAACATCCACTGAGACTTGTCACAATGTATTTGTGCTGCTTACTTCCACTGAGCTGTAATTTGTGGGCAATCAGAGGAAAAGTTACTTATGCTATAAATAGCCTGAATAAAGCAGCTTTAAAATGGATGTGGACAGCTGGAGGTTGTAAATATTGATAGCACATCGCCAACCCATTTGAAATTAACATGAGAAACACAGGCTCGGATAAAACAAAGCAAACATTGCTCACTGTGTAAATCTCAAAGACGTATTGAACAAATCTGTGATCCTGGTATTCATCAGAAATGTTGATTTATGCTCCACTGTTTAACTATGGGGTTATTTTTGTTCAAATCCCAGGCTTTTTCTCAGCAGTGTGATTTTATAAGAGTAATATTTTTCTCTGGGAGCAGCTGAACAAACAAATTGGTTTAGCTACATTTTCAGATCATAATTAGTCTGTCCAAAATAGCGACACTTCTCTCCTGTGGTTTAAATGCCACCAAGTACTGTAATAACCTCCCCTCGAATGCAATGTAAAAACCAAAAAAAACACAAAAAAACCCAACAAATTGTTCCTCTGCCTGCAACACTGTGACAGCACCACTTGAGCACAAAATGACAGTCTAATTCATTCAGAGGTCACTGCACCAGTAAACTGCCTGGAGTCAAAGAGATGTTGAATTAGACCCCCCATGTTCTCAAACTGGAATGGCTCCCACTCCCTGTACGTTCTCAGGCCATGTGATTTATCCAGGACCCCTACCCAGGCCACACCAACATTGGAGGTCCCGGCATTGATACTGCTCTGCCCACAGACAGCATACACTCTGGGTGAGCCATCACCGAATGGTGGAGAAAACACTGACTGAAATCCATTTTAATAGTTCAAGCTTTCCAGCGAAAGTGTCTCATACTGCTACAGATTTATTTAAGGAGGGTAGAAACAATATAAATGGTTTAATTTCTCAAAATTTGGAAAATACTAATTATGTCAAGGAAATAAACCAAAGTGCTTTAAAATATACAAAGGGTGTTGCAGCCGGCTGTGACCGGGAGACCTATGGGGCAGCGCACAATTGGCCCAGTGTTGTCCGGGTGTGTCATCCGGTTAGGGGAGGGTTTGCCCGGCAGGGATGTCCTTGTCCCATCGCGCACTAACGACTCCTGTGGCTGGCCGGGCGCAGTGTAAGCTGACACGGTCGCCAGGTGTCCGGTGTTTCCTCTGAAACAGTGTCAAGAAGCAGTGCGGCTTGGTTGGGTTGTGTTTCGGAGGACGCATGGTTCTCGACCTTCGACTCTGAGTCCATACGGGAGTTGCAGTAATGGGAGAAGACTAACTACCAATTGGGGTATACATTTTTTTTTTTTTAAACGGACTGTCCTAGAAAGTCTTCATTTAAAAAATAACTAAGATTAACATGCAGGAACAGAACGTACAATAATCAACTAACTGAAGGGACATTGCACAGAGACTAAGATGAGTGGCCAGTTATATTCCCTGCTCCAAGTGAAGTCTGCAAACTATATTTTAACCCTGGGATTCCAGTCAGCCATCTCACCAGAACACAGCAGCATCCATGATGTAGACATGGTGCCGGGGGTGACTGCTGAGACAGCGTGGTAAACAATAGATTACATTGAACTGTGACTATTTGCTAGAGAATGATAATGGTTAACTTATAAAGTTCAATTATTAAGTTCAATTATACCTATGACTTACCATGTAACCTAAGCGTGCACTCAACATAGAAAACAATGATTGCAAACGTCAAACTATTACAGCAATAAAGTTGTGTGGGGATATAAACAAAAGATATGTGTCGCCATTTATATATTATGCGTATCGCCATGTATAGAGTGCAAATTGTTATCTTGCATAAAATTAAAAGGATATTTGTTAGGCAGGGGTTTTTACTGTGCAGCCGTCACTCAGATTACCCTTTCACATGGTGCCACAAGGCTATGTCAAGCATGATCTCTTATTTTCACATAGCCTAACGCTGAGGCAGAAGAGGGCACACTGTAACGAGCTGCCGGGTAGAAAACCGTGGGGCTGTGACAGAGGTAATGACGCCGAGCCATGCTCCGCAGCGCCCTGCTAACCTGAACCTGCTACTGCTGTACATCCTGTCAGCACTTTATCACTGAGAGCCCCCCTCCCTAGTCTCTCCTGCACATCAATAACCCTGGAAAGGAGCACAGGAGGGGCTATTAACAGAGACCGAGGCCTGCATTCTACTAACAAGCAACCTGAACATGCTGTCTGAAAAAGGTATTGTATTTTAACAGGGAAGAAATATAGGCTTAGACCAAGTAAAGGCTTCAATCAATTTATTGTTCCTTGAGCTACCAGCCAACTATTTAATTTCTGTGTGTGTTAAATAGTAGGCCTAATAAGTATGCTGAAGTAATGGAAAAAAAAGAGACCGGCTAAGCATTCAGAAAGCAGGCGGCATTGTAGAAAGCATTGGCTGAACAACCTAAGATTACAATTAATAAAAGAGTGCATATCTACCAGTTGAGCTCTGATCACAATCAATGACCAAATATAAAAACAGCTTTTCTAAATCAAATATGAGAACAAAAACGGAATTTCTATTTTAATTGCTCACTTTAAAAATCAGCGTTGTAATGATTGCATTTCAGCTAACAGTGAATTTAATGGATATATAACTTTTTTCTAATACGTTCAAAAAGTCAGCGGTAATAACATTTAATTATCAAGCAACAAACAAATTTATTTTTTTGTCTATCAATATGCACCTCTTCTATTGTGTTGAAGTCAGAAGTGGAGCAAAGCCGCATCCCAGCAGAAAATAAAATTCAACTCCGAGAGAACGGGAACATAAAAACAAATAACCCAAAAATGATTTACATGAAAATGGAGAATAAAGTATTGGACTGTAACAAACAAAAAATAAACAAATAGAAATGAGTCCAGAAGATGCAATGCGACTAAGCAAATAGAAAATGAACCAATGTGTAATAAACCAAACAGGAACAGGGTGTGTGTGGCAGTAGTGGTGGAAATCGCAGAGAGTGGATGGAAACTACTTGAGATGCAGACAGCATTTGGAAAGTGGATCTCAGGCACCAGGTAATTGGAAGAGATAGCTGCTACCTTCAGCTGAATCTGAGGGGAGCCCCATTATAATAGCACTGGCCTGAGAGGCAGACACACCTGTGCTGCTGTAGTCTCTAGACAGACGGGTTGCTTAACACGTCAATGATCCAGCTTAACACGTCTGTATAACTTGCAGCATCAGTTGGGACCGAGAGAACGAGTAAGGAAATGGGAAACGTGTCACCGTTAACGTCACTGGTGACACTTGCTGCCCTAACCAAACATGATCAAAATTCCTGTCCGCATTTTAAGCCCTGCCTACCCAAACTTGTGATTTGGTGGGAGAGTTATCTGTCAGAAGATGCCGCTCCCCGGGCCAATATTTTTTCCCATATCAAAATGTCTGAGAGAAGCCGACATCCTCCCTAGACCTTGTGTAGCTGCTACCGAGTTTATGATGCTCCAAGGTCTGGATACCCGAGACTAGTGCAAAGGGGCACACATTATTCCCTAACAAATACAAATAGCAACGTCTCCCAATGAGGTGATGATCCTGCTACATAAGATAGCTTTAGCTATGCAGGCCACTGGTATTGGGCTTACCATGCAACTATAGGCATATCAGATGCCTCAGAGAGCAGGTGAAGTGATCAGTGTGGGACAGAGCGGCAGAGACAAGGTGCAGTCTATCATAAATCTCCCTCCCTGGGAAACCCTCCCTCCCGTCTAAATGGTTTCATCCTGGCCTGGGCAGAGGAACTCAACCTGTGTGGGAAGTCAAAAGATCTGAGTGGGTCTTTAATGTGTTTTGATCCCTAAAGATGCGAGTGGGTAATGAAGCCAACAGGAAACCCCAATTACACTGTTCTGTATATCTATCCCAGCCGAAACAGAGACGAGAAACGATTCGTTTTCATGCAACAAAGAAAAAGATTTCAAATCCTCTGCAAAAATTTCAAAATGAAAGACCGATTTCTTGAATCATCTTAGATTAATCCGGACTATTTTGAGGAAGTGTATACTGGCTATGGCATCTCAAAATGGAGAAACAGTACTACTGACGATTTTTTCTAGTTTTTCAAGGTCTTTTATTAGCGGAGTACGCAAACACTCATTCGGTTCGCCCAGCCGAGTTAGGCGCCAGCCGAACTGAAGCATGCTGACGCCTTTACCGTAGCTGAGATGCAGAGGGACCATGTAGGCTCCAAGTAACAACCCAACACTGCTCACTAATTAGAGCCAAGGGCGGTAATGTAACGCAGTGCTCCAAAGTCCATCAGCTCAAATACGCAAATCTATTTATTACTGTGAAAGAGGACAAGAACAATAGCACATTATACATCACTGCAGTGGAGCAGAATGAGAATTGTTTCAGGGGATTAAAAAAATGGCGTTACATATTTATATTAGTTAGCAAATCTTATAAGCTACATCTCCAATGGAAGCGATGGACAATCCCACAAATATACAAATCCAGGCTGCTTGTGATCATCAGCGTGATCTCGTCCAAATATTGGGGAGTATTTGGAGGCAGGCATCAGCCATGGACGGCCCTGTCCCTCCTCCACATGATCAAGAAGCTCATCGTGTTAGAGCGAGGCGGCACCATGCTGGGCAGAGAGAGAGAGAGAGAGGTTTAGAACACCCTGTCCCTCCCCACAACTCAGCCTCCAAACCCACCCATCACCCAGCTGACTGTAGCAGGCAAACTATTAAAGGGAAATTTCACCGCAGCTCTTTCACTGTATTTCTCTATTAACATGTTATTAACATGTTATTGTTATTAACATGTTATTAACATGTAACATGTTATTAACATGTAACATGTTATTAACATGTAACATGTTATTAACATGTAACATGTTATTAACATGTTATTAACATATTAACATGTTATCATGTTATTAACATGTTATTAACATGTCAAAATCTAGGATATGTCTTGCTTTGGCCGTGAAGTATAATTTCAAAATCTGAGATGACAGGGTGATTAACAAAAGGCTAAGCTGTGTTGCACTGTATTTCACTTGCGATTTCATGAATATGAATATTTTCTAGTAATATTTTTTGACCGTTGCGCTATGCTAATTAGTGTAGTTGATGACAATTCTCCCGGATCCGGGATGGGTAGTTCCAAGATATGTTATTAAAACCACTTAAGCCTACCCCTTACTTTTTTGAACATTCTGTTAAAAAAATGTTTTTTTTATATAAAAAAAATATTAAAAAAAAAAAAAAATCGCACAACATTTCAGCGTCCTGCTACTCATGCCAGGAATATAGTATATGCATATGATTAGTATGTATGGATAGAAAACACTGACGTTTCTAAAACTGGTTAAATCACGGCTATGACTATACCAAAACGTGTGTTTCATCAAAAAGCGCAAGGAAAACTGATCACCAAAAACTGGAATAAATATCAATGTGCCACTTGCATGTATTGTCTATGGGACAGCAAATTAGATGGGGCCGAGATTGCAAGTCCTACAGCTTCCACACGATGTCGCCAGTCTTGTCAATTGCCTGGGCGTTGTTTCTTGGTCAAACGAGTAAGAGAGACCCCATTCCTTCCGGTCTCCAACAAGATGTTTTGGAAGAGAGATTTCCGACCATGATTTGAAGACCGAGCTATTGAATACACATCGCCCCGTGATCAATTTGATAGATTATTAACGTTTACTAATACCTAAAGTTGGATTAGAAAAGTTTAGAAGTGTTTTGTGAAAGTTTATCGTCAACTTTTTTAATTTAAAAAAATGACGTTGCGTTTTAAAACTTTTTTTCTGGATCACACACTTTTCATAGATCGATATTTTGGGTATATATGGACAGATTTAAAAGAAAAAAAGACCCAATAGTGATGTTTATGGGACATATAGGAGTGCCAACAAAGAAGCTCGTCAAAGGGAATGAATGTTTTATATTTTATTTCTGCGCTTTGTGTAGCGCCGGCTATGCTAATTATTTTGTTTACGTCCCCTTCAGGTATTTCGGGCTGTTGCATGCTATCAGATAATAGCTTCTCACGCTTTCGCCGAAAAGCATTTTAAAAATCTGACTTGTTGGCTAGATTCACAACGAGTGTAGCTTTAATTCAGTACCCTGCATGTGTTTTAATGAACGTTTGAGTGTTAACGAGTGCTATTAGCATTTAGCGTAGCGCATTTGCATTTCCAGATGGCTAGATGGGACGCCTGCGTGTCGGGTGGGCTTAAGAGGTTAACATGTCAACATCTAGGATTTCCTCACTAGATGCAAATACGTGCATTTCTGCATCTCACCGGCAGAAACAGTTATCTATATTTCCTGGTTGTAAGCAAACAATATTCAGAATTCATAGAGATTTCTGGACGTAGTACCGCCCCTGTTGAGGTGGATCCGTTTGAGAATTGGTGTCAACAGGTAGCTAACGTTACTCAATAGACCAGCCACTCGTTCATAGAACATCAGCTTGCAAAGAACTGTATTTTTGTATAGACACCTAAAGTTGCTTGTAGCGCAAACTACAAGTAAGCACAGGCTGCTGGGGTAAAATGTAATTGTTACCTTAAAGTCGAGCAGAGGTAACGTAGCTAAATTAGCTAGCTAACTATATTTGTTAACCTTTACCAAAATCTAGATGACTTTAATAATACGCTGGCTAGACATTGCAAAACAAATCACTATAATTAGCCAACTTATCTGGCATTGAGATTTGTAACTTTGCAAACTAACTTTCGCTACGTTAGATTACGTTAGCTACAGCCTACTAGACCGTATGTAACCATTAGCTAGCTAACTACCGCAGAGGCTAACATGACTTGCTTGTGTGTTCTACTTACAGAGTCCGATCTTATGCAGCGCCATCAACATTAAGGTCAGCACCAGGAACTAGTGTAAGTCACCAAATAAATATACTGGAGCTAGGCATAAACCTGGTTTGTGTATTGTCATAGTTGGTGTGTTTACAAGTAGGCTACAACGTCTACGGTAGTTATCTGTATTATGGAGGCTTAGTTGATTGTTTATGCAAAACTTGAAGTCTAAATTGGGAAAACAATTGAGTTATTAGTAAGGTTGGTGTGTTACTGACTGGTGTCTTGTTTAGTCAGCGTGATCCATTGACACGAGGGGGGTGGGTGGATAGATATAGTACCTTGTTTGAGGGAATATTGATGGGGCCAAAGTAGTAAAATGTTGGCTAATCACCGACTAGTGTGTGTCCTATAGACATCCTTGCTGCTGATGACCTTTACACAAGCTTTAGCAATACAGATCCTGTACACCCATTGGATGAAAGTTCTCATCTGGGAACAAGTTCAATATCATCTGACTCGGAAGAGGAAATACTGCACAGGGCTGGCAAGAACTATGAGTCCAAGGCCATGGAGCTCATGAAGTTCAGCCAGACCAGCTGCCATTCACCAACACAAGATGAGGTTCACCAGCTGAAGAACATTCAGGACTCTGCCTGGAACGTTCAGCCAAAACAACATCCATATCCAGTTAGACTGATGTTGTAGTATAATATAGAATGCCTAGTATGCGCACAACTGCATTGTGGTAGATATTGCTAGCTCTTGTACATGTTTACACTGAGGGCACAAAACATTAGGAACACCTTACTAATATTGAGAAGCACCCCGTTTGCGCTCAGAACAACTTCAATTCGTCAGGGCAATGACTCCACAAGGTGTAGAAAGCGTTCCACAGGGTGTCACGCCCTGGCCTTAGTTATATTTGTTTTCTTTATTATTTTGGTTAGGCCAGGGTGTGACATGGGTGATTTGTGTTTCGGCTTGTCTATGAGGTTTATTAGATTAATGGGGTTGTGTTCAGTTTAGTTGTCTAGGTAAGTCTATGGTTGCATAGAGTGGTTCTCAATATTTAGGCAGCCATATTCTTTGGGTATTTTGTGTGTGATTGTTTCCTGTGTCAGTGTTTGTGCCACACGGGACTGTTTTCGGGTTTCACGTTTCATGTTTTGTAGTTGTGTTCATGTCTGAGTGTTCCTATTAAAACCATGGACACTTACCACGCTGCGTAGTGGTCCGATCCCTGTTTCACCTCTTCAGAGGAAGAGGAAAACCGTGACACAGGGATGCTAGCCCATGTTGAAAATGTGTATTAATTACATGTGCAGAATAGAACTGGTGTAGACTTTAATGAAATGCTTGTTTACAAACCATTCCCGGTGTTGCAGCTAAAAATATAAATAGCAACTAACACAAGAGGAATATAATAAATACACAATGAATGGGGCTATACACAGGGAGTACCAACACCATTCTTATACACATGGGAAACTGTTGAGCATTAAACCCAGCAGCGTTGCAGTTCTTGACACAATCCATGTCTCAATTGTCTTAAGGCTTAAAAATTCTTTAACCTGTTACTCCTACCCCCTACTTTTTCGAACATTGTTAAAAATCGCGCAACATTTCAGCGCCCTGCTGCTCATGCCAGGAATATAGTATATGCATATGATTAGTATGTGTGGATAGAAAACACTCAGACGTTTCTAAAACTGGTTAAATCACGGCTGTGACTATAACAGAACGTGCGTTTCATCGAAAAGCGCAGGAAAATCTGATCACTGAAAATGGAAATATATATCCATCCGCCACTTCAACCCATTGATAAAGGCGAACCACAATAAATGGGGCTGAGGTTGCAATACCTACAGCTTCCACACGATGTCAACAGTCTTGTCTTTGCCTAGGCTTTGTTTCTTGGTCAAACGAAGAAGAGAAAAGCCATTTCTTCCGGTCTCCGACCGGATATTTTGGTTGAGATTTACCCGGACATTATTTCCAGACGGACAGCTCAAGAATATACATCGCCTCGTGATCAAATTGGTCGCTTATTAACGTGTACTAATACCTAAAGTTGCATTACAAAAGTATTTCGAAGTGTTTTGTGAAAGTTTGTCGACTTTTTTTATTTTAAAAAATGACGTTAAGTTATAAGACGCTATTTTTTTCCGTTTATCACACAGTCTTCATAGATCGATATCTAGGCTATATATGGACCGATTTAATCGGAAAAAAGACCCAATAGTGATTATGGGACATCTAGGAGTGCCAACAAAGAAGATGGTCAAAGGTAATGAATGTTTTATATTTTATTGTGCGGTTTGTGTAGCGCCGACTATGCTAATTATTTTGTTTACGTCCCCTGCGGGTCTTTTGGGGTGTTACATGCTATCAGATAATAGCTTCTCATGCTTTCGCCGAAAAGTATTTTTTTAAATCTGACTTGTTGCCTGGATTCACAACGAGTGTAGCTTTAATTTAATACCCTGCATGTGTATTTTAATGAACGTTTGAGTTTTAACTAATACTATTAGCATTTAGCGTAGCGCATTTGCTTTTCCAGATCTCTAGATGGGACGCCTGCGTGCCAGGTAGGAGCAAGAGGTTAACAAGTGAAATCAATAAGGGATCATAGGTTTCACCTGGATTCATCTGGTCAGTTTACATCATGGAAAGAGTTCCTAATGTTTTGTACTCGGTGTATATAATGGAGATGGATATAAAGGAACACCTTCCTAATTTGGAAAGTATTCAGACCCCTTCCCTTTTCCCATATTTTGTTACGTTAGAGGCTTATTCTAAAAAAGGTTTAAATACATTTGTATCATCAATCTACACACAATACCGAAAAAATGATTTTAACCATTTTAGAATAAGGCTGTAACGTAACAAAATGTGGAAAAAGTCAAGGAGTCTGAATACTTTCCGAATACACAATTATTATTATTATTATTATTATTTTTTACAAGTGTACTGACAAGTGACTAAATGATTCCGGCTGCATCGGAAACCAAACTTGACTTCAACTTCAATTGTGACCGTCTCGATTAGGACGCATGTAGCAACATTTGGAGAGAGAGAAAAATCCCCCTTGGATAAAAGTAGACTCGGAGCTAGAAAATGTTGAGGAACAATGGGAGAGTAAATCTGTTAAGGGCACATGACAGTTTGCATGTTCAAGATGTGTGTCAAAAAATGCTAATTGTTTTTGATTGATGTGTGACATATGCCTAGCTTCTTGAAACGTGTCACAATTTATGATATTCATTAAATGTATTCGGAAGTAACTAAATTTTCCTCCCCAATTTCTTCGTATCCAATTGTTGTAGTAGCTACTATCTTGTCTCATCGCTACAACTCCAGGTTGAAAGTCATGTGTCCTCCAATACACAACCCTACCAGCCGTACTGCTTCTTAACACAGCGCGCATCCAACCCGGAAGCCAGCCGCACCAATGTGTCGGAGGGTACACCGTGCACCTGGCAACCTTGGTTAGCGGGAGTCGGGAGTCGCTGGTGCGCGATGAGACAAGGACATCCCTACCGACCAATTCCTCCCATAACCCGGACGACGATGCGTCGCCCCACAGACCTCCCGGTCGCGGCCGGTTATGACAGAGCCTGGGCGCGAACCCAGGGACTCTGATGGCACAGCTGGCGCTGCAGTACGGCGCCCTTAACCACTGTGCCACCCGGGAGGCTCTAGCAACAATCTTAGTTAAAACAAATGATGCAGGGAGGCGGTGTATCATTTCAACTTATATTTGTTGGCAAGTAAACATGTTACAATAAAACAGTAGATTGGTCTGTAGCAAAAAAATAGACATGGCTTGTATTCAAGACAAAAGTTTATTTGCTCTGGAGACCGAGGCGAGTTTACACAGTATACAGGAACAGTTATGCAATGTGTGACATATATACAGTAGAATAAACATATACTACTAACACCAAAAATCAGTATTACAGTTCTACAATGGGAATAGTTGCATATGGTGTGTTTGGAGGCTGCAGAAATTGAAGTCTTCGGAGTCACTTCGATACAAGGGGAGATAGTTGTTTTGGACCTTTCTCATCTCCTCTTGAATTGCTCAAAATGGCCCCAACAATACACAAAACAAGGGATTTGGTGTCCTGTACCTTGTTTCTCCCCACGCAGAAGAAACTAAAGCAGTATTTGTCTAAGAGAATAACAAAAACGCTATTAGAATTTCATGGGGAATCAATGTGTACTGTCTGTATTCCTACTGTAGCAGCACGATTTAAAATAGTATACATATCACAGACATGTTAGCTAGCTAGCTACAACGCAGGTATAGTTACTCAAAGAATAATTAGTTATAAAGTCAATCATTCCTTTAGTCTTCGTCAACATCAAAGCATTTCTCCAGTTTCCCTGAGTTCTCATGAGATGCACTGAGGCTAGCTAGCTAACATTAGATAGCTAGCTATAATATTAGGCAACAGTACATTTTGGGTATAGCAAACTAAGCTAGCTAGCTCAAATTGGCTAGTAGCAGAACTAGCAAGCCTCGGTATGGCTGAATCAATCACCAAATTATACTGTACTGAACAACACTGCCTCATGTGAAGAGAGCGGTTGCTAGCTAGCTCCCAACAACATACTCATTTGCCATTTGCCCTCCTGGTCCAGCTGGTCTAGGCTGCCTCCGCCAGGTGATCTTGGAGGATCTGACGAACATCTCCAGCACACCTCATATGTGCGCCAAAACTTTAATGGTCTGTCACTCTTACATTCCTCTTCTCTTCTGGATGGATAGCACAAGCATAGGCACCAGACTCTGGCCATAGCTACCCATCGCTGCTTGTTGGTCTCGCAATTCTTGTTCTCACCATCTCCATCCTCTTCATGGAATTCCTGCGTTGTGCTGAAAGTCCCACCCCCTTGCCAGAATTCTCCCCCCACTTCTTTCTTCATTGCTGCGACTTGCTTGCTAGTTGAGATTTCTGCTCTTCACTCAGTTGTCAGTGAAGCCTACATTTCACTGATCTTAGTAGCAGAGAGCATTTTTGTTTTCGGTTTGGCTATTTGCTTCAAGTGTATGTGACGGTTCTAGCTTGTATGGCGCCCTGGGCGAACTCCCCCTTCAGCGCCCGCACGCACCCAGGGAGGCCCCGTGGTGCCCACGGCAGGATGCCGTTCTACTCCATCTATGTTTAATATAGCACACATACATTAATCATTCATTTCGGTTGCCAATCCTGACGTGGAGTTTGTTCTATAGAAAGTATTTGACTGATGTGTGCTACAGAAAGTATTTGAATAACTACAAAATTAAGGAAATTAGAAGGGGGGATTCTGGCAGGGGGGTGATTTTCGGCACAACACCGGCTCAAATGAATAGGGCAGGATGTACCTATGTTAATATGTAAAATAAACTGTTTTGTCGTCCAGCTCTATTTGGAGAGGAATAATCAGAAGCAGACAGTCATTATTTAGCTAGCCATCTGGGATACACAGTGCACGGTAACATAGTTCCCGTGAACCTGTAGAAACTACATTACATTACATTACATTTAAGTCATTTAGCAGATGCTCTTATCCAGAGCGACTTACAAATTGGTGCATTCACCTTATGACATCCAGTGGAATAGTCACTTTACAATAGTGCATCTAAATCTTAAAGGGGGGGAGGGTGAGAGGGAATACTTATCCTATCCTAGGTATTCCTTAAAGAGGTGGGGGGGGGGGGGGTTCAGGTGTCTCTGGAAGGTGGTGATTGACTCCGCTGTCCTGGCGTCGTGAGGGAGTTTGTTCCACCATTGGGGGGCCAGAGCAGCGAACAGTTTTGACTGGGCTGAGCGGGAGCTGTACTTCCTCAGTGGTAGGGAGGCGAGCAGGCCAGAGGTGGATGAACGCAGTGCCCTTGTTTGGGTGTAGGGCCTGATCAGAGCCTGGAGGTACTGAGGTGCCGTTCCCCTCACAGCTCCGTAGGCAAGCACCAACTAGTACTGCCCCAGTAAAAATAAAAGCTTTCCTTCAAAACACAAGGGCCATAATAATTGCTACAAAACATGACTCAGACAGCAGGCTCAAATCAACCCATCAACCCTACCGCTATGCATAATGCATAATAGTGCATAGTAAATAATGTCTGAAAAACCTCACTCAAAACACCCCAAATAATGTCTAGCGATGAAGTTCCCCTTTAAGTGTAATGTAATGAGAATCAATGGGGTGTTAAAAGTACTGGGCTGCACTGCCAAAAGGTGCTCCCTGAGCTCACTTTATTAGCCTGTAAACAGAGCTCTGGCCTTTGGTCCTCCAGCTCCAAATGGACTGCATTGATCAGCAGGTCAGACTAGGTTGGCTCCAGCTCTTTAATTGCCTGTGTCCCTCCTCATTCTCACCCCAACAGCTGTCAATTACCTCCCAGGTAAGCCAGGGCCAGCAGCACTCATTGAGTTCAAAGCCAGGCTGAGGCATGACCAGAATACAGCACAGAGGTGTCTTGACTTCACTAGATTGACATGGAGCCCACTGCTCCAGTTTATTATTAAGAAAAAATATGAATTCAATAGGAGGGAGGCATTTGTTAAAGGATTACTGGAGTATGAGACAACTCCTTATGTTCATGCACAGTGCATGCATCAGTCTGTCCTCTTGAATTTAAAATAGTCTTCTCTCGGGTGAAAGGGAAGCAGTTCAATTGGCATAACAACGACAACATTTTCGTTGATCAAAGTCTACTGACAAGACGCAAATCTCTGAGCCAAAGAACTGTCACTCTGCAATGACTTATGTTTCTCATGATTGTCCCATTTATCCTCTACAGTGCTTATAAAAACCTATGGGGTCCTTCAGATTATTGCTGGGGTAACAATACAGAGCTCGACTGGCTATTCATGAACATGACTGTTCTATACTTGACAGAGCAATAGTTTAATTCAGTTTACAAAGTACTGCCAATCTTCAAGTCTTGGTGTACACAATTGAGGACAGAGTGCATTTACCCTCAGATGCCCCCTCTTTGGAGACATTATCCCTGCAGTGCCTGAATAGTGCAACCTTTTACCCCAGCACAATGTGCCATCATGCTGAAAGACGTGTTCAACATTCCACTTGACATGATACGAGGGATGCACGATATATCGGTTAACGTATCAGAATCAGACGATATTAACTAAAAATTCCAACATCGGTTTCGGCCGATGTCTAGTTTAAGACCGATGTTAAAGGTACCATACATACTAGAGGTCGACCGATTAGGGCCAATTTCAAGTTTTCATAACAATCTAACACCGATTTCGCCGTTAAAAACAGCATTGCACTATTTATTTAACTAGGCAAGTCAGTTAAGAACACATTCTTATTTTCAATGACGGCCTAGGAACGGCGGGCGGGTTAACTACCTTGTTCAGAGGCAGAACAACAGATTTTCACATTGTCAGCTCGGGGATCCAATCTTGCAACCTTACAGTTAACTAGTCCTTGTGCACTCCATAAGGAGACTGCCTGTTACGTGAATGCAGTAAGTCAAGGTAAGTTGCTAGCTAGCATTAAATGTATCTTATAATATTATCTAGCGTGTCATGCATTGCGTATAATCTGACTGGGCATACAAGTATCTACGTATCTGACCGAGCGGTGGTAGGCAGAAGCAGGCGCGTAAACATTCATTCAAACAGCACTTTAGTGCGTTTTGCAAGCAGCTCTTCGTTGTGCTTCAAGCATTGTGCTGTTTGACTTCAAGCCTATTAAAACCTGTTAAGGCTAGGCATAATTCTGCCCCCTTTGGATGAATTGCGTGCCCATAGTAAACTGAAAAATAAATCTGTCCAAAATTGCTATTATATGCATATAATAATTATTATTGGATAGAAAACACTCAAAAGCTTCTAAAGCCGTTTGAATTATGTCTGTAAGTATAGCAGAACTCGCAGGGCAGGCAATCTCCCAAACTAGTTTTGGAAGCCTGAAACTTGGGGCAACTTTTACGTCATCGCACACACCCTCCCCAACCAGCTATGGATCTGGAGACACTATGTCTTCCACTAGATGTCCTCATTCAGTAGAGCGTTTAATTGTGCAAATCCCGCAAGCTTTGACCCTTTGGGAGGTGAAAGAGTGGGTGTCGCGAGAAAATACATGTGCGTTAGGGCGCAAATTGTACACAGACCTTCCTCTGTTCCAGCTTGCCTGAGAAGAAGTATGATTGTCCGGTTGAATTGAGAATTGTTTTGTACGTTTATAACATCCTAAAACTTGATTCTGCACTTAGTTTGACCAGTTTAGTCGACATATGTAATTTTGAAGTTTTGATGCGCAACTGTTCGGGACCAGAAGTCATTTTGGATGCATTTCAGCTGAAAGTGGAAGCAGATGCTACTATAAGGACACACGAACTGAAACAAAACGATGTATTGGGTAAGCATGACTCCTTCCACTACATTCTGATCGAAGACCATCAAAGGTAAGGGAATATTTATGTTGTAATTTTGTATTTCTGTTGACTCCAACATAGCGGAGAAATATTGCTTACGTCTGAGCGCCGTCTCAGGTTATTGCATAGTCAACTAATTCTGTAACGTTAAAAACAAATCTGACACAGCGGTTGCATTCAGAACCAGTGTATCTTTCTAACTATATGTAAAACATGTATCTTTAGTCAAAGTTTATGATGAGTATTTCTGTTATGTGGCGTAGCTTTCCATAATTTTATGAACATGGCATCAATGTAAACCGTGATTTATGGATATAAAATGCATATTATTGAACAAAACATAAATGTACTGTATAACATGTCATATGACTGTCATCTGATGAAGATTTTCAAAAGGTTAGTGAATGATTTATTTTTTAATCCTGCTGTTATAATTTTAGATTTTCTGGGACAAAATGGCTGCCTCTTGTCTTTGTTTCGGTGGTGGTCTAATATAAATATGTGCTGTGTTTTCACCGTAAAACATTTTAAAAATCTGACATGCTGGGTAGATGAACAAGGTGTTTATCTTTCATTTGAGGTATTGGACTTGTTAATGTGTGGAGGTTAAATATTTCTAAGAATATTTTTTGCATTGCCTGCACCACGGTTTCAGCTGAACGGGGGGGGGGGGCGGACCCTGAGAGGGACGCCTCGCTTTAACTCCCGAGATGAGGCTGGTGTAGCCAAAGTGAAATGGCTAGCTAGTTAGCGAGCGCTAATAGTGTTTCAAACTTCACTCGCTCTGAGACTTGCAGTAGTTGTTTCCCTTGCTCTGCATGGGTAATGCTGCTTCGAAGGTGGCTGTTGTCGTTGTGTACCTGGTTCGAGCCCAGGAAGGAGCAAGGAGAGGGACTGAAGCTATACTTTTACACTGGCAATACTAACGTGCCTATAAGAACATCCAATAGTCAATGGTTAATGACATTAAATGGTATGGAGAGAAATAGTCCGATAATAACAACTACAAGCTAAAACTTCTTACCTGGGAATATTGAAGACTCATGTTAAAAGGAACCACCAGCTTTCTGTTCTGAGCAAGGAACTGAAACGTTAGCTTTCTTACATGGCAGATATTTTACATGGAACATATTGCACTTTTACTTCTCCAACACTTTGTTTTTGCATTATTTAAACCAAATTGAACATGTTTCATTATTTACTTGAGGCTAAATTGATTTTATTGATGTATTTTTTAAGTTAAAATAAGTGTTCATTCAGTACTGTTGTAATTGTCATTGTTACAAATAAATAAATAAAAATCTGCCGATTAAATCGGTATCGACTCTTTGTCCTGAAAAATCATAATCGGTCGACCTCTAATACATACCTACATAAGCGCAGGTACATGACGTAATAACGCCACGTAACATTCTGAGCTATACACGAAACAGCATTCCTAGCCTAACAATGTCTGCTGTGTGGATCGAGCAGTCAAGGCGAGACATCTCAAAGGTGACATCCATTAACTTCTTGGCGCACCCATCCCGTTAGCGGGATCATTTTTGTCCACATCCGCTGAATTGCAGAAAGCCAAATTCAAAAAATATTTACTGTTCAGGAAATCACAAGTGCAATATAGCAAAACGCAGCTTAGCTTGTTGTTAATCCTCCTGGCGTGTCAAAAAAGCTATACAGCAAAAACTATCCGAGCGTTTGTGTTACGACATCTATCACAGCATACAAAACATTACAAACAGCTAGCAGCAAAAGTAGATTGTCACAAAAGTCAGAAAAGCAATAAAAATGAATCGCTTACCTATGATCATCGGATGTTTGTACTCACGAGACTCCCAGTCACACAAAATGTTCCCTTTGTTCCATAAAGTTTCTTTTTATATCCAAAATACCTCCATTTGGTTGGCACGTTTTGTTCAGAAATCCACAGGCTCGAGCAGTCAAATTCCAAATAGTATCCGTAAAGTTCGTAGAAACACGTCAAACATTTTTTTATAATCAATCCTCAGGTTGTTTTTACAATAAATAATTGATAATATTTCAACCGGACCGTTCACACCATGTGGAAGCCATAGAGAAAGGAATCTGGTTGATATCCCTTTAAATGGAGGGAAGGCATGCAATGGAACAGAGAGCTTTCAGGAAAAACAGCACTTCCTGGTTGGATTTGCGCCTGCAATATCAGTTGTGTTATACTCAAGAGAATATTTTGACAGTTTTGGTAATGTTAGTGTGTTTTCTATCCTAATCTGACAATTATATGCATATTTTAGATTCTGGGCCTGATAATAGGCCGTTTCATTTGGGTACGTTTTTCATCAAAACACTGCCCCTACACTCAACAGGTTAAAGCTAAGATAATAGAATTGATTGCCCTTGACAATCAACCGTTTGACAGCTGATCGTCCTCGCAGTGGCAGACCTAGAGTAACTGTCGTGGGTGATGTTGGCTTTTGCTGACTGGTCGAGCACTGGTACACACTACCAAGTGTGCTATTTGTCAGATGTTGTCCTACCGGAGTAACAGAGTAATATAATAATTGCTATTAGCTTCACGACATACATAAACTCAGCAAAAAAGAAATGTCCCTTTTTCAGGACCCTGTCATTCAAAGAAATCATAAAAATCCAAATAACTTTGCAGATCTTCATTGTAAAGGGTTTAAACACTTTGTTTCCATGCTTGTTCAATGAACCATGAACATGCACCTGTGGTAGGCAATTACGGCCACAGTTATGAAAACTAAGGACACTAAAGAGGCCTTTCTACTGACTCTGGAAAAACACCTACAGACTACTCCGGTTGTAGAGTGGAATGAACTCAATAAAGAGGTGAGAAATAAATGTGACTCCTCTGTAACTAGAACAATATTTACTTTTAAAATGGTGTTTTCCCACAATTGTATTTTGAGCAATGGTCATATGCTTTTGCTTCTCAGAATGCATCTCTCCCTCCTCCGTGTCACAGTGGGGAGAGTGAGTAAGGGGCTCGCTCACAAAGCAGCCGACAGCAAAACAGAGACAGGCAGATGGTGCCTTCAGAAAGTATTCATAGCCCTTGACTTATTCCACATTTTGTTTTGTTACAGCCTGAATTCAAAATGGATTAAATGTTTCTTTCTCACCCTTTTACATACATCATCTCATAATGACAAAGTGAACATTTACATTTATTGAAAAGAAAACAATTAAGTAATTTACATAAGTATTCACAAAATATAGAACAACCCTGCCTAGAGCTGGCCATCCAACCAAACTGAGCAACCAAGCAAGATGGACCTTTGTCAAGGAGGTGGCCAAGAACCCAATGACCATTCTGACAGAACTACGGAGTTCCTTAGCGGAGCTGGGAGAACCTGCCAGAAGGAAAACAGTCTCTACAGCACTTCAACAATCTGGACATTATGGGAGAGCAGCCAGACAAGCCACTCCTGAGAAAAAGACACATGAAAGCACGCCTGGAGTTTGAAAGACTGATCCTAAGGCAAAAGATTGAAGTCTGATGAGACAAATTTAACTCTTTGGCCTGAAGTCAAAGCGCTCCTGAATGTCTGAAGAAAAACAGGCACAGAGCGTCACCCAATTAAAACCATCCCTACCGTGAAGCATAGTGGTGGCAGCATCATGCTATGCTTTTCAGCGGCATGGACTGGTAAGGATAGAGGGAACAATGAATGGTGGCAAATCCTTGACAAGAACCTGCTTCTGAGTGCAAGTGACTTTAAACTGGGGCGAATATTTACATTCTAACAGGACAATAACCCCAAGCATACAGCGGAATGTCTTCAGAAAAATAATGTGAAAGGCCTTGAGTGGCCCAGCCAAAGCCCAGACTTGAATCCCATTTTTAAAAAAAAATTGCTGTTCACCTCCGCGCCCCATCTAATTTAAGAGCTTGAGAAAATCTGCAAGGAAGACTGGGAGAAAATCCCCAAATCTAGATGGTCTGAATCAGTTTTGCACAAGACAACAAAGCTGTAATTGCCACCAAAGGTGCTTCTACAAGGTATTGACTCAAGGGTGTGAATACTTATGTAAATGAGATATTGCTGTATTTAATTTAATACATTTGCAAAAAAAAGATTGTTTTCACTTTATCAACATGGGGTATTGTGTGTAGGAAATAATTATACTTAAATCAATTTTGAATTCAGATTGAAACAAAATGTGGAATAACTCAAGGGGTATGAATACTTTCTGAAGGCACTATACTTTCACAGCAGAAATCAAAATAATGCACACGCTATTACTGTTGACCAAATAATGAACAATCTAGAAGAACGTTGTATAGAAAAGAAAAATCACAGAAAATGACTGACATGCGCCAAATGCTTTGGTAATAGGAAGGCAATGTGGGCCTTGTATTGCTCAGTGCAGAAGACCCATCAGCATGCTGTGCAACAAGCCCGAGGGGAGTTTAACTGTCTAATTTCCCACCATGCATAGGACTTAGCATGGTTGTCAGTTTGTGCAGGCGAGCAGTAGGACGTGTTTGTGCCTGATTAGAAGCAGATGAAAAGCAGATGACAGTTTGATGTGTCAATCTCTGGGTCTCCCTTTAACACCAAGGGAGGAAAACATGCCTGCTCTTTGTGCACTTTAATCTAGCCAGCTGGCTGATATATTAAGATTATTCATGCTGAATGAAATGAAGATTCTGGCATGGTGTATACATTTCTGATGCCTTTGTGGATGAACGGCCCAACTCTTTCATCAAAGAAAGAGTACAATTTTCCATCAGTGTGTCACACATGAATGAAAGGAACATTTACAATTGCATGTGAAAGCGCCATGCTACCTTACACTCTAGGGAATTTCACGCAAAGCTTTTGTGCTGGCTATTCAGTCACAAAGAGTTCTGCATCTGAAATATTTCTTTGCAAAGGGCAGAAAATCTGAAAAGGTTTCAATTATTCCGCTTTCATTAAAAGAACATATTTAAAAAAGGTTAGTCCCTTATGCCTGCTTATGGATGATTCAGACCTCTGATCCCAAAAAATTGTGCTCAATGCAAACCTGAGTCAGAGGGGATCAGTCAACCTGATTTTATCCAAAAACTTTCACCTTTCTGTTGTTGGTTTACTGAACCATGTTCACATTATACCGGTAAGCTAACTAAGCTAATTCTGAAGACTGAAAGACTTGTTTGCATCAAGTTAGTGCCCAGGATTTCTCTCAGCAGCCGAGCAGTCTTGTGGTATGCAGACGACCCAGGTGGATCACATATCCAAGGCAGTATGAATGGAGGCTGACTGTTCATAGAACTCCAAAACATTATTTTAAATACCAAGACAACAATCATAACTTCATTTCAGGTGATGACAAATCCACTTCACCATGAATGCCAACTTTTATTAGGCTGAATCATGAAGATGTCCTCTTAGTAATGTACTGCTGGACAGACTATACCAGAGTAGATAAGAGTCAGCAATGATCTTCTTGTCATTTTGTCAACAGAGCTCCAAATTCATCACCGGTATAGATGGTTCAATTCCACCAGGAAAAATACAATCAGCACCAACATTGACGAACTGTCCACATGACAAATTTGTTGTTTATGAGTATGTGAGGTCCCTCAGTCACAGGGTTAGGGCCAAAGGTATTTTCAGCACCAAGGTCAACATTACAGATAGGCACCTTTCCTTTTCTGATAGTGACTGTTCATTCTGCAGTCACACAAGAAGCATTCCTGAAAATTGTTCAGGTTTGATGGACAAATGTGTGATGTAGTTTGACTGTGGTTAGGTGTGGAGGACGCTGCAGAATTTCCTGTGCTGGAATACTCTGGAGCAGAGTGCAGTCCACCTGTCACCCTCAGTGAAACAGGCTGCTTAGAGAGACCAGCGTTTTCAGGCTTGGAATATGAAATTAAGTTACTTCACACCTCTGGCAGACTTTGAATCAGGACCCATTCACCTCTGATGGGAGGACTAACATGAGGCTGGAAGCACTTACCGCAGCTTAACAGCAAATGGGAAAAGACACCAAGGGGTGGCAGATAAGGTTTCTGGTTTTGCTGTACAGGATAGTTCAATTATACTGGATTGTGATGAGAAATAATTACAAAACAAAAAGTCCCAACAGCCTAATGATCTGCACAATGAAGGACCTTCAAACACAGTAAGAACATAGGCTTGTTGATGTGTAGCCTAACAGTTTATGCAATTAACAGTCAACAGTTTGGCCTAGTTTAATACTGTATCATACATACATTTATTCAAGTCTCCCTCCTTGAAGCTCTTTGAGGATGAGAGGGAACACTGTCTCCAGTACTGTCATTTCATTTCAGCTACCAGCCCTTTCATGTCCAAGGTAGTGAGAAGATGGTGAAACTTCTGAAGGAGATGTATTTTTAACAAGAGCCTTTACAGGAGTAGAATATAAGCTGTGTAACATGATACCTCCAGAGACCAGGTGGGAATGAGTAAGTTAGCATGCCTGCTAAATGTCTTCATCTATGAAATATGCATGCTGACATTTTCTCTGACCAAGTGATCAAACATGTACACATACGAGTGCCTTCACCACCTGACATCGGGTTACTGTGATTAGCTTGCCATGTCTAGATGGACGTTGTGTAAGCAGGTTGACGTTTGCCATGAATCTTGCCTGAGGCAAAACTGAGGAATTTCCACAAGATAGGCCAGCAGCAATGTCAAAATTGGTTAGATTGTAAAAACTAATGAAAACAAAAATGAGCTTCATGGTCTTCATTTAAGGCTAGGTTGAGGCATTAGGGTTAGCAGTGTGATTAAGGTCAGGTATAAAATGTGATTTTATTACTTAGTGGCTGTGCCAGCTGGAGACAACCATGCAGAGCGGCCTCCAGGGAAAGACTCATGAGAATAAATGGCAACCTGCGTTATGTACGGCCATGTGGGACGTAAAACTATACATTGAACAAAGTCAACAAAACTGGCAGGCTAGAATAGACATTACATTAGCTTAGGCCTTTTTTTTCACTTTCCAAACTTTACCATCCACCTGTGTCCACCATGACTAAAAGCTCCACTCTGCACACACTAGACAAAGCCAACAAAACTGACTGAGCAATCTGGCTCTAAATTCTACATTGCAGGCCAACAGCTGTCAGCAGCATATCCTCTTGGTCAACTTGGTGTCCAAACTTTAAGAGATCCACCTGCCTCCTTCAGTCTCTCGTTCCAGGTACGGAGCAGCACCTTCCAGATCATTAGTCTGGGCAACACTCCACCGCCCAATCAGATCAGAAGCCCTCACTAATAACCAGTGGGAGGCCAATTAAAATGAGGAGCTCATGTCTCATTTGACAGTTCTCACCATTCCTCCACGAGAGGGGGTCTCTGCAGCACATTATTGCAGTCCAGTGACCGTTAAAGCCAATTATTATAACTGCCATGAAGACAGGACTCAGCTCAGACAATTTTTAACTATTATTGTGAGCATATTGATTCCAGTGTCCCTGACTCCCCGTTGATGAAACAAATGGGTCTAGCTTGCTGCAGGAAATTCAGTCATCATGCCATTGTATCCAAAGTTAAATCTTGTGATGCAGTTTGTGTCAGTGATGTTTTGCAGAGGGCAGAGCTAGTGTAGCTAGACAAGGAAACACTATGAAAAAAAGTATCTTGACTAGCTACGTTGGCTTGTACTCTCATCTGTTCTTTATTTTATTTATTTATTTTATTTTTCCAATGTCCGAGGATCAACAAAACATTTAATGATAAAAGCCAACCTTCCTCAAAGAGTAGGACAAAACCAATTTTGGCCCAAATTATATCAACATTATGATAGCATCTACTAGCTAGGCTAAAGTTTTGTAAATTGGCCTTGGGCCGAAGAGAACTAGTTCGTTTGGAGACAGGGCAGATCTGACAAAATCATTGCGGAAGCTGCTCAGATTGAAATAACACTGGAGTAAACATTCCCTAATATTGGCTCAAATAATGTTTCTGTGAAATTTCTGTAAAAATTTTGAAGACTACTTTCCCAGACTATGCTTCCAATCTCCTCCGCCAAGATGACAGTAGCATACACTTGGCTGTACCTGTATCCACTTTGCATTAACGCAGAATGAACGGCCATCCGATGCGGTGCAGCCAACGGGTTTCTCCACGCATCGCGAGGACAGAAACAAACATCTTTCTGGTTAGAAGAGTGGCGGGGGCGTATGCCTCATGACTAACAAGACATGGTGTGATTAAAGAAGCATACAGGAACTCAAATCCTTCTGTTCACCTGATTTAGATCAAATGTAGACCGCATTATCTGCCAAGAGAATTCTCTTCGATTATAATCACAGCCGTATATATCCCCCCCAAGCAGACACATCGATAGCTCTGAACGAACTTTATTTAACTCTTTGCAAACTGGAAACCATTTATCCAGAGGCTGCATTCATTGTAGCTGGGGATTTTAACAAAGCCAATCTGAAAACAAGACTCCCTAAATTTTATCAGCATATCGATTGCGCAACCAGGGGTGGTAAAACCTTGGATCATTGTTACTCTAACTTCCGCGACGCATATAAGGCCCTGCCCCGCCCCCCTTTTGGAAAAGCTGACCACGACTCCATTTTGCTGATCCCTGCCTACAGGCAGAAACTAAAACAAGAGGCTCCCACGCTGAGGTCTGTCCAACGCTGGTCCGACCAAGCGGACTCCACACTCCAAGACTGCTTCCATCACGTGGACTGGGACATGTTTCGTATTGCGTCAGTTAACAATATTGACGAATACGCTGATTCGGTGTGCGAGTTCATTAGAACGTGCGTTGAAGATGTCGTTCCCATAGCAACGATAAAAACATTCCCTAACCAGAAACCGTGGATTGTTGGCAGCATTCACGTGAACCACTGCTTTTAATCAGGGCAAGGTGTCTGGCAACATGACCGAATACAAACAGTGCAGCTATTCCCTCCGCAAGGCTATTAAACAAGCTAAGCGTCAGTACAGAGACAAAGTAGAATCTCAATTCAACGGCTCAGACACAAGAGGCATGTGGCAGGGTCTACAGTCAATCACGGACTACAAGAAGAAACCCAGCCCAGTCACGGACCAGGATGTCTTGCTCCCAGGCAGACTAAATAACTTTTTTGCCCGCTTTGAGGACAATACAGTGCCACTGACACTGCCTGCAACGAAAACATGCGGTCTCTCCTTCACTGCAGCAGAGGTGAGTAAGACATTTAAACGTGTTAACCCTCTCAAGGCTGCAGGCCCAGACGGCATCCCCAGCCGCGCCCTCAGAGCATGCGCAGACCAGCTGGCCGGTGTGTTTACGGACATATTCAATCAATCCCTATACCAGGCTGCTGTTCCCACATGCTTCAAGAGGGCCACCATTGTTCCTGTTCCCAAGAAAGCGAAGGTAACTGAGCTAAACGACTACCGTCCCGTAGCACTCACTTCAGTCATCATGAAGTGCATTGAGAGACTAGTCAAGGACCATATCACCTCCACCCTACCTGACACCCTAGACCCACTCCAATTTGCTTACCGCCCAAATAGGTCCACAGACGATGCAATCTCAACCACACTGCACACTGCCCTAACCCACCTGGACAAGAGGAATACCTATGTGAGAATGCTGTTCGTCGACTACAGCTCGGCATTCAACACCATAGTACCCTCCAAGCTCGTCATCAAGCCCGAGACCCTGGGTTTCTACCCCGCCCTGTGCAACTGGGTACTGGACTTCCTGACGGGCCGCCCCCAGGTGGTGAGGGTAGGCAACAACATCTCCTCGCCGCTGATCCTCAACACGGGGGCCCCACAAGGGTGCGTTCTGAGCCCTCTCCTGTACTCCCTGTTCACCCACGATTGCGTGGCCACGCACGCCTCCAACTCAATCATCAAGTTTGCGGACGACACAACAGTGGTAGGCTTGATTACCAACAACGACGAGACGGCCTACAGGGAGGAGGTGAGGGCCCTCGGAGTGTGGTGTCAGGAAAATAACCACACTCAACGTCAACAAAACTAAGGAGATGATTGTGGACTTCAGGAAACAGCAGAGGGAACACCCCCCTATCCACATCGATGGAACAGTAGTGGACAGGGTAGCAAGTTTTAAGTTCCTCGGCATACACATCACAGACAAACTGAATTGGTCCACTCACACTGACAGCATCGTGAAGAATGCGCAACAGCGCCTCTTCAACCTCGGGAGGCTGAAGAAATTCGGCTTGTCACCAAAAGCACTCAAACTTCTACAGATGCACAATCGAGAGCATCCTGGCGGGCTGTATCACCGCTGTATCACCGCCTGGTACGGCAACTGCTCCGCCCTCAACCGTAAGGCTCTCCAGAGGGTAGTGAGGTCTGCACAACGCATCACCGGGGGCAAACTACCTGCCCTCCAGGACACCTACACCACCTGATGTTATAGGAAGGCCATAAAGATCATCAAGGACATCAACCACCTGAGCCACTGCCTGTTCACCCCACTATCATCCAGAAGGCGAGGTCAGTAAAGGTGCATCAAAGCTGGGCCCGAGAGACTGAAAAACAGCTTCTATCTCAAGGCCATCAGACTGCCACTAACATTGAGTGGCTGCTGCCAACACACTGGCACTGACACTGACTCAACTCCAGCCACTTTAATAATGGGAATTGATGGGAAATGTAAATATATCACTAGCCACTTTAAACAATGCTACCTTATATAATGTTACTTACCCTACATTATTCATCTCATATGCATACGTATATACTGTACTCTATATCATCGACTGCATCCTTATGTAATACATGTATCACTAGCCACTTTAACTATGCCACTTTGTTTACATAGTCATCTCATATGTATATACTGTACTCGATACCATCGACTGTATGCTGCTCTGTACCATCACTCATTCATATATCCTTATGTACATATTCTTTATCCCCTTACACTGTGTATAAGACAGTTTTGGAATTGTTAGTTAGATTACTTGTTGGTTATCACTGCATTGTCGGAACTAGAAGCACAAGCATTTCGCTACACTCGCATAAACATCTGCTAACCATGTGTATGTGACAAATAAAATTTGATTTTATTTAACAATCCTATTATCATAAAGTATTCAAACAGGTTCATTGGAACTAAAATCTTACTTGGCCTGTAACTCATATTTCAATAAGGGTAGATTTACATTGCAGACGTTCACATCCTAGGTAAATAATGGCAACAGCTAACAGACACAGTCCTAATGAGTCAACTGAGAAGCGCTCTATACCAGCCTCTCAATCACACATAACAGCCATTGATTTCTGTCCTTGAGGAGACTGGAGTAGTTAAGGCAACAAGCACAAAGCAGCACTGAGCATGGCTAATCCTCTGCTGCTGACAGTCTCAACTCATTGCATAATGTAGGCTAGCAACAGGCTAATTTTGTATGGTACATTTAGCTGACATCCTAATATCAAATGAAAATGCTACGGTATGCATTTGCAGCTCTTCTGAATACAAGAGAGTAGTAACCTTACTCCATGTGGACAGTGATGACACCTAAACCACAGGAGTCATTAAATGACCACCCATGTACCAACAAAACAGAATATTCAGTGACATGCCGTCATGCGTTATTGTTGCAGTGTGCGGTCATGGTGCTACCTGCACACTGGATCAATCAGACAGATTCATGAAGCAGAACGTGCTGACTTGACGGATCCAGAGGCTCCCATCACATCCAGCTGCTGCAGTAAAAAAAAAAAAACACTGCTCAGCTCACATAGAAATCTGAAGAGGAAACCAGGTCAGGCCCACACACTGCTAAAGTGATAGTATTATTCACAAGAGACCAGGGCAGACTACAGTATAAATAGAAACAGATCTCCTTATAAACACAAAAAGAGCCCCAGGTGCCTTGCATTTAATCCTAGTCTTATTTACAAACCCTGGCAGCCGTCACCTGTAGAGAATTTAATCAGCTGGGATTCAAACTGTGTTTTCAAAGCTCTGTTTAACCTTTGGCTGGCAACAAACTGTAATGCGATATAATTCTACTCTTAGCTGGAACTAACGCATAAATTGAACAGCAAAAGTGAACGAGAAATGGGTTTTGTGATTTAAATTGAGTTTATCTTTGCTTTACATGCATGTCTAATTCAGAATGAGTAGCAGGGGAACCATTGCTCCTCTCTGGTCCAATAATAACACTCCCTCCAGATGTGGTGAGTTAACGGAGAAACGACAGCCATGGAGCATCGTCCTCCACTTGGGGCTTTCTGTCCTAGTCAATCATCAGCACTCCTCCAATACACACAGCCTCATGGGAACAGAACTGTAGACATTGGCTGGTTCTATTGACAGAGAGACTGGAGTCTGTCCCAGAGTCACCTCAGCTCTGCAGCAGTTCAGCTGCTTCATCCTTGACACTGAAAAACACTGAAACAGAACAGTCTCTTAAATTCGAATGATGAGCCGATGTCGTCTCGTCCCCTCTAGATTATGGAGAACACAGGGTACTTCACATCTATCCTGTCATTCTTGTGTGCCTGGTGATTATGGTAACTAACATTCCTAGTGATTTTGCCAACAGGGGCATAGAGTAGCAGACAAGGGCCAACCCAAGTTTTGAATCATAGTTAGGAGTAACAGATGTGCCTCTGGGAGCAGAACTCAGAGGTTCAGGATTAGACCAGTAAGGACAAACTTTACCTCATTATTGGACTGAGATCTACAGACCTGAGTGAGACCCCATATTTCACTGACATTACCAGTAATAATCCACTAATCCCTCAAATCTCACCAAAGACGGGCAATTTCAGGAGAAATTCACCTTATGAGCACTGCTGCAGATCAATGTCTTTGCGGAGCTGCTTGGGTAATGATCCAAATGCATTTCCATCTGGAGGCGAGCTTTCCACTGGTGTCCCCATCAAAGGCTCATCTTCCAGGAATTTATACAAATGTCGTCTAAAAGCCCACTGCTTTCAAGTCCTTTATGTTCCCAAACACATTCAAAATGTGTCATATTACGGATGGGTTGCTTGCTTCTTCTGCTGCTGCCATCAATTTAAGCTGGCACTGCTACCCTAATATCTGATTAATCTACTAGCCACTATGGGAAGGTTTACACTACAAACCCCAGAAATGGCTTCTTTTGAACATGAGGTGTAGCAATAGTTTACGAATAAACTGTAAACATCTCTGCTAATGCAAATGAGTCTGTCAAAAAGTTTATTCTAAGAAAGAAATTACTTTCATTTTCTTCAGTGTGGTGTAGGCTACACTCTTTTTGACAGTCAGGAACTGTGTAGTATTATGCCCACAAACACCTCCCACGCAAAGCACTAACCAATAGTGTGCTCCATTGATGTCTTTACCAACTTGACGTCAAAAGGAAGGATTATATTTATCCTCAGCAGGGTTTCCGTTAGCCGGTAATAGCCAGATTTTGGCACACAAAAAAAGCCAATAAATAAAAACGGTCACTGGCCAATAGTCCAGGAGAAGAAAAATAAATAAATTGGATTGCAAGATATTGCTTTTTTGCTTAATCATTGATGGAAATACCCATCGATCGAAATACATTTGACCGGTTATGCCTAACAGTCTATAGGCTCATTTGCATAATTAAGTGGAATTAAATTGGCGCGTGTATTTTCGTTAGTTGTTTATCACATGCGTACAGCATATAGATACAGAGTCTATGAGCTGAAAACCTGTCACAGTGCGAGAGCTGCTGCTACGGCTTCTCAAACAGCTCATTTGTTGCCGCTGTAGTGAAAGGTTATTTTATAAGTCCATATTGCTTTTTGAAGAAAATCAGGGCTTGACATTAACGCTTGTCCAGGACAAGAAAAATAAATTGGTGGACAATAAGAATAAATTAGTTGTCCGAAAGGACAAGTACATTTTTGTCCTAAAATAACAATATTAAAACAATTACTCTTATCAGTGTCCTCTGGATGTGACGTATTGCTGTTCTCCAAATTTCTGCAGAGCATAACACAGCAGGATTTTTTAAGCTATTGCATTGACAGGCAGAGCGGTTATCCCCGGGTGCGAGAGGCGCAATTTAAAGCAGATCAGTGTGTAACTACGTGTGCACAATTGTTGATATTCTTTGCCAATTAGTGAGTTATTTACACAGTTATAGCACATATTTGGTCAGCAAACAGGCTTCGTACAGTCATGAAAATCCTGGGAAAAGTTGTTTGTTCATCAGCTGCATGTGTGCCGGAGCGAGTGGACCAGCGGAGAGGACGACATTACAGCAGGTAGGCCCAAGCTTATGAAATAACGACAACAGACTAACTAGATAGCAAATTCAACACACAGTGTAGCCTGGCTAGTTATTATACAGTACCTTGCGAAAGTATTCGGCCCCCTTGAACTTTGCGACCTTTTGCCACATTTCAGGCTTCAAACAAAGATATAAAACTGTATTTTTTTGTGAAGAATCAACAACAAGTGGGACACAATCATGAAGTGGAACGACATTTATTGGATATTTCAAACTTTTTTAACAAATCAAAAACTGAAAAATTGGGCGTGCAAAATTATTCAGCCCCCTTAAGTTAATACTTTGTAGCGCCACCTTTTGCTGCGATTACAGCTGTAAGTCACTTGGGGTATGTCTATCAGTTTTGCACATCGAGACACTGAATTGTTTTCCCATTCCTCCTTGCAAAACAGCTCGAGCTCAGTGAGGTTGGATGGAGAGCATTTGTGAACAGCAGTTTTCAGTTCTTTCCACAGATTCTCGATTGGATTCAGGTCTGGACTTTGACTTGGCCATTCTAACACCTGGATATGTTTATTTTTGAACCATTCCATTGTAGATTTTGCTTTATGTTTTGGATCATTGTCTTGTTGGAAGACAAATCTCCGTCCCAGTCTCAGGTCTTTTGCAGACTCCATCAGGTTCTTCAAGAATGGTCCTGTATTTGGCTCCATCCATCTTCCCATCAATTTTAACCATCTTCCCTGTCCCTGCTGAAGAAAAGCAGGCCCAAACCATGATGCTGCCACCACCATGTTTGACAGTGGGGATGGCGTGTTCAGGGTGATGAGCTGTGTTGCTTTTACGCCAAACGTAACGTTTTGCATTGTTGCCAAAAAGTTCAATTTTGGTTTCATCTGACCAGAGCACCTTCTTCCACATGTTTGGTGTGTCTCCCAGGTGGCTTATGGCAAACTTTAAACGACACTTTTTATGGATATCTTTAAGAAATGGCTTTCTTCTTGCCACTCTTCCATAAAGGCCAGATTTGTGCAATATACGACTGATTGTTGTCCTATGGACAGAGTCTCCCACCTCAGCTGTAGATCTCTGCAGTTCATCCAGAGTCATCATGGGCCTCTTGGCTGCATCTCTGATCATTCTTCTCCTTGTATGAGCTGAAAGTTTAGAGGGACGGCCAGGTCTTGGTAGATTTGCAGTGGTCTGATACTCCTTCCATTTCAATATTATCGCTTGCATTTCAATATTATCGCTTGCACAGTGCTCCTTGGGATGTTTAAAGCTTGGGAAATCTTTTTGTATCCAAATCCGGCTGTAAACTTCACAACAGTATCTCGGACCTGCCTGGTGTGTTCCTTGTTCTTCATGATGCTCTCTGCGCTTTTAACGGACCTCTGAGACTATCACAGTGCAGGTGCATTTATACGGAGACTTGATTACACACAGGTGGATTGAATTTATAATCAGTCATTTAGGTCAACATTGGATCATTCAGAGATCCTCACTGAAGTTCTGGAGAGAGTTTGCTGCACTGAAAGTAAAGGGGCTGAATAATTTTGCACGCCCAATTTTTCAGTTTTTGATTTGTTAAAAAAGTTTGAAATATCCAATAAATGTTGTTGCACTTCATGATTGTGTCCCACTTGTTGATTCTTCACAAAAAAATACAGTTTTATATCTTTGTTTGAAGCCTGAAATGTGGCAAAAGGTCACAAAGTTCGAGGAGGCCGAATACTTTTGCAAGGCACTGTATGTAGGCTACTGAGCTTGTCTGCTGATGCTTTAAGCACACATTAAATAATTAAGACATATCACTCAAGAGGGAGCCAGAGTACAAGAAAAAAACCTGTTGCAGAACTACCACCTCCATCTGCCTTTCGCAGACTGCCATTACGCTCCCGAAGTTGCCGATAATATGCTACACCAGGGGTTGGCAACCTCATTCATTTGAAGCACCAACTTATCTTACCATTACTACCGATCTGCGTGCCAGTTATGATTTTCATATTCACATTTTCATGAATAAAGTCTCAAAATCATGTGACTCAAAAAAATGATATTAATTAAAATGATACAAATCTTTAAAAAATTACTTGCTGTTTGAGGTGAAGTAAAAAATACTTTGAGAAGCTACAAAGCTCATTAGCGGTGGTAACTTAATAAACCTGTTATGGCTAGACGTTCCGCTTGCGTAAATTACAGAGCAAAATTCAAATTAAATTAGAAATATTTAACTTTCATAAAATCACAAGTGCAATACACCAAAATAAAGCTTAACTTCTTGTTAATCCAGCCACCGTGTCAGATTTCAAAAACTGCTTTACAGCGAAAGCAAACCACTCGATTATCTGAGGACAGCACCCCACCATACAAACACATGAAAATCATATTACAACCAAGCAGGTGCGACACGAAAGGCAGAAATAACGATATAATTCATGCCTTACCTTTGAAGATCTTCTGTTGGCACTCCAATATGTTCCAGAAACATCACAAATGTTTGTTCGATAAACTCCTTTTTTATATCCCCAAAATGTCAATTTATTTTGTGCGTTTGATTCAGAAAAACACCGGTTCCAACTCACCCAACATGATTACAAATGATCTAATAAGTTACCTGTAAACTTGGTCCAAACAACATTCCTCATCCAACTTTAGGTATCCTAAAACGTAAATAATAGATAAAATGTATATCCGTCGCCATTGTCGCAACCCCTATTTACCAGCCTGTTCAACCTCTTTTTCATATTGTCTGAGATCCCCAAGGATTGGAAATCTGCCACAGTCATCCCCCTCTTCAAAAGGGGAGACACCCTGGACCCAAACTGTTACAGACCTATTTCCCTCCTGCCCTGCCTATCTAAGGTCTTCAAAAGCCTAGTCAACAAACAGATCACTGACCATCTCGAATCCCACCGTACCTTCTCCACTGTGCAATCTGGTTTCCGAGCCGGTCACGGGTGCACCTCAGCCATGCTCAAGGAACTAAACGATATTATAACCGCTATCAATAAAAGAAATTGACCTGGCCAAGGCTTTCAACTCTGTCAATCACCATATTCTTATCGGCAGACTCAGTAGCCTCAGTTTTACTAATGACTGCCTTGCCTGGTTCACCAACTACTTTGAGTTCAGTGTGTCAAATCGGAGGGCATGTTGTCCGGTCCTCTGGCAGTCTAAGGGGGTGCCACAGGGTTCAATTCTCGGGCCGACTCTTTTCTCTGTATATATCAATGATGTTGCTCATGCTGCGGGCGATTCGCTGATCCACCTCTACGCAGACAACACCATTCTATATACTTCTGGCCCTTCCTTGAACACTGTGCTATCTAACCTCCAAACGAGCTTCAATGCCATACAGCACTCACTTCGGTGGCCTCCAACTTCTCCTAAACGCTAGTAAAACCAAATGCATGCTTTTCAACCGTTCGCTGCCTGCACCCGCACGCCTGACTAGCATCACCACCCTGGATGGTTCCGACCTAGAATATGTGGACAACTATAAGTACCTAGGTGTCTGGCTAGACTGCAAACTCTCCTTCCAGACTCATTTCAAACATCTCCTATCTAAAATCAAGAAGATCACGCCGCCAAACTTACCCTAGTAAAACGGACTATCCTACCGATCCGCGACTTCGGCGATGTCATCTACAAAATAGCTTCCAATACTCTACTCAGCAAACTGGATGCAGTTTATCACAGTGCCATCCATTTTGTTACTAAAGCACCTTATACCACCCACCACTGCGACCTGTATGCTCTAGTCGGCTGGTCCTCGATACATATTCGTCGCCAGACCCACTGGCTCCAGGTCATCTACAAGACCATGCTAGGTAAAGCTCCGCTTTATCTAAGTTCACTGGTCACGATGGCAACACCCACCCGTAGCACGCGCTCCAAAAGGTGTATCTCACTGATCATCCCTAAAGCCAACACCTCATTTGGCCGCCTTTCCTTCCAGTTCTCTGCTGCCTGTGACACGAATTGCAAAAATCGCTTAAGTTGGAGACTTTTATCTCACTCACCAACTTCAAACATCTGCTATCTGAGCAGCTAACCGATCGCTGCAGCTGTACATAGTCCATTGGTAAATAGCCCTCCCAATTTATCTACCGCATCCCCATACTGTTTATTTATTCACTTTTCTGCTCTTTTGCACACCAGTATCTCTACCTGCACATGACCATCTGATAATTTATCACTCGTATTAATCTGCTAAATTGTAATTATTCACCTACCTCATGCCTTTTGCACACAATGTATATACTCTTATTTCTACTGTGTTATTGACTTGTTTATTGTTTACTCCATGTGTAACTGTTGTTGTTTGCTGTGCTTTATCTTGGCCAGGTCGCAGTTGTAAATGAGAACCTGGTTAAATAAAGGTGAAATACAAAAAGCCTACATTTGCGGCGCAGGCCAGTTAGGTTAGGCCTACTTCTATGCATAATCAGGTGCACGTCCTTACTCAACATCGACAGGAGCACTCCAAACAAAACTAATAAATTCATAGATCGTAAATGGAATGAATCAGAACCGCAGAACCAAAAGTTGTTTGTCACAGGTGCAGCCTAGGTTGTGGGCTCAGCAAACTACGTGTCCACTCCGACAATGAGAAATGTAAATTACTTTAATAATAATAAACAACAACAACATATTACATCCATTAACAGGAATTACAGTAACCAAACTAACATTCTAGATTAGAAATTGTGGGAATTAACAGTAAATGTACTACTGGTGAGGGTGCGTAATGGATTAGTCCACCGAGACAGGTGAACAGCCTGCCTATCGACCAGTCAACTAAATGGGGTCAACCCTGTCATATATTAATGTAATTGGCATGTCCTAAAAACTTTCCACAGGCATAATCGCAAACGGAGGTACGCAGTTGATGGAGTACGTTAATAAACTAATGAGTTGCCTACTCTGGTTGTAAACACGTCTCCCCAGTGGCTCTATTGGGAGCTGAGAAATAAATCTGATACCGTTAGAAAGCAGGGATTCTCGTCTATTCAACATTGGTCATGTCTGAGAACTTTAAAATATATTCTTAAAATAAACTAACTGAGAAATATCTCCCATGCGGTCAATAAATCTCCCCTGAAACATTAACATTTTAGACTTACAAGGTTATGGATAAACATGTCTTATGCTGCATTTCGACAAGGGACGCAAAACCCGTCATACCACTCTTCATAACGGGTCAAGAAAGCAAGAAAACTGACACAAAAGCAAGTCAGCACAACGGTATGCGTTACGATGGTGATTACAGTAAACAAACAGTGCAAATCAACATCCAGTAGAAAATAACGCCACGGCAGATGGCAAAAGTTTAAATATTGGAACTCTGGCGGCAAGTCCCGTCTACCGTGGCTGCTGAAGGTCTGTCTCAACGGCATTTAGCGCTGTGCTCTCAATGAAAACAATGACATCCAGTTTATGGTCTACCGTCTAACGCGTACCATCTAAACTAAGCATTAGTTACATACCTTGCTTTGAAGTAGCCTACTTTAGCCATTTCATCCCTTACTCATTGAATGAGGAAATTATTTGCACTATTTTATAGCCCATGAAGGGTGGCCATCCTCCAGGAGAGACAAATGGACAGTGTTGTATTTGAGAGACTTGAATACGCAAATAAGCCAACAGGTAGAGATTAGCCTAAATAAATGTGTCTAATTCTCTGTATGGTAATAGGCATAATAATGATATGGCATTTTATATTGTAAAATGGTGCCTTGCATCATTAAACTCAATTTTCAGGAAAATATTTGGCCCATAGTGTAACAGATTTTAAAAATGAATTGACTCGAACAAGTCCTACTTTTCCAAAAAACAAGTGGCAAAAAAAGAGAATGTCAAGCCCTAGAAATTATGTAAAAACTCACCTCACAAAATACCCACTTGGATGTACAACACTCTGAGGTGACCCTGAGGGGAAAAAGAAATAGAAGTCAAGGCACAATCAGCAGCAATGTTTCTTTCTTACAAGCAACTAGCTCTACGACAGACATGTCTAACACAGTACAAGCAACCCTCAACACAATCTGGTGATTAGATCCATTCTAGGAGTCATAACATCAGGCTTGTGAGTGGTAAACAGGATTACATCCACATTCATGAGCACAACGATCATTACTTCTGATGCACCGTGGGCTTACGTGAATCATTAAAAGACCACATTTGATTGTATGTAAACAGCTGCTCATCTGTTCAGAGGTGTTGGTTTAAATGCGGAACAAATTTCGGTTGAATGCATTCAGTTGTTCAACTGACAAAGTATCCCCTTTCCTTTCAGACAGTGAGTCCTCTTGACCGCCTTGAACTGATGCCTGTGAGCAAGGAGCTTTTCTTGTGTTGCTAGGTTACAAAACTCTCCTCCATATGAGGCACAATCAGCTTTGAGGCACAATCAGCAGCAATGTTTCTTTCTTACAAGCAACTTTAAGCTCCACGACGGAGACATGTCTAACACAGTCCCAGAGACCCTTATCACAATCCAGTGATTAAATCCATTTCACCTGAACTCTAGGAAACATAACTGTGCCGAGCTCCCTGCCTTCCAGGGCGTCTATATCAGGCGGTGTGAAAGGAAGACTCGGAAAAGGGGCACCGGTGCATCAACTCAGGCACTATCCCAGGGATTATCAACTAGATTCAGTGGAATGCAAATTGACTGCAAGAAGACCATACAGATATGTTTGACTAAAACAATTATTATAAACATTGATTACATTTGAATACGATCATGTGAGAGAACACTTGGGAACAGATTCCTCAAATCACTTTGAGCTGATTTCCTGGTGTTTTTCTTTGTTGCTCAGAAAGCTTGTGGGGACAAATAAAACCAGTTTGGGAACCCTGTTATTGAGCACGACTGACTTTACACTATAGAAGTCCAGACTCCAGACCTCTTAGTTGATGCTAGATGTCAGAGGCCTGAAACGGTACACTGCGAAACTCAAATAGGCCATAGGCGTATAATAACGCGCTTGTGATAAAATGTTCAAGCACTTCCTACTGCTTCCGAAGAGTGTTTATGTTAACAAGCAAGCTGGCTATCGTAATCTGTGTGAGTGATCCATTTTGGGTGTACTCACGTTCTCATATGAACTGCAATGAAGCATTGTTCTGATAACCGGAGCATTGCATGTGATCACATTGCATAATAACAGTCTTAAATTCATAAACATAATTAAAGAAATGTTCACCGGTCATGCGGAGTTTGTTGACTTCCTGAGTAAGCACAGGTAACCCAGCAGAGACAATATTGGTCTGTATCTGTGTGGTCTGCACTGCGGCGATAAGAGGCACTCGCGCACTTGAGAACTGCAGCTGTCAAGCCTGAGGTGATTTACAATCTGGCATGAAATTTACTAAAGTGCGAACCCTGCGCCATCGGTAGGGTATAAAAAAAATGTTTGAGGGGGAGGACGGCTCATTATAATGGCTGTAAAGGAGTGAATGAAATGGCATCAAACCATGGAAAACCATGTGTCGATGTATTTGACAGTATTTCACTTATTCCGCTCCTGCGGAGTGCATATAGTCAAAATCAAAAGTTGACACACCTACACATTCAAGGGTTTTTCTTAATTTTTACAATTTTCTACAATGTAGAATAATATTGAAAACACCAAAACTGTGAAATAACACATGGAATCATGTAGTAAACAAAAAGTGTTATATTATTTAGTAGCCAACCTTTCCCTTGACAGCTTTGCACACTCCTGGCATTCTCTCAACCAGCTTCATGGTGTAATCACCTGGAATGCTTTTCCAACAGTCTTGAAGGAGTTCTCACATATGCTGAGCACTTGTTGGCTGCTTTTCCTTCACTCTGCTGTCCAACTCATCCCAAACCATCTCAATTGGGTTGAGGTCGGGTGATTGTGGAGGCCAGGTAATCTGATGCAGCACTACATCACTCTCCTTGGTCAAATAGCCCTTACACAGCCTGGAGGTGTGTTGGGTCACTGTCCTGTTGAAAAACAAATGATAGTCCCACTGAGCCCAAACCAGATGGGATGGTGTATCGCTGCATAATGCTGTGGTAGCCATGCTGGTTAAGTGTGCCTTGAATTCTAAATAGATCACAGACAGTGTCACCAGCAAAGCACCACCACACCACCTCCTCCATGCTTCACGCAGAGAACCACAGATGCAGAGATCTGTTCACCTACTCTGCGTCTCACAAAGGCAAAGCGGTTCTAACCAAAACTCTCCAATTTGGCATCAAATACAGATTTTCACCAGTCCATTCCTTGTGTTTCTTGACCCAAGCAAGCCTCCTTATTTGCCCAAGAAGGCCTGATTCATGCAGTCTCCTCTGAACAGTTGATGTTAAGATGGGTCTGTTACTTGAACTCTGAAGTAACAGTTAATTGTCGATGTCGGAGGCTGGTAACTCCAATGACTTAACCTCTGCAGCAGAGGTAACTCTCGGTCTTCCTTTCCTCTGGCAGTCCTCACAAGAGCCAGTTTCATCATAACGCTTTATGGTTTTTGCGACTGCACTTGAAGAAAAATGAACATTTCTTGAAATGTTCTGGATTGACTGAGCTTCATGTTTTAAAGTAACAGACTGTCATTTCTCTTTGCTTATTTGAGCTGTACTTGTCATATATGGACTTGGTCTTTTACCAAATAGGGCTGTATACCACCCGCCCCTTGTCACAACACAACTGATTGGCTCAAACGCATTAAGGAACGAAATTCCACAAATATACTCCTAACAAGGCACATCTGTTAATTGAAATGCAATCCAGGTGACTACCCCATGAAGCTGGTTGAGAGAATGCCAAGTGTGAGCAAAGCTTTCATCAAGGCAAAGGGTGGCTACTTTGAAGAATCTAAAATATATTTTGATTTGTTTACTACATGATTCAATACGTGTAATTTCAGTTGATGTCTCCACTATTATTCTACAATGTAGTTTTAGATACAAAAAGAAAGAAAAATGCTTGAATGAATAGTGTGTCCAAACTTTTGACTGGTACTGTATGTATATATGCCATTTAGCAGATGCTTTTATCCAAAGCAACTTACAGTGTGTGCATATATTTGTATTATTTTTGGACCCACGGGAACCATACCAACAACCTTAGCCATGCTAGCGCCAAGCTCTACCAAATGAGCCACACAGGACCCGAGAAGCTAGGGGTTGTCAGTTGTGGCTGTTGGATGGAGAAACCGGAGGACAGGCTCATTGTACTTCATTGGTACAGCTGAAGTCGGAAATTTACATACACTGAGGACGGAGTCATTAAAACTCAATATTCAACCACTCCACAAATGTCTTAAACTATAGTTTTGGCAAGTCAGTTAGGACATCTACTTGGTGCATGACAAGTAATATTTCCAACAATTGTTTACAGACAGATTAGTTCACTTATAATTCACTGTATTACAATTCCAATGGGTCAGAAGTGTACATACACTAAGTTGACTGTGCATTTAAACAGCTTGGGAAATTCCAGAAAATTATGCCATGGCTTTAGAAGCTGCTGATAGGCTAATTGACATCATTTGAGTCAATTGGAGGTGTACCTGTGGATGTATTTCAAGGCCTACCTTCAAACTCAGTGCCTCTTTGCTTGACATCACAGGAAAATCAAAAGAAATCAGCCAAGACCTCAGGAAAAAAATTGTAGACCTCCACAAGTCTGGTTCATCCTTGGGAGCCTAAATGTACCACATTCATCTGTACAAACAATAGTACGCAAGTATAAACACCATGGGAACACGCAGCAGTCATACCACTCAAGGAGACGCGTTCTGTGCGAATGGTGCAAATCAATCCCAGAACATAAAATAGATGGCATCATGAGGTAGGACAATTATGTGGATATATTAAAGTAACATCTCAAGACATCAGTCAGGAAGTTAAAACTTGGTTGCAAATGGGTCTTCCATATGGACAATGACCCCAAACATACTTCTGAAGTTGTGGCAAAATGGCTTATGGTCAACAAAGTCAAGTTATTGGAGTGGCCATCACAAAGCCCTGACCTCAATCCTATAGAAAATGTGTGGGCAGAACTGAAAGTGTGTGCGAGCAAGGAGGCCTACAATCCTGACTCCGTTACACCAGCTCTGTCAGGAGGAATGGGACAAAATTCACCCAACTTATTGTGGGACACTTGTGGAAGGCTACCAGGAGTTGCACTGTACTTGTGCATGTGACAAAACTTAAAACCTGAAACATAACATCGGTCCTGTGAGTGGTAAACAGTATTACACCCACATTCATGAGCACAGAGATCATCATCGTTACCTCTGATGCACCGTGGGCTTACGTGATTCATTAAAAGACCAGTTACTAATCTGTTCAGCAAGTGGTTCCTCTTAGCCGCCTTGATGGCTGTGAGTAAGGGGCTGTTCTTGTGTTGCTAGGTTACAAAAAAACTATCCTCCATATGAATAACAAGTTTGTATGTTAGTGGTCCTGGTACAGTCTCTCTGCCTCTTTCGCAGTCTCTCACACACACTAGGTATAGTAGATAATGAGTTTAAAAAAAGGTCGTAGCTAGCTAACCTAGCTAGCCACGTTGTTTTGCTTTAGGTAGCTAGCTGGTAAATATTTAAACAGTCAAAGCTAGCTCAAGAACCAAATGCTATCCCAGCAGGAGGTAACATTAGCCTAAGCCATAAACCAATAGTATGGTACGGAGTAACGTTACTAGCCCGTACCAAGCCTCACTGTCCGCACTTTTCTGTCATATGGGTACTTTGCTAGCCAACAGGATCCAACTAGCATAGAGACGAGCATATACACCTAGGTTGAAGATGACAAAGGTTAAGACAACGGGATTCAACAATGAAATCAGCCAGCGCCAACTTTCAGAATGTTTAATATTGTTATAAATCTAGACATTCTGTTACTTCGCATTGTTCAAGTATTCCCCATGTAATGTTAATGAGGAGCTAACATGGATGTCTTAGATGGATGTAAATGCATTTTAATTGCAGAAATAGCATTGCCCAATTCTATAAATGCATGGCTATGGGACCAGCAGGGTGGATATATATTTCTATGCCAGAGGGACCAACTATACTAGTTAGTAACGGCACTAATCGTTAGCAACGACGCTGTTATAGAATTAGCTATATGATCGCTATGGGCGCTGGTCCCAGATTTGTGACGACGTTGTCTTGTATATTTTCGATCTAGGTATTCACTAGGAACCAAACAGGACCAGACGGAAGCAAACCGAATTAAAACGGGGAGGGGTCTACCGGAATTTGTCCAATAGAAAATCTAGTTTTCGTTGCAAAACGTTTTACGTTTGGAGTAAACGGTTTCCGTTTCAAAACGTTTGCTATGGTATTCGTGCTAACGTTAGCTAGCTACGTAGCTAGGTAACCAAGGATTTGTATAAATAACCGGCCTTATTACTATCTGTGAGGTAACGTTAGATAACTAGCTAACCGGAAAACCCAAATGATACGAACTTCAAGAAATATTGCATGGGCTGTGCCTTCCAGTTAACTACCAAACAAATACACTTTCCTCGAGTTATTAACTTAGTTAACTAGCTAACGTTAGTTGGCTGTGGTTGTGACTTAGCTATGTTAGCTAGCCAGCTAACGTTAGCTAGCTACACACGCGGAAGTTAACTAGCTAATGCTATAAGAGCGAAATAGTGATAACGATATATCTGTTCCTTACTTCAGTTGTTTCTTTCAGTTTCCAGCTTTCAGACGACACCCCTTTCCCGGATCTTTCGTGTGTCCTCTGTTACTAGCTAATAGCTTTGCACGCCACAGAGGTATAGCACGATGCAAGCCGCACAATGTTCACAATCTTTAATGCAAGCGACTCACTGGCAACGGCCCTGTCCAGTGTCAGCTGACCAAATTACGCGAGATTTTACTGCTGGGTTAAAGTCAGTGCCAAAATAAACTACAAAATTGATTTATGGGAACCCGGAGGACAACACGTGCTTGTTGCTGTCGAAGGCGTAATAACGACCTCTGTCGGAGAACCACTTGGAGAAAAAATCCATGCTTTTCATTTTTTATATAAACTTTACATAACCTGGTAAATTAGTTAAGAATACATTCTTATTTACAATGACAGCCTACCAGGGAATAGTGGGTTATCTATCTTGTTCAGGGGAAAAACAACAGATTTTTACCTTGTCAGCGCGAGAATTCGATACAGCAACCTTTCAGTTACTGACCCAACGCTCTAACCACTAGGCAACCTGCCACCCCCTTCATGCTGAAAGGTGGCATTGATCATAAATATTGTCTCTATGGTTTATTTTCCTATTTGAAAAATTATTAGACTTGATCTGTCATGACCATTCAATCTAAGAGGTAATGTCCTAGATATAAAATATAATTCATTCATTCAAAGATATTGAATTTGGCCAGTCAGTGTTATCTATAGAGACAACATACTTGGAAATAAACATTTGGGGCGGCAGCGTAGCCTAGTGGTTAGAGCGTTGGACTAGTAACCGGAAGGTTGCCAGTTCAAACCCCCGAGCTGACAAGGTACAAATCTTTCTTTCTGCCCCTGAACAGGCAGTTAATCCACTGTTCCCAGGCCTTCATTGAAAATAAGAATATGTTCTTAACTGACTTGCCTGGTTAAATAAAGGTAAAATTTAAAATTTAAAAAAAAATTAAACTAACTAGCCCAGTCCTTATATGAAGGCTTTGCCTCAATTGCAAGGTAGCCTATCTGGCAGAGGTGGGACGAAGTCACTATAGAGATAAATAGTAATGGCATCTTTGTGTAGCACAGCTGAAAACTGTTGTCCTGATTAAAGAAGCAATAAAATTGTCCTTCTTTCGACTAGTTGAGTATCTGGAGCATCAGTATTTGTGGGTTCGATTACAGGCTCAAAATGGCCAGAAACAAATAACTTTCTTCTGAAACTCATCAGTCTATTCTTAATCTGAGAAATTCCATTTCTATTCCATTTGAGAAATTGCCAAGAAACTGAAGATCTTGTACAACACTGTGTACTACTCCCTTCACAGAACAGCGCAAACTGGCACTAACCAGAATAGAAAGAGGAGTGGGAGGCCCCGGTGCACAACTGAGCAAGAGGACAAGTATATTAGTGAGTCTAGTGTAAGAAACAGACGCCTCACGAGTCCTCAACTGGCAGCGTCATTAAATAGTACCCGTAAAACACCAGTCTCAACGTCAACAGGTTTACTGGGCCTATTGAAGGTAGTGCAATGTTACAGCGACACTATATATACAAAAGTATGCTGACAGGTGTATAAAATCGAGCACACAGCCTTGCAATCTCCATTGACAAACATTGGCAGTAGAATGGCCATTTTGAAGAGCTCAGTGACTTTCAATGTGGCACCGTCATAGGATGCCACCTTTCCAACAAGTCAGTTTGTAAAATTTCTGTGAAGTGGTAGACCACACAAACTCACAGAATGGAACCGCTGAGTGCTGAAGCGCATAGCATGTAAAAATCGTCTGTTCTCGGTTGCAACACTCACTACCAAGTTCCAAACTGAACCAATACTACCTGCCCCAATGCATAGTGCCAACTGTAAAGTTTGATGGAGCAGGAATAATGGTCTCGGGCTGTTTTTCATGGTTTGGGCTAAGCCCCTTAGTTGCAGTCAAGGGAAATCCTAAAACTACAGCATACAATTACATTCTAGACGATTCTGTGCCTCCAAATTTGTGGCAACAGTTTGGGGAATGCCCTTTCCTGTTTCAGCATGACAGTGCCCCATGCACAAAGTTAGATCCATACAGAAATGGTTTGTTGAGATCGGTGTGGAAGAACTTGGCAGGCCTGCACAGAGCCCTGACCTCAACCCCATCAAACACCTTTGGGATGACTTGGAATGCCGACTACGAGCCAGGCCTAATCGCAAAACATCAGTGCCCGTCCTCACTAATGCTCTTGTGGCTGAATGGAAGCAAGTCCCCACAGCAATGTTCCAAAATCTAGTGGAAAGCCTTCCTAAAAGAGTGGAGGCTATATTAATGCCCATGATTTTGGAATGAGATGTTTGACGAGCAGGAGTCCACATACTTTTGTTCATGTAGTGTACAGTATCTTTAATCTTATAGCTAGTACCGACCACAGGTAGGGCTATATAATTAACCCACCCAAACTAGGTCCTTCTGAAATATAAAAATTATCAATGAAATCAGCAGGTAGCCTCATGTTCTGGCAAAGATGCATGTAGTTAGGCTACTCTAATATGAATGTAGTTAGGCTACTCTGTTTTTGCCAGGCAAAACCGAAGAAAATGTCTGGTCACCAATCAGTTTTCCATCCAATAATTTAATGAGGATGAATTACCTGATGCATGAAAACAGTCAAGACCGAGTTGATGGAAAAAGGATATGCCGGTACAATTTTAGAAATGCCGACAGACATGGTGGGATCTTTTTGTGTTGGTGAAATTAATTATGCAAGAAATGGCGATGGAAACTCCTTCAAATATTGATATATAATTCCATCATATCGAAGTAAATTGGGAGTCACTCGATGATATGGTGTGTGATCCTCCCACTACGACTCGGGAAACTATACAGTTTATTAGGCTGCAGATTAAATCAATTATGATGAACTTCACAGGGTGGTGGACGTGCACGGTGATCAATTCTTGCCTGCAGTTTGACCATTAAAAATATTGCTCTTATCCGTAATAATCTCATAATGTAGGT
This sequence comes from Oncorhynchus gorbuscha, assembly GCF_021184085.1. Lineage (NCBI taxonomy): Eukaryota > Metazoa > Chordata > Actinopteri > Salmoniformes > Salmonidae > Oncorhynchus > Oncorhynchus gorbuscha. The sequence goes on from NC_060185.1 coordinate 80,563,753, forward strand.
AGCCTACCCGCACTGTATCTGCGACCGGACTGGGCACGTTTGTTATATACCGCAACAGTTTTTGCAACAAAACCATCAGTTGAGTTTAAGGGACATGCATATACTTGCAATTCTAACAGCTTTTTTGTTAGTAGAGCATTTAACCGTCTTAAAATACAGTTCAATTTATTTTTGTAGGATACGAAAATGTGGTTTTCTGTTTGTAAATTTACATTTGTGTATATGAAATTTGGCCAAAAGAATAATGAAATTAATTACATAAAAATTATTCCGCTTATTTCTATTGTATGTAAAGAATCCAAACAGTACATCTCTCCACAATAGTGTAAAATCTTCATAAATGTGTTCAATTATAAACCTACTGATGTCTTGCCACAGTTTTCTTACATGCATACAATGCCAAAAAAGATGCACAACTGTTTCTGGGTGGTCATTACAAAAGGAGCAATTTGAGTTGATGTTTTCCTTAAACTTCTTCATATAGTGGTTGGCAGGATAATATTTATGAATAATTTTAAAGGAAACTTCCTTAATTTTGTTAACAAGTAGGTATGTTTGTGGCATGCACAGCCTTTTATCCCCAATAAATGTTTACGTGCACCACGTCATCATGCACAGCCTTTTATCCCCAATAAATGTTTATGTGCACCACGTCATCATGCACAGCCTTTTATCCCCAATAAATACATTTGATTGAAACACATCTCTGGTGGGAAAATGCTCACAATTTTTATGCAGATTTTTAGAATATTCGTATGAAAATCTGTCGACAATTGGATTGAAACCTGGCTACTAATTTAGATATGTGCGCCAATGTTGCTAACTGGTCATTGGTCAACAGTTAAAACGTGCAATTTTTGTATTCTGAAGCACAGATTAGATGTTTCTGAAACAATAATTTGATGCAATGCCGTAGGCCTATGTTAGTGACCAGATCGAATAAGCATAGGTATAAATATAACATACAAATGGTAGAGCATATGTAGCCTATTCAAATAGTCTATATATGGAAAAAATATATTTTCCACATTAAGTTTCACACTCTCAGGCCCCTAAAATCTTCTCAGTGCACTTGCTCACCCTTATTCGGCCTGTATTGATTGACAGTTTTCTAGTCCAATCAGTGTGCGTTTTACTAGCCAATTTGTTTTTTTGAATATATGATACTCTCTGGAGACCCTGTGCCACAAAAGGAGTGACAAAACGTTACAAAACCATTTCAAGTCATTTGTTTCAAGTCAAAGTCGATTCCTGTGTCTGGAGGTTCAAAGTCCAAGTCAAATCTGGAGATATTTATTTTATTTTCTATCAAGTCATCAAATCCAAGTCATGTGACTGGAATCCATGCCTCTGCAATCTGGCAAACAAAATGGTCTGTTTGTGTGACTTCATCAAGCTAGCAATAGAACCAAAATAATGAATATTGCCACTGTAACACATTGGTGTATTTGGTAATAAATTGAAATATCTCTAAATTAGTTTTCCTGTTACATTATCAGTACGACACCAGAGTCCTTTTTCAGGTGCAACTCCTGGGTCTAGAATTAGCTTTCCTTCTCTTTCCCTCACGATCAAAGAAAATTGGATGACTGTCTTTTCCAAATGCACAAAAGATAAGATAATTACTGAGGTTATAGTTGGCTGCTTCCCACTTTCCCTTGGTTTAACAAGTGGCTAAAAATACCCTGTTATTTCTGTCCATCAGCTACATTTCTCAGAAGTCATTATCCGATTTTACAGCTGTCAAATTATTCATTATTAGAGTCTTTTAATGGGTTCTCTGGGAGTCACTGTCAAATTAATACAATAATATTTAACAGATATGGTCATGATTTACAATGCCAGTACAGATGAGAAGAGGAAAAATATACATAAAAGCAATGCCAAAATGTTCTTAATGTCCACACCCATAATAAAATATATCAGATGCAAAATTATATGTGGTTGAAGAGTTGAACATATCATGACGAAAATGTTGAGAAGTGCTTGTTAGATTACTACTATAAATATTATGATTCGGTCTTCCATATGATCAAACTGGTAGAAGGTATCCAGTATCTAACCTAACATGCCGTATATGTACATGCCACCCAGCCTTGGGCCTTGTCTGATCTGTAATAACACAGCAGTCTGTTTGACCTGATGGTGGCACTCACCTGTGATATGTTCCACCCCTGCCCTGCCAACAAACCACTGTGCAATCAACACCCATCTCATAATTTCTCCCAAAGGCATACGTCTCCTTTAGGCCTGAACCCATACATGTACACAAGCTTGCATACTGTAACTGTAGGCTATATACATTCATCACTTGTATTTATTTGTCATGTTTTTATGAGACTAATTTGTAATGTCATTGGTCTGTAGATGGGGTGCAGTGTATTCTCCCAGTGTGGGGACATGGTATGTAACCCAGACCCCTTCCCCTTTACGAGATTTTGCTACGTTACAGCCTTATTCTAAAATGGATTAAATAATTTTTTTAATCATCAATACACCCAATACACCCATAATATAAAGCAAAAACAGATTTTCATAAATGTTTGCAAAAAAAAAATCCTTATTTACATAAGTATTCAGACCCTTTGCTATGATTCTTGAAATTGAGCTCAGGTGCATCTTGTTTCCATTGATCATCCTTGATATGTTTATACAACCTGATTGGAGTTCACCTACGGTAAATTCTATTGATTGGATATGATTTGGAAAGGCACACGCCTGTCTATAAAATGTCTTACAGCTGACAGTGCATGCCAGAGCAAAACCCAAGCTATGAGGTCTAAGTAAATGACTGTAGAGCGCCGAGACAGGATTGTGTCGAGGCACAGATCTGTGTAAGGGTACCAAAAATGTGTGCAGCATTGAAGGTCCCCAAGAACACAGTGGCCTCCATCATTCTTAAATGGAAGAAGTTTGGAACCACCAAGACACTTCTTAGAGGAGGTAACCCAGTCAAACTGAGCAATTGGGGGAGAAGGGCCTTGGCCAGGGAGTTGACCAAGAAGCAGATGGTCACTCTGACTGAGCTCCAGAATTCCTCTGTGGAGATGGGAGAACCTTGCAGAAGAACAACCATTTCTGCAGCACTCCACCAATCAGGCCTTTATGGTAGAGTGGCCAGACGGAAATCACTACTCTGTAAAAGGTGAATCACAGCCCATTTGGAGTTTGCCAAAAGGCATCTAAAGGACTCTCAGACCATGAGAAAAAAGATTCTCTGGTCTGATGAAACCAGATTGAACTCTTTGGCCTGACTGCCAAGAGTCACGTTTGGAGGAAACCTGGGACCGTTTCTACGGTGAAGTAAGGTGGTGGAAGCCTCATGCTGTGGGGAGCTTTTTCAGTGGCATGGACTGGGAGACTAGTCAGGATCGAGGCTTCCACCACCTTACTTAGATGAATGGAGCAAAGTACAGAGAGATCCTTGATGAAAATCTGCTCCAGAGCACTTAGGACCTCAGACTGGGGCGATGGTTCACCTTCCAAAAGGAGAATGACTCTAAGCACACAGCCAAGACAATGCAGGAGTGGCTTTGCAACAAGTTTCAATGCGCCGACTGAGATGGCTGCCTCGCTTCGCGTTCCTAGGAAACTATGCAGTTTTTTGTTTTTTTACGTGTTATTTCTTACATTAGTACCCCAGGTCATCTTAGGTTTCATTACATACAGTCGAGAACAACTACTGAATATAAGATCAGCGTCAACTCACCATCAGTACGACCAAGAATATGTTTTCCGTGACGCGGATCCTGTGTTCTGCCTTACAAACAGGACAACGGAATGGATCGCATGCAGCGACCCAAGGAAACGACTCCGAAAAAGAGGGAAACGCGGCGGTGTTCTGGTCAGACTCCGAAAAAGGGCACATCGCGCACCACTTCCCAGTATTCTTCTTGCCAATGTCCAGTCTCTCGACAACAAGGTTGATGAAATCCGAGCAAGGGTGGCATTCCAGAGGGACATCAGAGACTGCAACGTTCTCTGCTTTACGGAAACATGGCTTACTGGCAAGACGCTATCCAGGGCGGTGCAGCCAACGGGTTTCTCCACGCATCGCGTGGACAGAAACAAACATCTCTCTGGTAAGAAGAGTGGCGGGGGCGTATGCCTCATGACTAACGGGACATGGTGTGATGAAGGAAACATACAGGAACTCAAATCCTTCTGTTCACCTGATTTAGAATTCCTCACAATCAAATGTAGACCGCATTATCTTCCAAGAGAATTCTCTTCGATTATAATCACAGCCGTATATATCCCCCCCCAAGCAGACACATCGATGGCTCTGAACGAACTTTATTTAACTCTTTGCAAACTGGAAAACATTTATCCGGAGGCTGCATTCATTGTAGCTGGGGATTTTAACAAAGCCAATCTGAAAACAAGACTCCCTAAATTTTATCAGCATATCGATTGCGCAACCAGGGGTGGTAAAACCTTGGACCATTGTTACTCTAACTTCCGCGACGCATATAAGGCCCTGCCCCGCCCGCCTTTCGGAAAAGCTGACCACGACTCCATTTTGCTGATCCCTGCCTACAGGCAGAAATTAAAACAAGAGGCTCCCACGCTGAGGTCTGTCCGACGCTGGTCAGACCAAGCTGACTCTACACTCCAAGACTGCTTCCATCACGTGGACTGGGACATGTTTCGTATTGCGTCAGATGGGAATATTGACGAATACGCTGATTCGGTGTGCGAGTTCATTAGAACGTGCGTCGAAGATGTCGTTCCCATAGCAACGATAAAAACATTCCCTAACCAGAAACCGTGGATTGATGGCAGCATTCGCGTGAAACTGAAAGCGCGAACAACTGCTTTTAATCAGGGCAAGGTGTCTGGCAACATGACTGAATACAAACAGTGCAGCTATTCCCTCCGCAAGGCTATTAAACAAGCTAAGCGTCAGTACAGAGACAAAGTGGAATCTCAATTCAATGGCTCAGACACAAGAGGCATGTGGCAGGGTCTACAGTCAATCACGGACTACAAGATGAAATCCAGCCCAGTCACGGACCAGGATGTCTTGCTCCCAGGCAGACTAAATAACTTTTTTGCCCGCTTTGAGGACAATACAGTGCCACTGACACGGCCTGCAACGGAAACATGCGGTCTCTCCTTCACTGCAGCCGAGGTGAGTAAGACATTTAAACGTGTTAACCCTCGCAAGGCTGCAGGCCCAGACGGCATCCCCAGCCGCGCCCTCAGAGCATGCGCAGACCAGCTGGCCGGTGTGTTTACGGACATATTCAATCAATCCCTATACCAGTCTGCTGTTCCCACATGCTTCAAGAGGGCCACCATTGTTCCTGTTCCCAAGAAAGCTAAGGTAACTGAGCTAAACGACTACCGCCCCGTAGCACTCACTTCCGTCATCATGAAGTGCTTTGAGAGACTAGTCAAGGACCATATCACCTCCACCCTACCTGACACCCTAGACCCACTCCAATTTGCTTACCGCCCAAATAGGTCCACAGACGATGCAATCTCAACCACACTGCACACTGCCCTAACCCACCTGGACAAGAGGAATACCTATGTGAGAATGCTGTTCATCGACTACAGCTCAGCATTCAACACCATAGTACCCTCCAAGCTCGTCATCAAGCTCGAGACCCTGGGTCTCGACCCCGCCCTGTGCAACTGGGTACTGGACTTCCTGACGGGCCGCCCCCAGGTGGTGAGGGTAGGCAACAACATCTCCTCCCCGCTGATCCTCAACACGGGGGCCCCACAAGGGTGCGTTCTGAGCCCTCTCCTGTACTCCCTGTTCACCCACGACTGCGTGGCCACGCACGCCTCCAACTCAATCATCAAGTTTGCGGACGACACAACAGTGGTAGGCTTGATTACCAACAACGACGAGACGGCCTACAGGGAGGAGGTGAGGGCCCTCGGAGTGTGGTGTCAGGAAAATAACCTCACACTCAACGTAAACAAAACTAAGGAGATGATTGTGGACTTCAGGAAACAGCAGAGGGATCACCCCCCTATCCACATCGATGGAACAGTAGTGGAGAGGGTAGCTAGTTTTAAGTTCCTCGGCATACACATCACAGACAAACTGAATTGGTCCATTCACACTGACAGCGTCGTGAAGAAGGCGCAGCAGCGCCTATTCAACCTCAGGAGGCTGAAGAAATTCGGCTTGTCACCAAAAGCACTCACAAACTTCTACAGATGCACAATCGAGAGCATCCTGGCGGGCTGTATCACCGCCTGGTACGGCAACTGCTCCGCCCTCAACCGTAAGGCTCTCCAGAGGGTAGTGAGGTCTGCACAACGCATCACCAGGGGCAAACTACCTGCCCTCCAGGACACCTACACCACCCGTTGTTACAGGAAGGCCATAAAGATCATCAAGGACATCAACCACCCGAACCACTGCCTGTTCACCCCGCTATCATTCAGAAGGCGAGGTCAGTACAGGTGCATCAAAGCTGGGACCGAGAGACTGAAAAACAGCTTCTATCTCAAGGCCATCAGACTGTTAAACAGCCACCACTAACATTGAGTGGCTGCTGCCAACACACTGTCATTGACACTGACCCAACTCCAGCCATTTTAATAATGGGAATTGATGGGAAATGATGTAAATATATCACTAGCCACTTTAAACAATGCTACCTTATATAATGTTACTTACCCTACATTATTCATCTCATATGCATATGAATATACTGTACTCTACATCATCGACTGCATCCTTATGTAACACATGTATCACTAGCCACTTTAACTATGCCACTTTGTTTACTTTGTCTACACACTCATCTCATATGTATATACTGTACTCGATACCATCTACTGTATGCTGCTCTGTACCATCACTCATTCATATATCCTTATGTACATATTCCTTATCCCCTTACACTGTGTATAAGACAGTAGTTTTGGAATTGTTAGTTAGATTACTTGCTGGTTATCACTGCATTGTCGGAACTAGAAACACAAGCATTTTGCTACACTCGCATTTAACATCTGCTAACCATGTGTATGTGACAAATCAAATTTTATTTGATTTTTTGAATGTCCTTGAGTGTCCCAGCCAGAGCCTGGACTTGAACCCGATCGAACATTTGCTGACAAACCTGAAAATAGCTGTGCAGCGACGCTCCCCATCCAACCTGACAGAGCTTGAGAGGATCTGCAGAGAAGGGAGAAACTCCCCAACTACAGGTGTGCAAAGGTGCTTCAACAAAGTGCTGAGTAAAGGGTCTGAATACTTATGTAAATGTGATATCAAATCAAATTTCAAATCAAATGTATTTATATAGCCCTTTTTACATCAGCTGATATGTCAAAGTGCTGTACAGAAACCCAGCCTAAAACCCCAAACAGCAAGCAATACAGGTGTAGAAGCACAGTGGCTAGGAAAAACTCCCTAGAAAGAACAAAACCTAGGAAGAAACCTAGAGAGGAACCCGGCTATGAGGGGTGGCCAGTCCTCTTCTGGCTGTGTCGGGTGGATATTATAACAGAACATGGCCAAGATGTTCAAATGTTCATAAATGACCAGCAGGGTCAAATAATAATAATCACAGTAGTTGTCGAGGGTGCAGCAAGTCAGCACCTCAGGAGAAAATGTCAGTTGGCTTTTCAAAGCCGATCATTAAGAGTATCTCTACCACTCCTGCTGTCTCTAGAGAGTTGAAAACAGCAGGTCTGGGACAGGTAGCATGTCCGGTGAACAGGTCAGGGTTCTATAGCCGCAGGCAGAACAGTTGAAACTGGAGCAGCAGCACAACCAGTGGACTGGGGACAGCAAGGAGTCATCATGCCAGGTAATCCTGAGACATGGTCCTAGGGCTCAGGTCCTCAGAGAGAGAGCAAGAAAGAGAGAAAGAGAGAATTAGGGAGAGCATACTTAAATTCACACAGGACACCGGATAAGACAGGAGAAGTACTCCAGATATAACAAACTGACCCTAGCCCCCGACACATAAACTACTGCAGCATAAATACTGGAGGCTGAGACAGGAGGGGTCAGGACACCTTGTGGCCCCATCCGACGATACCCCCGGAGAGGGCCAAACAGGAAGGATATAACCCCACCCACTTTGCAAAGGCACAGCCCCCGCACCACTAGAGGGATATCTTCAACCACCAACTTACCATCTTGAGACAAGGCCGAGTATATCCCAGAAAGATCTCCGCTACGTCACAACCCGAGGGGGTGGCGCCAACCCAGAAAAGGAAGATCACGTCAGTGACTCAATCCACTCAAGTGACGCACCCCTCCTAGGGACGGCATGAAAGAGCACCAGTAAGCCAGTGACTCAGACCCTGTAGTAGGGTTAGAGGCAGAGAATCCCAGTGGAGAGAGGGGAACCGGCCGGGCAGAGAAAGCAAGGGCGGATCGTTGCTCCAGAGCCTTTCCGTTCACCTTCACACTCCTGGGCCAGACTACACTCAATCATAAGACCTACTGAAGAGATGAGTCTTCAGTAAAGACTTAAAGGTTGAGACCGAGTCTGCGTCTCTCACATGGGCAGGCAGACCATTCCATAAAAATGCAGCTCTATAGGAGAAAGCCCTGCCTCCAGCTGTTTGCTTAGAAATTCTAGGGACAATTAGAAGGCCTGCATCTTGTGACCGTAGCGTATGTGTAGGTAGGTATGTACGGCAGGACCAAATCGGAAAGATAGGTAGGAGCAAGCCCATGTAAATCTTTGTAGGTTAGCAGTAAAACCTTGAAATCAGCCCTTGACTTAACAGGAAGCCAGTGTAGGGAGGCTATAGCACTGGAGTAATATGATCAAATTATTTGGTTCTAGTCAGGATTCTAGCAGCCGTATTTAGCACTAACTGAAGTTAATTTCGTTCTTTATCTGGGTAGCCGGAAAGTAGAGCATTGCAGTAGTCTAACCTAGAAGTAACAAAAGCATGGATTCATTTTTCCGCATCATTTTTGGACAGAAAGTTTCTGATTTTTGCAATGTTACGTGTATGGAAAAAAGCTGTCCTTGAAACAGTCTTGATATGTTCATCAAAAGAGAGATCAGGGTCCAGAGTAACGCCGAGGTCCTTCACAGTTTTATTTGAGACGACAGGCCACCTCTGGCCTGCTCGCCTCCCTACCACTGAGGAAGTACAGCTCCCGCTCAGCCCAGTCAAAACTGTTCGCTGCCCTGGCCCCCCAATGGTGGAACAAACTCCCTCACGACGCCAGGACAGCGGAGTCAATCACCACCTTCCGGAGACACCTGAAACCCCACCTCTTTAAGGAATACCTAGGATAGGTTAAGTAATCCCTCTCACCCCACCCCCCCTAAGTTTTAGATGCACTATTGTTAAGTGACTGTCCCACTGGATGTCATAAGGTGAATGCACCAATTTGTAAGTCGCTCTGGATAAGAGCGTCTGCTAAATGACTTAAATGTAAATGTAAATGTAAATGTAAATTTGTCAGATTCAACAGAAGATCTCTTTGTTTCTTGGGACCTAGAACAAGCATCTCTGTTTTGTCCGAGTTTAAAAGTAGGAAGTTTGCAGCTATCCACATCCTTATGTCTGAAACACAGGCTTCTAGTGAGGGCAATTTTGGGGCTTCACCATGTTTCATTGAAATGTACAGCTGTCATCCGCATAGCAGTGAAAGTTAACATTATGCTTTCGAATGACATCCCCAAGAGGTCAAATATATAGTGAAAACAATAGTGGTCCTAAAACGGAACATGAGGAACACCAAAATGTACAATTGATTTGTCAGAGGACAAACCATTCACAGAGACAAACTGTTATCTTTCCGACAGATAATATCTAAACCAGGCCAGAACTTGTCCGTGTAGACCAATTTGGGTTTCCAATCTCTCCAAAGGAATATGATGATCAATGGTATCAAAAGCAGCACTAAGGTCTAGGAGCACGAGGACAGATGCAGAGCCTTGGTCTGACACCATTAAAAGGTCATTTACCACCTTCACAAGTGCAGTCTCAGTACTATCATGGGGTTTAAAACCAGACTGAAGCATTTTTTATACACTGTTTGTCTTCAGGAAGGCAGTGAGTTGCTGCGCAACAGCTTTTTCTAAACATTAGTGAGTTTGGTACGCAGAGAGACGTTTATTATGTTCAACATAGGAGGGTCAAGCACAGGAAGCAGCTCTTTCAGTAGTTTAGTTGGAATAGGGTCCAGTATGCAGCTTGAAGGCCATGATTATTTTCATAATTGTGTCAAGAGATTTAGTACTAAAACACTTGAGTTTCTCTCTTGATCCTAGGTCCTGGCAGAGTTGTGCACACTCAGGACAACTGAGATTTGGAGGAATACGCAGATTTAAAGAGGAGTCCGTAATTTGCTTTCTAATGATCATGATCTTTTCCTCAAAGAAGTTCATGAATTTATTCCTGCTGAAGTGAAAGCCATCCTCACTTGGGGAATGCTGCTTTTTAGTTAGCTTTGCGACAGTATAAAAAATAAATTTTGGATTGTTCTTATATTCCTCAATTAAGTTGGAAAAATAGGATGATCGAGCAGCAGTGAGGGCTCTTCGATACTGCACGGTACTGTCTTTCCAAGCTAGTTGTAAGACTTCCAGTTTGGTGTGGCGCCATTTCCGTTCTAATTTTCTGGAAGCTTGCTTCAGAGCTCTGGTATTTTCTGTATACCAGGGAGCTGTCACGCCCTGGTCGAAGTATAGTATGTTTGTCTTCATTTATTTGGTCAGGCCAGGTTGTGACATGGGTTTTTGTGGTGCGTTTTTGTCTTGGGGTTTTGTGGGGTGTCTAGCATAGTCTATGGCTGCCTGAGGTGGTTCTCAATCAGAGTCAGGTGATTATCGTTGTCTCTGATTGGGAACCATATTTAGGCAGCCATTTTCTTTGAGTATTTCGTGGGTGATTGTTCCTGTCTCTGTGTTAGTTGTCACCAGATAGGCTGTATAGGTTTTCATGTTCCGTTTGTTGTTTTTGTATTGTTCGTGGTTTTTTCTTCATTAAAGATGTGTCGAACGAACCACGCTGCATTTTGGTCCGACTCTCCTTCAACGGAAGAAAACCATAACAGAATCACCCACCACACCAGAACCAAGCAGCATGGTGACAGGCAGCGACAACAGAAGCAGCGAAAGGAGGAATGGACATGGGAAGATGTTTTGGATGGCAAGGGTTGTTACACTTGGGAGGAGATACTGGCTGGAAGACATCGCCTCCCATGGGAACAGGTGGAGGCACTTAGGAGAGCAGATGCAGCCGGAAAGAGGAGCCGACGATACGAGGGAACACGGTTGGCAAGGAAGCCCGAAAGTCAGCCCCAAAAATGTATTGGGGGGGGGGGGACTCAGGGAGAGTGTGGCAGAGTCAGGGTTCAGACCTGAGCCAACTCCCCCTGTTTATCGTGAGGAGCAGCGATCACAGGACTTCTGGACTTGGGAGGAGATATTGGACGGAAAAGGACCCTGGGCACAGCCTGGTGAATATCGACGCCCCAAAGAAGAACTGGAGGCGAATATGGGGAGAGGCGCTGGTATGAAGAGGCAGCACGGCGACGCGGATGGAAACCCGAGAGTCAACTCAAAAATGTATTGGGGGGAGGCTCACAGGGAGTATGGCTACGCCAGGTAGGAGACCTGCGCAAACTTCCTGTGCTTACCGGGGGGCTAAAGAGACCGGGCAGGCACCGTGTCATGCTATGGAGCGCACGGTGTCTCCAGTGCGGGTGCATAGCCCGGTGCGGTACATACCAGCTCTTCATATTGGCCGGGCTAGAGTGGGCATCGAGCCAGGTAAGGTTGGGCAGGCTCGGTGCTCAAGAGCTCCAGTGCGCCTGCACGGTCCGGTCTATCCAGTGCCACCTCCACAGTAAATTCATCAGGCTTAAGCCATGTTTCAGTCAGGCCAATCACATCGAGATTATGATCAGTGATTAGTTAATTGACTATAACTGCCTTTGAAGTGAGGGATCTAACATTAAGTAGCCCTATTTTGAGATGTGAGGTATCACGATCTCTTTCAATAGTGGCAAGACTGGAGGAGGTCTTTATCCTAGTGAGATTGCTAAGGCGAAAACCGCCATGTTTAGTTTTGCCCAACCTAGGTCGAGGCACAGACATGGACTCAATGGGGATAGCTGAGCTGACTACACTGACTGTGCTAGTGGCAGACTCCACTAAGCTGGCAGGCTGGCTAACAGCCTGCTGCCTGGCCTGCACCCTATCTCATTGTGAAGCTAGAGGAGTTAGAGCCATGTCTATGTTCGTAGATAAGATGAGAGCACCCCTCCAGCTAGGATGGAGTCCGTCACTCCTCAGCAGGCCAGGCTTGGTCCTGTTTGTTGGTGAGTCCCAGAAAAAGGGCCAATTATCTACAAATTCTATCTTTTGGGAGGGGCAGAAAACAGTTTTCAACCAGCGATTGAGGTGCGAGACTGCTGTAGAGCTCATCACTCCCCCTAACTGGGAGAGGGCCAGAGACAATTACTCGATGCTGACACATCATTCTAGCTGATTTACACGCTGAAGCTATGTTGCGCTTGGTGACCTCTGACTGTTTCATCCTAACATAGTTGGTGCCGACGTGGATAACAATATCTCTATACTCTCTACACTCACCAGTTTTAGCTTTAGCCAGAACCATCTTCAGATTAGCCTTAACGTCGGTAGCCCTGCCCCCTGGTAAACAGTGTATGATCGCTGGATGATTCGTTTTGAGTCCCCCCAAAAAAATTGTACCTTTATTTAACCAGGCAAGTCAGTTAAGAACAAATTCTTATTTTCAATGACAGCCTAGGAACAGTGGGTTAACTGCCTGTTCGGGGGCAGAACAACAGATTTGTACCTTGTCAGCTTGGGAGTTTGAACTTGCAACCTTCCAGTTACTAGTCCAACGCTCTAACCACTAGGCTACCCTGCCACCCCTACTGTGGGTAATGGAGTCGCCAATGACTAGGGTTTCAATTTGTCAGAGCTAATGGTGGGAAGCTTTGGCGTCTCAGACCCGTAACGGGAGGAGCAGAGACAAGAGAAGGCTCGGCCTCAGACGCTGCTTAATGGGGAAAACCGGTTGAAAGTTTGTCAACGGAATGAGCGACACTGTTGGAGCATTCCTACAGCATTACCCTCCAGAAGCCATGAGAAAGTTGCCCGGCTGTGGGGACCATGTGAGGAGATTTATACTACTATCTCAAATCAAATCAAATTTATTTATATAGCCCTTCGTACATCAGCTGATATCTCAAAGTGCTGTACAGAAACCCAGCCTAAAACCCCAAACAGCAAACAATGCAGGTGTAAAAGCACGGTGGCTAGGAAAAACTCCCTAGAAAGGCCAAAACCTAGGAAGAAACCTAGAGAGGAACCGGGCTATGTGGGGTGGCCAGTCCTCTTCTGGCTGTGCCGGGTAGAGATTATAACAGAACATGACCAAGATGTTCAAATGTTCATAAATGACCAGCATGGTCAAATAATAATAAGGCAGAACAGTTGAAACTGGAGCAGCAGCACAGTCAGATGGACTGGGGACAGCAAGGAGCCATCATGTCAGGTAGTCCTGGGGCACGGTCCTAGGGCTCAGGTCCTCCGAGAGAGAGAAAGAAAGAGAGAATTAGAGAGAGCATATGTGGGGTGGCCAGTCCTCTTCTGGCTGTGCCAGGTGGAGATTATAACAGAACGTGGCCAAGATGTTCAAATGTTCATAAATGACCAGCATGGTTGAATAATAGTAAGGCAGAACAGTTGAAACTGGAGCAGGAGCATGGCCAGGTGGACTGGGGACAGCAAGGAGTCCTCATGTCAGGTAGTCCTGGGACATGGTCCTAGGGCCCAGGCCAGTTGAAACTGGAGCAGCAGCATGGCCAGGTGGACTGGGGACAGCAAGGAGTCATCATGTCAGGTAGTCCTGGGGCATGGTTCTAGGGCTCAGGTCCTCCGAGAGAGAGAAAGAAAGAGAGAAGGAGAGAATTAGAGAACGCACACTTAGATTTACACAGGACACCGAATAGGACAGGAGAAGTACTCCAGATAAACAAACTGACCCTAGCCCCCGACACATAAACTACTGCAGCATAAATACTGGAGGCTGAGACAGGAGGGGTCAGGAGACACTGTGGCCCCATCCGAGGACACCCCGGACAGGGCCAAACAGGAAGGATATAACCCCACCCACTTTGCCAAAGCACAGCCCCCACACCACTAGAGGGAAATCTTCAACCACCAACTTACCATCCTGAGACAAGGCCGAGTATAGCCCACAAAGATCTCCGACACGGTACAACCCAAGGGGTGGGGGGGAACCCAGACAGGCCGACCACAACAGTGAATCAACCCACCCAGGTGACGCATCCCCCAGGGACGGCACGAGAGAGCCCCAGCAAGCCAGTGACTCAGCCCCGTAACAGGGTTAGAGGCAGAGAATCCCAGTGGAAAACGGGGAACCGGCCAGGCAGAGACAGCAAGGGCGGTTCGTTGCTCCAGAGCCTTTCCGTTCACCTTCCCACTCCTGGGCCAGACTACACTCAATCATATGACCCACTGAAGAGATGAGTCTTCAGTAAAGACTTAAAGGTTGAGACCGAGTTTGCGTCTCTGACATGGGTAGGCAGACCGTTCCATAAAAATGGAGCTCTATAGGAGAAAGCCCTGCCTCCAGCTGTTTGCTTAGAAATTCTAGGGACAATTAGGAGGCCTGCGTCTTGTGACCGTAGCGTACGTATAGGTATGTACGGCAGGACCAAATCAGAGAGGTAGGTAGGAGCAAGCCCATGTAATGCTTTGTAGGTTAGCAGTAAAACCTTGAAATCAGCCCTTGCTTTGACAGGAAGCCAGTGTAGAGAGGCTAGCACTGGAGTAATATGATCAAATTTTTTGGTTCTAGTCAGGATTCTAGCAGCCGTATTTAGCACTAACTGAAGTTTATTTAGTGCTTTATCCGGGTAGCCGGAAAATAGAGCATTGCAGTAGTCTAACCTAGAAGTGACAAAAGCATGGATTAATTTTTCTGCATCATTTTTGGACAGAAAGTTTCTGATTTTTGCAATGTTACGTAGATGGAAAAAAGCTGTCCTCGAAATGGTCTTGATATGTTCTTCAAAAGAGAGATCAGGGTCCAGAGTAACGCCGAGGTCCTTCACAGTTTTATTTGAGACGACTGTACAACCATTAAGATTAATTGTCAGATTCAACAGAAGATCTCTTTGTTTCTTGGGACCTAGAACAAGCATCTCTGTTTTGTCCGAGTTTAATAGTAGAAAGTTTGCAGCCATCCACTTCCTTATGTCTGAAACACATGCTTCTAGCGAGGGCAATTTTGGTGCTTCACCATGTTTCATTGAAATGTACAGCTGTGTGTCATCCGCATAGCAGTGAAAGTTTACATTATGTTTTCGAATAACATCCCCAAGAGGTAAAATATATAGTGAAAACAATAGTGGTCCTAAAACAGAACCTTGAGGAACACCGAAATGTACAGTTGATTTGTCAGAGGACAAACCATTCACAGAGACAAACTGATATCTTTCCGACAGATAAGACCTAAACCAGGCCAGAACATGTCCGTGTAGACCAATTTGGGTTTCCAATCTCTCCAAAAGAATGTGGTGATCGATGGTATCAAAAGCAGCACTAAGGTCTAGGAGCACGAGGACAGATGCAGAGCCTCGGTCCGATGCCATCAAAATGTCATTTACCACCTTCACAAGTGCCGTCTCAGTGCTATGATGGGGTCTAAAACCAGACTGAAGCATTTCGTATACATTGTTTGTCTTCAGGAAGGCAGTGAGTTGCTGCGCAACAGCCTTCTCTAAAATCTTTGAGAGGAATGGAAGATTCGATATAGGCCGATAGTTTTTATATTTTCTGGGTCAAGGTTTGGCTTTTTCAAGAGAGGCTTTATTACTGCCACTTTTAGTGAGTTTGGTACACATCCAGTGGATAGAGAGCCGTTTATTATGTTCAACATAGGAGGGCCAAGCACAGGAAGCAGCTCTTTCAGTAGTTTAGTTGGAATAGGGTCCAGTATACAGCTTGAAGGTTTAGAGGCCATGATTATTTTCATCATTGTGTCAAGAGATATAGTACTAAAACACTTGAGCGTCTCTCTTGATCCTAGGTCCTGGCAGAGTTGTGCAGACTCAGGACAACTGAGGTTTGGAGGAATACGCAGGTTTAAAGAGGAGTCCGTAATTTGCTTTCTAATAATCATAATCTTTTCCTCAAAGAAGTTCATGAATTTATCACTGCTAAAGTGCAAGTCATCCTCTCTTGGGGAATGCTGCTTTTTAGTTAGCTTTGCCACAGTATCAAAAAGGAATTTCGGATTGTTCTTATTTTCCTCAATTAAGTTAGAAAAATAGGACGATCGAGCAGCAGTAAGGGCTCTTCGGTACTGCACGGTACCATCCTTCCAAGCTAGTCGGAAGACTTCCAGTTTGGTGTGGCGCCATTTCCGTTCCAATTTTCTGGAAGCTTGCTTCAGAGCTCGGGTATTTTCTGTGTACCATGGAGCTAGTTTCTTATGAGACATTTTTTTAGTTTTTAGGGGTGCAACTGCATCTAGGGTATTGCGCAAGGTTAAATTGAGATCCTCAGTTAGGTGGTTAACGGATTTTTGTCCTCTGGCGTCCTTGGGTAGGCAGAGGAGTCTGGAAGGGCATCAAGGAATCTTTGTGTTGTCTGTGAATTTATAGCACGACTTTTGATGTTCCTTGGTTGGGGTCTGAGCAGATTATTTGTTGCAATTGCAAACGTAATAAAATGGTTGTCTGATAGTCCAGGATTATGAGGAAAAACATTAAGATCCACAACATTTATTCCATGGGACAAAACTAGGTCCAGCGTATGACTGTGAGAGTGAGTGGGTCCAGAGACATGTTGGACAAAACCCACTGAGTCGATGATGGCTCCAAAAGCCTTTTGGAGTGGGTCTGTGGACTTTTCCATGTGAATATTAAAGTCACCAAAGATTAGAATATTATCTGCAATGACTACAAGGTCTGATAGGAATTCAGGAACTCAGTGAGAAACGCTGTATATGGCCCAGGAGGCCTGTAAACAGTAGCTATAAAAAGTGATTGAGTAGGCTGCATAGATTTCATGACTAGAAGCTCAAAAGACGAAAACGTCATTTTTTTTTTTTGTAAATTGAAATTTGCTATCGTAAATGTTAGCAACACCTCCGCCTTTGCGGGATGCACGGGGATATGGTCACTAGTGTAGCCAGGAGGTGAGGCCTCATTTAACACAGTAAATTCATCAGGCTTAAGCCATGTTTCAGTCAGGCCAATCACATCAAGATTATGATCAGTGATTAGTTCATTGACTATAATTGCCTTTGAAGTAAGGGATCTAACATTAAGTAGCCCTATTTTGAGATGTGAGGTATCATGATCTCTTTCAGTAATGACAGGAATGGAGGTGGTCTTTATCCTAGTGAGATTGCTAAGGCGAACACCGCCATGTTTAGTTTTGCCCAACCCAGGTCGAGGCACAGACACGGTCTCAATGGTGATAGCTGAGCTGACTACACTAACTATGCTAGTGGCAGACTCCACTATGCTGGCAGGCTGGCTAATAGCCTGCTGCCTGGCCTGCACCCTATTTCATTGTGGAGCTAGAGGAGTTAGAGCCCTGTCTATGTTGGCAGATAAGATGAGAGCACCCCTCCAGCTAGGATGGAGTCCGTCACTCCTCAGCAGGTCAGGCTTGGTCCTGTTTGTGGGCGAGTCCCAGAAAGAGGGCCAATTATCTACAAATTCTATCTTTTGGGAGGGGCAGAAAACAGTTTTCAACCAGCGATTGAGTTGTGAGACTCTGCTGTAGAGCTCATCACTCCCCTAACTGGGAGGGGCCAGAGACAATTACTCGATGCCGACACATCTTTCTAGCTGATATGCACGCAGAAGCTATGTTGCGCTTGGTGATCTCTGACTGTTTCATCCTAACATCGTTGGTGCCGACGTGGATAACAATATCTCTATACTCTCTACACTCGCCAGTTTTAGCTTTAGCCAGCACCATCTTCAGATTAGCCTTAACGTCGGTAGCCCTGCCCCGGTAAACAGTGTATGATCGCTGGATGATTCGCTTTAAGTCTAATACTGCGGGTAATGGAGTCGCCAATGACTAGAGTTTTCAATTTGTCAGAGCTAATGGTGGGAAGCAAATTCTCAGACCCCGTACAGGAGTAGAGACCAGAGAAGACTCGGCCTCTGACACCGACCTGTTAATGGGGAGAACCGGTTGAAAGTTTCTGTCTGCTGAATGAGCTTGACACCGGTTGAGCTTCCTACAGCATTTCCTTCCAGAAACCGTGAGAAAGTTGTCCGGCTGCGGGGACTGTGCCAGGGGATTTATACTACTATCTGTACTTACTGGTGGCACAGACGCTGTTTCATCCTTTCCTACACTGAAATTACCCTTGCCTAACGATTGGTCTGAAGCTGGGCTTGCAGTACAGCTATCCTCGACCGTAAGGCGAGGACAGAGCAATTAGAAGGCATCATGTTAATGTTACTACTTAGCTTCGGCTGTTGGAGGTCCTGACGAATCGTGTCCAGATAAAGCGTCCGGAGTGAAAAAGTCGAGGAAAAAATAAATATATGAACGGTAATTAAAAAGTGAAACCCGTAAAGTTGTCAGGTAGCAAAATAGGTTGGCAACAAAACGCACAGCAATTTGAAAACAAGCCTGCAAGTTGTGACCGGAAATGACGTCTACCGTCCACTTACTGGTGGCACAGATGCTGTTTCATCCTTTCCTACACTGAAATTACCCTTCCCTAACGATTGCGTCTGAAGCTGGGCTTGCAGCACAGCTATCCTCGCCATAAGGCGATCGTTGTCCTGTATATTATGAGTACAGCGACTGCAATTAGAAGGCATCATGTTAATGTTACTACTTAGCTTCGGTGTTAAAGGTCCTGACGAATCACGCCCAGATAAAGCGTCTGGAGTAAAAAAGTTGAATGAAAAAAAAATATTTGAGTGAGGGAAAAACTAAAAATATAAGTGGTAATTAAAAAGTAAAAACTGTAAAGTTGTCAGGTTGCAAAGTAAGGTTGGCAACAAAACGCACAGCAACACGTAAACAAGTCTGAAAGTTGTGACCGGAAATGACAATATCTGTTATGATCAACTAGGAGTGGTGTGTGGAATCAGGCGCAGAGAACAGGGTTCAGTCTTTTTTCAAATGTATTCCCCAGCGCAACAAAGCAGTCACTCCAACACACAGGGCATATATAAGTTGCCAGTCTAAACAACAGGACAAAATAGTCCGGAGAATAAATACACAAATAACTCACACCATCAAACACAGAGTAACAAAAACAAGCCCGCACAAATACCCAGCGGGCCTAGTGCCCTTAAATACCCTACAAACAAAACAGGTGTACCCAATAACCCAAAACAAACCGAAAGGGAATCGATGGCAGCTAATAGGCCGGCAACCGCTGAGCACCAGCCCGAACAGGAAGAGGCACCATCTTCGGCGAGGTTCGTGACAATATCATGCAAAAATGTCTAAAAACCTGTTTTTGCTTTGTAGTTCGGGTAGTGGGTAGTGTGTAGATTGATTAAATGTATTTAAATTGATCATTAGAATAAGGCTGTAACATAACAAAATGTGGATAAAGTAAAAAGGGCTCTGAATACTTTCTGAATGCTCTGTATGGCATACTATTAAAATAACCTGTCTCTCTCTATATAGAACATTCTATAACCTCTCGCTCTATGGGATTCTGAATTAACTGTTTGAAATCAATGTCTAGTGGGGACACTTCTTTACCACTGTGAGTTGATATTGAAGAAATATAATACCATTGTGGAATGAAACTAAATAAATAGTCATTCAAGTCTACCATATGGAAACTCCCCAAATACAGGTGTGACAAGCTTGTAGAGTCATACCCAAGACGACTCGAGGCTGTAGTCGCTGCCAAAAGTGCTTCAACAAAGTACTGAGTAAAGGGTCTGAATACTTATGTAAATGTGATATTTCAGTTTTTACAACAATATTTTTTGCTTTGTTAGTATGGGGTATTGTATTGTGTGTAGATTGATGAGAAAAAAATAACAATTTAATCAATTTTAGAATAAGCCTGTAACATAACAAAATGTGGAAAAAGTCAATGGGACTGAATACTTTCCGAATGCACTGTATAGTGAACAGAGCCCTATGGGCCCTAGTCAAAAGTAGTGCACTAAATAGTGAATAGGGTACCCATTAGGAACATCCTTACTGAGGCTTTCTTATTCTTATTTGTCTTCTTCTGTAGCCGTTCCTGCAGTAAGGTGACCTAGTGGGTGGAATGTTAACATTTAAAAAATGTCATAATTTATAAATATTATTTTAAAAATCCAGTTGAAATTCCAATGTTTTAATGTCAAACGTTTTTGTTATATATGAGTCTTCTGTGATGTATATAAAGTGTAATACTGGGATGCACACTCATTATTTAATAATAATAATAATAATATATGCCATTTAGCAGACGCTTTTATCCAAAGCGACTTACAGTCATGTGTGCATACATTCTACGTATGGGTGGTCCCGGGAATCGAACCCACTACCCTGGCGTTACAAGCACCATGCTCTACCAACTGAGCTACAGAAGGTACAGGTATCTTCTAATTTTTAATTTCATAACCATGTGTGTGAGGAGTATACATTTGTTTCAAACACTGATTTATTCCACTGCAGTAAAAGGGAAATAGGAGACTGCATGCCTGGTAGTCGTGTCCTGCCTCGTAGCTGTATGGTTACTGTTGTGATCATTAATAAGCTCAGTGTGTAATGCCGGAATATGAACAAAGCCAGTGATATCCAGTGTATTCTCATTACAGGGGGATTATCAAATGTGCCAGCATGCTCTGCAATCCCACATCATTAACTATTTGGACCATTTACAGTCAGTTCATCACTAATGCCCCCCACCCACACCCCCAAGGCATGTGATTATATTTGACATGTTATGACATTTCAATGTAGATTTATGCATCTTGGCGTGTTTGCAATGGATTAGGACTGTACCTTGACTTGTAATCATTATTTGCCACCTAGGACATCTATTTTAGTCTGTATTAACAAAGCATCAATAACAATATATTTCCACCAATGTCTAGCACACATGTAAAAATGTGGTTTGTCTAACTGTATGGTATTTATGCTGATCTGGGGAGTTTATCACCATATAATGATCTGTTAATATTCCCAACTGGGTGATTATACCATTACCATCTTTGTCTCATCAGGGGAGGATGTGTGGTTACTTGGTTAACAGCAGAGGAGGATGTGCAGTATCCCTGGTAACAGCAGGGGAGGATGTGCTGTTATCTGCAGATTGCTCCATTTGCTCCTTTAGCCTACAGTGCAGCGCAGAGCTTCATTTTCCATTAATATATTCAGTTTATATGTACACATGGGCTGCACCTCAAAAGATAGATAAGAAATATATACAGTAATAATTAAGTAATAATAAATTCAGTATAAACAGGAAAAACAAAAAATAAGTAGGCCTCCACCCCCAACCTACATTTCCCCCAACATGTCTCCATCCAACCTCCCATTCTTTCCCCCCAACCCCACCAAATCAACATGTCTCCATCCAACCTCCCATCCCTTTCCCTGCACCCCACCCAGCCAACATGTCTACATCTAACCCCCTCCACCCCCCACTCCCGTAAACCTTGTCTTCCACCCCATGTCATGTCTTCGTTTTGAAAGAAAAGCACATTTTTTGTCCATTAAGATAACATCAAATTGATCAGAACTACAGTGTAGACATTGTTAATGTTGTAAATTACTGTATAAATTACTGTAGATTTTTTTTAAATGGAATATCTACATAGGCGTACAGACGCCCATTATCAGCAACCATCACTCCTGTGTTCCATTGACAAGTTGTGTTAGCTAATCCAAGTTTATAATTTTAAAAGGCTAATTGATCATTAGAAAAGCCTTATGCAATTATGTTAGCCCAGCTGAAAACTGTTGTTCGGATTAAAGAAGCAATAAAATTGGCCTTCTTTAAACTAGTTGAGTATCTGGAGCATTTGTGGGTTCGATTGCAGGCTCAAAATGGCCAGAAACAAAGAAATCTCTTCTGAAACTCGTCAGTCTATTCTTGTTCTGAGAAATTAAGGCTATTCCATGTGAGAAATTGCCAAGAAACTTTAGATCTCATACAATTATGTGTACTACTCCCTTCACAGAACAGAGCAAACTGTCGCTAACCAGAATAGAAAGAGTGGGAGTCCTCTTTGTCAGTTTATTAGGTACACCACCTGGTTCAAGAAAATGGTTAGCTCCTAAAGACAGTGAGTCACATGGCTGTGGCTTTCTATATAAAGCAGGCAGACAGGCATCAAGGCATCCAGTTACTGTTTGATTGAATCTTAGAATGGGCAAAACTAATGACCTAACCAACTTAAGTATGGTATCCTCATCATCATCGGTGCCATGCGCGCCGGTTCCAGTATCTCAGAAACGTCCGGCTTCCTGGTCTTTTCATGCAAGACCGTGTCTAGGGTTTACCGAGAATTTTGCGATAAACAAAATCCATCCAGTCAGCGGCAGTCCTGTGGGCGAAAACAACTAGTTGATGAGGTCAAAGGAGAATGGCAAGAATTGTGCAAGCTAACAGGCGGGCCACAAACAGGCAAAAACAGCGCAATACAATAGTTGTTTGCAGGACGGCATCTCGGAACACACAACTCGTCGGTCCTTGTCACAGATGGGCTATTGCGGCTCCAGTGGCACGCGATCACCAACACTGGACAATTGAGTGGAAAAACACTTGGAAGCACCTTGGAAGAATGTTCTATGGACATAACTTTTTGGACATGGGTCCCATTATGTCTGGCAAAAACCAAACACTGTATTCTACAGTAAGAACCTCATACCAACGGTCAAGCATGGTTGTGGTAGTGTGATGGTTTAGGGATGCTTTGCTGCCTCAGGACCTGAACAACTTGCCTTAATAGAAGGAACCATGAATTCTGCTCGCTCTGTATCAGAGAATTCTACAGGAGAATGCCAGGCCATCCATCTGTGAGCTGAAGCGCTGCTGGGTCATGCAGCAAAACAGTGATCCAAAACACACCATCAAGTCTACATGAAAATGGTCAAAAAGCAACAAATTTGACGTTTTGGAATGGCCACGTCAAAGACCTAAGACCTAATCCTAATTAAATGTTGTGGCAGGACTTGAAACGAGCAGTTCATGCTTGAATAGCCACAAATGTCACTGAGTTAAAGCAATGGGCCAAAATACCTCGACACAAGAGACTGATCATCAACTACAGGAAGCATTTGGTTGCAGTCATTGCAGCTAAACAACCAGTTTTTGAGTGTAAGGGGGCAATTACCTTTTCACACAGGGGCATTAGGTGTTGCATAACTTTGTTTATGAAATAAATTAAATATGTAATTGTTGTTCTATTTGTTCATTCAGATTTATTTGATCTAATATTATGTTTTGATTGAAGATCTGCACTATTGGATTCAAACTCATCTGGAGTTTCACGTTAATCATACATATTGCATTACATCATGTGTGGTTGGTTAGATGTAATTAACACACATTTCATATAATACTTTCCATTACAGTATACAGTATAATTGCACTTTTGTTCTAGTCTTTGCATGCATCTCTTTTACATCTAATTACCAGTGTCTTAATATCCAACCATTGCTCTATGTGTCCCTTCTCCCTGGTGAGTAATGTATTTTTTGGGGGGGTTGATGCCAACTGCCCTAGCATAAGGTAACCTGTCATCAGCATCTGACGCCAAGGAGCATTCCTCAGAGACGAGGCCTACCCCAAACAATTCAATAAAATTCTAGATTGCATTTTGTCTCTGTCATTCAGTTAAGCCTGTACTCGATTGAAGTAGGATTGACATTTGTATTTCTTCCAAAAGGTGCCAGTGATATGGCAAATAGGAGACTGGACACTGGACAGCCTTGACGAGATCACCGTTTGATGGCAAACTGAGGAGCACTGGTTACACATTGTTGTGGAATTTTACACAGGGACACTCGAAGTAAATCTTAAATGAATCAATGTTTATTTGTCAGCACGCTGGAGAGGTTCCAACAAACTTAATGCACTATTGTGAACGTCGGTCAGAAGCTCTGCCTGGGCAGTCCCAGCAGTTGTCTTATATACGGCTATACACAGACAAGTTACATTTGCATGATTTAGCATAATTCATTCATTAATAGTGTTTTGTTTCATTCACATGACCGACCAATACTGGTTCATAACATGTGACTGACCAATACTCTCTAAGCTGAGACGTCTTTCATTCTCAAAACAAGGTCTGGACGTACTGCTAAATTGCAGTTACTGATAGTGAGGGTTCGTTCAGTCAGTCACTTGCATGAACACAGAAATTGGTTTATAGAACAGCACATGAATAGAACACAGACATTAGTTATAAGAAAAGCAAATGTATCACATTTCCATCACACTCTCAAGACCATTAAAGAGGGGTTACTATACAGTGTCTTCAACATAGTCATAAACAAATCCCATATGTTCCATAGTTTACCAGAGGTAGAACCAACCGAGACAGTCAAAGGCCATCTCTGCATAAATTGACAGGACTGCACAGGAGGATGGTATATCAGGTGTAATTTGTATTATACGTAGGAGACATCTCCAATTGTCTGACGCCTATCGATATTTGACAATCCAGGATGAACTAGTTTTTGCAAAATAGTTTCAAGGTGTTTGGCTAGAACCTTGGCGTACAATTTCATGTCAATATTGATGAGGGAGAGAGGCCTATGACTTGAACAGAAAGTTGGGTCTTTACCTTTTTTATGTACCAAATAGAAAACCAAGTCCCTCATGAAGAAACATAAGAAATCATTCACCATTCTCCAGCATGTGACATTCAAGGCTTACAAAGACCCTACATTGGTCATTAATATACAGCTGATGTCTACATGCTCTTATGTTTTTCCTTAACAAACATAATTAAATGTATGATCTAAATTCTGTGTAAATGACTATAGGATACAAGGAGAGAGAATATTCCCTCTTTGTCAGGGGCTTTGATGTGTCTGTGGTCCGAGCATGTTTCCTCTCACATGTTTCCTCGATTTCTCACCTTGTTGTCCTCCGACTATTCTTTGTATCTCTCTAAACTCCTCTGTGTTTATGTCCTGGTGCCTGTTTTCTTTGGCCCATGACTTTAGCCTCGTATGCTGGTTCTGGTCAATGATGCCAATGTTCAGATACTCACTGAACACATTCATGAACCCAGCTTTGTAGTAGCAGTTTGTCCCATTTTCTGAAAAGTCTTGATGTTTTCCAATGGACGAGCGGTTTATGAGGCCTAGGTGTAGGGTAAACATGTACAATAAACTGGTAAGTCCTCTGAATAAAAATACTCATCCAAATTTAAGCAGTTACATAGAATTAAAGAGCACTGGAGTAGAGAATGGATGTTGAATAAGAGAGTGAATAGTGCAGTGGGGAATGGATTAAGCAGTGGGGAATGCATGGAGCAACATGGAATAAACAGAGCAGTAGGGAATGGACAGCAGTAGACAAGCTTGTGATGTCGATACCTGCTTTATCCCTAAGCATCTGGGAGGACACAGGATTGGCCATAATCATGGCCTGCTTCAGCATCTTCTCAGCATTCCCACTTACGAGTGTGTCAGCCAGCAGTGCCCTGTTGGTAAATGGGGCAGAGAGAGGGTCCAGGGATGGGTGGGCAACATTCTAGAAGACTTTAAGGTTAAAAAGGGACATATTCTTATTCATGCTTTCATAAATAAATCCACTGTACTCTGAAACAGATTCACTTGCACGCCCAGTGCAGATGTACATGCAAACATCTCACACCTGCTGACTCACCTGCACTGTTTGGCCTCAATGCAATTGCCAGTTGTCAAGGCAGTGCGGTGATGTTGGTAGAGAACCTGCATGACAAGGTGGCATCTTCCGTTTGGGTCCGATTGAATACTTGTTACTAGAGCATAAAGTTGTGAATTCTTACTCTTGAGTTTTTCCAAGTCACGGTGTACTAGTGCCTTCCTTAATGTGTCCTTTGGTATGATGTGGTCGGCTTCCACAGCGTACCTTCCAGACAATATGGTGTTTCTTACACTTTTGAGGGAAGAGAAAAAGAAAGTGCATGAGACATATCAGGGGCCATATGTACAGTATCAAGCAGCTAAGAGTCTTCGAAACAGTCTTGAATATTGAAACATGACCTTTATTGATATTTTGAAGACATTTCCTGAGTGTAGAAATAATACATTTCTAAATTAATTTTCATATGATTAGAGAACTCATTTCTTTTACAATTGTATCCTGAGTGTCTCTAAATCATCTATGTAATCGGTATCCAAATGAAGATGAAACTACTTTACTCTTTGTATGTGGCAACATAACCAAGGTCGTAAAGCTGGGTAATGGTATAGTCGGTTTCCGTCATAGGTGCGATGGCATCCCTGTAGTCCTGGCTGATAATCTTCTTTTCTGGCCTTGCCCCTCCCAATATGGAATATTTTCCAGGATCCATAACATTATCATAGCGCTTCTGGAGTTTTACTAACTCACAGTAGGTTGGGAGGTTTTCCTGAACCTGTTTGAGGAAATAATTGAAGTCAGTAAGCATAAATAGTGTCACAATATCAATTTCTCTACTCCCAAAGGTTGTGCTCCCTATTCATGCGCTGGGTGATAAAAGGTTCTCGATAACATTTTCCCCTATAACGATGCTAAACTTTTGATTGAATATTTTTATTTTGTAGTGGCCGTTTTCCTCTTCCTAGGCTTCAACATCATGTATCATTTCTGAGGAGTTTGGTCTGGAGGCAGAACACATGGAAAGCCAGAGAGAAAGAGAATTTGGTCCTCACACACACACACAGTGAGGGGAGAAGCAATCTTTTCCCTGTTTGCCTATCTGTTGGTAACATGTCTGTTGTATATTCATTCACTTTACGTTATGGATAATAAAGTTGTGATAATAAAGTGACTGAACAAAGCAACAACAAAAAAATAGCCAGATCGCACAAGCTTTTCAGCTTTTCAGTTAACTTTTCCTTATTTCTAGTGAATATTGGCACCAGTTTGTCATCAGAACTGTCCAACATTTTAACAAAACATTTTGAAAGTTGACAGATTTTCCTCTACTATTGATTTGAAACTGCTATAGCTCTAGTGCTGACATTGATTGATTGTTTTGACAGAATCCGATTCTCAATAATTTGCTTAAATCTGTCTCTTACACTTCTGGCTTTATTATTCATATAATCTTGGCCCATGCCTTTGAAAAAATGATTGTCTGTTTCAGAAATGTATTGTGTTTTCTGGCTTTATACAAAAATAATTGTTTGATAAGCCTTAATTATTAGTTGTAAAGTTGTGCCAACTACACAGCCTGTCTTGCTTGGAGATCTTGGGTCTATTGATTTAATTGACTTTCTAGGAGGGTCTCTTTTTTGAGGCAACTGCAATTTAGCTAGTTTGCAGTTGCTAGCAATTTGTCCTGGGACATAAACAACGTTTATATCCCAGGACATTTTACCTGAAATGCACAAGGTCCTCTACTCCAACAATTAATCCCCGAACCGAACTCAGTTCATCTTTCAATCACTCACGTGGGTATAATCAATGAGGAGATGGCATGTGGGTATCTGCTTCTATAAACCAATGAGGAGATGGGAGAGGCAGGACTTGCACCGCGATCAGCATCACAAATAGAACTGACTTCTATTTTAGCCCTTGGCAACAAAGATGCTCGTTGGCGCGCAAGAGCAGTGTGGGTGCAATAATTGAATAACGTGTATGTTTACATTTATTTTGCAACACTCACACACACGACGCAAGGAGTGTGGTCAGCATGTAAAATAGAAGTAATTTCTATTTGTGACGCTGATCGTGGTCCTGCCTCTCCCTTATAGAAGCAGATACCCACGTGCCACCTCCTCATTGGTTAAACCCACGTGGGCGATTGAAAGATGAAATTAGTTTGGTCGGTCGTCGTGGTAACTATGACAATCGACAGGGCTAAGTTTTAAACCTACAGTAACATGTAATTTACTGTAAACGTTAAGATGCTATTGCTGTGGAAGTAATGTAGTTAATACAGTAAAAATACAGAACTGTATTGGTTTGTGTTTTCCAGTATCTCTTTGCTTGTTTTATGGTACAGTATAGGCAAAATACAATAACTGTCTGGCAATCGTGGTGCCAGTACAATACTGTAACTCCAGCGAAAAGTTTTACACTGTAATTATGTTATACACATTAAATAATGCTCTATATAAAGTCTGAAGGTCACTTTCTGCTTAGGACTGAAGCATGAAGAAACCAGAGGGTTCATTGTGGTTTAAAAATATATACTTATTTATTTTCCGAACATGAAACAGACCAAACCAAAATGTCTCTATCAGACAACCGAAAATGGGCATGATGGACAGTAGGAGTGTGCCCAGAGCCTTATAATTAGTTCGGCCAACTTTTGGAATTTTTAATATTGTTTTAATTCTAGACATTTAGTTACATATCAGCTCAGCATATGTGGGAATTCCTTCAAAACCTTCAAAACTGTTGGAAAAGCATCCGAAGTGAAGCTGGTTGAAAAACTGCCAAGTCTGGAAAGTGACAGAGCTCTTAGGGCACAAATAATACTTTCTCTTTACTTAGCCATCTTACATATACAGTCGAAGTCGGAAGTTTACATACACCGTAGCCAAATACATTTAAACTCAGTTTTACACAATTCCTGACATTTAATCTGAGTAAAAATTCCCTGTTTTAGGTCAGTTAGGGTCACCACTATTTTCAGAATGTGAAATGTCAGAATAATAGTAGAGAGAAGGATTTATTTAATATTTTATTTCTTTCATCACATTCCCAGTGTGTCAGAAGTTTACATACACTCAATTAGTATTTGTTAGCATTGCCTTTAAATTGTTTAACTTGGGTTAAACATTTTGTGTAGCCTTCCACAAGCTTCCCACAATAAGTTGGGACGATTTTTGGCCCATTCCTCCTGACAGAGCTGATATAACTGAGTCAGTTTTGGGTGGCCTTCCACAAGTTTCCCACAATAAGTTGGGTGAATTTTGGCCCATTCCTCCAGACAGAGCTGGTGTAACTGAGTCAGAGCTGGTGTAACTTTTTCAGTTAGGCCTCCTTGCTCGCACACGATTTTCAGTTCTGCCCACACATTTTCTATAGGATTGAGGTCAGGACTTTGTGAAGGTCACTCCAATACCGTGACTTTGTTGTCCTTAAGCCATTTTGCCACAACTTTGGAAGTATGCTTGGGGTCATTGTTCATTTAGAAGACCCATTTGCGACCAAGCTTTAACTTCCTGACTGATGTCTTGAGATTTTGCTTCAATATAGCCACATAATGTTCCTGCCTCATGATGCCATCTATTTTGTGAAGTACACCAGTCCCTCCTGCAGCAAAGCACCCCCACAACATGATGCTGCCACCCCCGTTCTTCAGGGTTGGGATGGTGTTCTTCGGCTTGCAAGCCTCCCCTTTTTCCTCCCAACAATAACGATGGTCATTATGGCCAAACAGTTCTATTTTTGTTTCATTAGACCAGAGGACATTTCTCCAAAAGTACAATCTTTGTCCCCAAGTGCAGTTGCAAACCGTAGTCTGGCTTTTTTTATAGCGGTTTTGGAGCAGTGGCTTCTTCCTTGCTGAGCGGCCTTTCAGGTTATGTCGATATAGGACTCATTTTTACTGTAGATATAGATACTTTTTGTGCCTGTTTCCTCCAGCATCTTCACAAGGTATTTTGCTGGGATTGATTTGCACTTTTCGCACCAAAGTATGTTCATCTCTAGGAGACAGAACGTGTCTCCCATTCCCAAGCGGTATGATGGCTGCTTGGTCCCATGGTGTTTATACTTGCGTACTATTGGTTGTACAGATGAACGTGGTACCGTCAGGCGTTCATGAATTGCTCCCAAGGATGAAACAGACGTGTGGAGGTCTATAACCTTTTTCTAAGGTCTTGGCTGATTTCTTTTGATTTTCCTATGATGTCAAGCAAAGAGGCACGGAGTTAACGTAGGCCTTGAAATACATCCACAGATACACCTCTCATTGATTCAAATTATGTCAATTAGCCTTTCAGAAGCTTGTAAGGCCATGACATCATTTTCTGAAATTTTCCAAGCGGTTTAAAGGCACAGTCAACTTAGTGTATGTAAACTTCTGACCCAGTGGAATTGTGAATTATAAGTGGAATAACCTCTCTGTAAACAATTGTTGGAAAAATGACTTGTGTCATGCACAAAGTAGATGTCCTAACAGACTTGCCAAAACTATAGATTGTTAAACAACAAATTTGTGGAGTGGTTGAATATTGAGTTTTAATGACTCCAACCTAATGTATGTGAACTTCCGACTACAACTGTATTTTGATTTGTTTAACAATGTTTGGTTACTACATGCTTCCATGTATTATTTCATAGGCTTGATGTCTTCACTTCTATTTTACAATGTAGAAAATAGTCAAAATAAAGAAAAACCCTTGAATGTGTCATGCCTGCTCCCGCTCATCCCCCTGCATTACGCACTCCTGCAACCATAATTTACGCACATACCTTTCCTCGTCACTCTGTACTGTATGTCAAATCACAACACCGGAACCTACACAATGCAGTTTGACTGCTTTTCTAGTGTAATCTCCTTACAGGAGTCAATGTACAGCATATAGATATGTGAAGTTATGCTATCTACTCTAATAAAATATTAAATATAATAAAATATTACTAATTTGTGTCAACATACTCCTGCAACAGTGGGATACAGCCTCCCATCACCTACAGTATCATATAAACTACTATAGAGATCCATATGGCTCTCTTAGAAAATACTTGAAAGTTTTACATGAAATATGGAATGTGAACTCCATGACTAACCTCGCTTTGTACTTTTTTGCGCAGAATCCTTGCCTGTTCTTTGATGTCCTGCTCCTGGCTTCTGGATGTTGCCTGGATTAAGGCATGGTACATGCAATTCTGGCCCTCTGACATCACCCTGGTCTCACATCCATCTGGTTGAACAATGGTAAAATGGCCACTGTACGCAGTTTGAACACCTTGGATTCGGTCTTGTATGTGAGATAACAGACTCATCTCACTAAAATAACAAATCAAACACAATCATGATTGTTAAGTTCAAAGATAAAATTCAAACATAGCAATTTGAAGAGTAATGCAGTTAGGATACATATGCTCCTGATCTTATGCTCTGTCAATTTAGTTGTATTAAACATTAATATTTGTATTTTTGATATCCTTAAAGTTCAATGAGGGACGTGGCACAGAAACTCAGAGCTGAATACAGAGGCACGTACCTTTTAGCTGTCTCTGGCTCCATGGTCAGTTTGAGTGTGATGTATCCTGCTGAGCAGTCAGTGCCTGGGTAGGATTGCTCATCGAGTGGTTTCCCATGTTTATCCACTACCTTGACCCTGATGCCTTGTCCCTGGAGTAGGTCACTCTTTGTAAGGACATAGATGTCCAGCTCTGAAGCAGGGCGGTCAATATCGCTGATGTTATTGATGTAATGATGGAGGTCCGACTGTTCAATCTTACATGTAGACTCCCCTGCATGCTTACTGGCTGATTTCATGTCATGCCTCTGCTTCTGCTCTACGAAATAGTTTTCCGTTTTGTACCTGCCAAGCATGTTGCTAGTGGTATTGCCAATGGCGTTCGTGACTTTATTGATCTTTTCCTTAAAAATATTTGTTATCAAGGAGTTCATGTGTCTGGCACAGGACTCAATAAATTCCTTGGAGACATTCTCTGAGATGCCCTCGAGGAGCTCATTCTTCAGGCGTCCCACATCAAGGAGTCTGTGTCTGCCATCCTGGTCATACCCTTTTGGCAGTTGTACATGAATTTCTTTTATCAACTTGGAAGAGAATCTGTCATTGATACATTTTTCTGTAGGGATAGAGTTCAACATTTGGACTAGCACTGTACTGAACTTTGCTATGCAGAGGCTTGCAGAGATAGCAGTTTGGACTTTTCCAGGCACTCCTGCGTTGTCCATAAGGTCTGACGCTTTGCTACTCACCTGAGCGAGTCTGTCAATGATCTCATGCACTGTGCTACAATCTGTCATTAGATCAGAAATATTTTTTTCTGTCACTGATTTGACTAAATCTTTAATACTTTTTTCACACTCCCTGTCAATCTTGAACTCAGCAGCTGGTTTCTGTAAAGCTGATTTTGGAACTCCAGAACATACAAGCTCTGTGAGAGTGTGACTCAATGCATCATTCTCTTTCACTACAGAGGTGATAGAATCCTTGAAAGCCGTGTTCAAAATCTCCTTCAGTACAGCTTGAAGCCCCGCATCAATGAAGTAATGCAATGTGTGGGTAACTATCTGCTTAGCCATTTCCTGTCCTGCATACTTGGTTGCATGTTTGAAAGTCTGTTTGATTACAGTTTTCGTGCCCAGCTTCTTCACTGTACCTAGGGACAGAGAGGAGGCTGCTGTGACACTGCCTTTGAAAGACATGAATGCATGTTTCCCTGATTTAATGACACCTTTTGCAACAGATGACAGGGTTTTTGTACCTGTTAGCAGGCCTTTTGTGGCTTTATATACAGACTGGACAGCTCTCTTGATGGTGCCAAATCCAGAAGTGAGCAAAGATATCCCAATACTGATGCTTTTGGAGATGGCCCACGATGCCCAACTGAAACTGCCAGTTATCATGCCATCACACCCACTGATCATGTCAGACACTCCCTCTGAGATCAAGGCAAGACCAAACTGGGAGGCGGAGCCATAGGACAGAGCACAAACAAGAACTCCGGCCAGAACCTGACATGCACCCAGTAAAAAACACACAAGAGCATCAATGTTGAACCTTGGCTTCTCTTTTACTTCGAACACCATGCCAAGGCCGTACTCATACAGGGCCATGAGTTCATTTGTGGTGACATAGTCTGTCCCGTCTGAGAGTGCATACACTGAGGAATCCTCTGTTATGGCGCTACTTTTACTGTTCTTTAGCTCTGCAAGTTTTTTCAGTGTACTGTTAATGTATCCCAGCCAAGCTTGGAAAATATTCATCCTCGATTGCATCTGACTTTGGAAATTGCAGACACCATCATGATGTGGCTCAAAGTTGCCCCTCATTGCCATCTGACATGCATTCAAAGTGTTTGTTGTTTCAGAGATATAGATACCAAGTGTGTCTTTTGCTTCCTGCAGTAAGTTACTAGCCTCTGTTTTATAGTCACTCTCTGCCAGGTTAATTGTGATGTAAGCTTGGTTGTATAGCGCCACTGCTCTGTAAAAGGGGTCACATTTTGCAGCTTTCTGCCAGGAAGATTTTGCATCATAGTCCCACTTGGTTTTATCACGGCAGTGCAGGTTGGTTCTAACAACAGCCTGCTTCAGATGATCATAGAAATTTTGGCTTTGTCCTTTCAACATCATGTTCCTTGTGTTTGTCAATTGTTGAAGTAAGTCTGCTTCCAAGTCAGAGATATCATCATCCTTCTCGATATGGGTCTCATGAAGGGTCAACCACAATGCCCAGGATTCTTTCAGAGCATTGAGTGCTGGCTGGTAATCAAGCTTATCGCCTTGACGTCTGAAACTATGTTCCTCCACCTTCATTGTCAACAGGTTCTCTCTCTCTTTTTCTGAGTAGTTGCTGTCAAAATTGTCAAGAAATTGGCAAACTGTTGAAAATAATTTTTCCTTCCTTTCAATTTCCTGCAGCTCATTTGTCTCCATACCAGTGATGCGTTGGATTTCATGATCCTCTCTTAGCTGCCTCATGATCTCCACAGGCTGGCCTTGGTACGCTGGTGCCAGTTGGTCACAATGGAGTATCATTTGTACCATGCCGGAATTTCCTTTTCTGGCTGTGCGTCCAAACACCTGTTTCTCCACTCTGCGATTGTCAGGAAAGTGTGTGAGAAGGACAAAGAGTCCGCCGCATTGATTCACTTTCTGCTCCAATCTAATGTCTGTGCCACGTCCTCCCAGATTGGTGGCGATAATGATGCTTCCCCCACTGAATGTGGTTTGCTCAATGTTGTCTCTCTCACTGATCGTGTACATGGTGATTGGATGTCGTTGATTTCGGTTGGCCATTGCCACCTGTAATTCATTTGCTGTCTTAACATCCTCACAAACCACCAAGACGACCTGGTTCCTGTCGGCAGCTTTCAATGCACTTCCACAGACTACCTCTATCCATTTTAAGTCATCACCGCTTACCTGAAGAGCGGGGAGTTCAACTACCTTATTGTGCCTGTGAGAAGGTATCGTATAGCTGTCTGATTTGTAATGCCTTTTCAAGAAGTGTTTGTCTGCATTTCCACCTAATGTTCCAGAAACACCAAATATGCC
This sequence comes from Oncorhynchus gorbuscha, assembly GCF_021184085.1. Classification (NCBI taxonomy): domain Eukaryota; kingdom Metazoa; phylum Chordata; class Actinopteri; order Salmoniformes; family Salmonidae; genus Oncorhynchus; species Oncorhynchus gorbuscha. Next base: position 80,598,074 of record NC_060185.1, read on the forward strand.
ACTCCCTTTAAGGTATCTTTTAAAGTAATGGATATTTGACATATAATTTGTAACATTGGATAGCGATGATATGGCCAACTGATGCTTCATCTCTAGAAACTGTTGAAGGCCGTCACCCCAGCGTTTGTTCTTTTCCAGTACTCCACTGGCCTGGTAGTCCACTGGGATGATGGCATGGTAGAAATGTTTGTCAGACTCACTGACAGAGCTTGGATTAGCGTCAGAAGACATGCCAATCATGTACTCTCTGCCTTGTTTCATTGCAATAGCTTTTAAGGCATTTCCCACAAAGACTGGCATCCGATTCTCAATGTACTTCTTAAGGAAGAAGGGGATCACAATATAGTTATCGGTTTCCTCTGAGTTTGGCTGACATTGGTCAGAATATATGATTTTAGATTGTATCTCAAGAACAACTGCATCAATTAGTGATTTTTCAGACATTATTTCACTAGCTCGTCCATTGTTGAGGAGAAGCATTTTGATTTTCATGTCACTGTCCCTTTTTTTCTCTCCAATTGATGTGGCTTTATTATTTGTTAATGTGTAACAGTCGATGAAAACAGTTTGATCTAATGCCGTCTCAAGAATACTGAGCAGATCATATTGTTGTTCCACTCCAATTTTAGTCATGAACGCCTCAATAGCTTTCCAATTCTCACCTTGAAAATCATCAGCTTTACCATCTCTTTGTGCCTCACTTTCACTCTGCATCAATGTATCAATGTCTTCCTGTGTGTAAAATCCAAACTGCAACCCTGTTTGCAGAATATCAAATTCAGAAAAGTGTTCAGATCTGTCTGAGCCCATAACAGCCATCTTTGCAGCCTTGTGAAAATGCTGTATCCCAGTTATCCACTCAGTCTCCCCCGTTTCTTCCATTCGAATAGGCCGACACACAGATATCATGCACCAAATGCTAGCAAGGACTTGCTCAACGTGCCTAAGGCCGCTGGCTTCATGAGACAGGAAGGTCACCTGCACTCCACTGTCCAAGGTCATGTAATCTACTTCATCCACAATCACTAAGTCAAACTTCCTCTCCCCACGAGTGGTGTTTTTCTCAAATTCCTGCCTCAAAGTGTCTGCTGCAAAGTCACTTACAGTTCCATACACAATCTGTCTTTTGTAAGCGTCCTGTAGTATTTTGTCACAGCTTTTAAGGCTGCTCTCCTTCATCAATGGTGGAGGCACAACGGAGGATGTGATATCAAACATGTCAAAAAGTTTTCTCCACTCCTCTTCGTCCCGTCGTGCAAGGATTGGAGAACTGGTCACAATGTCGACTGTGGCCCCTCTGATGGCCTGGATTGTTGCAAACATAGCTAGAATGCAAGACTTTCCTTCTCCTGTGCCAATTTCTAAGAGGCATCCTTTATCTGATGGTGCCTTTGGTAGAAGGAGCATGAGTAATGATGCCAGCTGGGTGAGTCTGGGAAAATATCCCTTGATTTGCTCTCCACTTTGAGTGGAAACGGCTGAGCAGTCTTTAACAGCAATACACATTGTAATAAGAACTTCCTTGAGGATAGTGTTGTCTGCCTCAGCAAAATTCAACAATTTAATTTTGTTCTTGAAGTCTTTGATCATTTCCATTTTTTCTCTCTTGCTCAGTTTCTTCTGTGTGTCTACCATGGGATCTTTTGAAAGCTTCTCTTCTATATGTCCTAAGACAGTCTCCATTATAGAGAGTGACTTTTCGGGGTAATTTGCATCCCGCATCTCACTCAAAATGGTGTCAATATCTTTGTCAGTTTCTTCTTCTGCATAACCTTGCAGAGTCTTATTGGGATCATTACTTCTAAGGGCAGAGAGTGTGGAGAGAAGATCCAGCCTGTAGGTCTGCACTGTATGAAGGATTGCATCTGTTTTCTTCTGGTCCATGGAAGCAACCCCACGAAGAAAGAGCAGGATTTCTACAGGTGTCCAGATGTTACTGAAGAGAATTTGACGAAGGAGCTCCCTGCTGTTCTGAGACACATCTGAAAATGTGTCAAAAAAAGCCAATAGAAGTTTACCTGCCAGAGTGGAATTTGACCCATTCAGATGCTCAAGAAGACTAAGGTGGAAGTTATACCTCTTGGCACACTCAAGTTGGTGGACATGCCCATTGACGGCATCCTGGTTGCCTGCCAGCGTTACCTCTGTCACGGCCTTAAGGATACAGAACCTCTCAGTTAGAGAGAGATATTCATACATGATGGCATTCTCGAAGGTAAAAAGAGGCCAAAGGGAGAGGTGCTTCTCTCTAAAGTATTGGACTGTCAGCTCAGTCTGGAGGTTTCTCATCCTGTCTTCAAATGTGACATCTTGCAGGCTTTCATTTTCACTGATCTGGTAATCCAACAAGAGTTCCTCAAACTTCTGTTCAATTTCTCTCTGCTAGAATTGAAGGTTTAAAATTTTTACTTCAACAATGTAGGTAACACAATGTATGAAACATATGTATATAAATACTATGGTAACACTTTACAATAAGGGTGCATTAATTAAAATGAATACATGCCATAGTTAAAACAAGACAACAGTAAACATGTCATCATCCACGAATGATGCAGTGACAATTATTCAAACTTGTGTGGATTCATTTCCCTCACTGGAAATCGAAACTTGATAGCTCATAATGGACGAGATGTTAGAGAATGGACTCTACAGCTTGATGGAGAGACATTGATGTAAAACAGGATTTATTTTAATGGGCAGACGATGGACCGTTATACTGAAAGTAGTCTGGCTAGACTATACCGATACTAACATAATGGTCAATGACTGAAATATAGAATACCACAGTACGAGTCACTATACCCATAAAACCTAGCGGTTAAACAGCATTTTCCCACTACATTCTTCCTATAGGGGATTTTAGAAACATGTAAAATAAGGGCTGTGTTTTGTGTAGTCTTACCCCGTTTTGATAACCGTGTAAATCTTTCTAAGAAAAACAATTGGAACCTTTACCTTGTTTGACCATTAGGCTTTATGGGTATTATGACGCCTCCACTGTTGGGCTCTATTGACATCGATACACTTTTGAGTAGGCAGAGCTTATAGATCCTTATGAGACACTTGTTTCTCATGGGGAAATGCATATACGGGATATACAATGTCATGACCGTAGCTCAAAAGGGAGATCTGCTTGTTCAAAGTTTGGTAGGGAACACAGTCTAATTTGTGACAGTCTAATTTGTGGAAAATGTAATGGGCTGAGATTATAGGTCCTTATGGAAAATGTGTTGCTCATGAGGAGATGCACACAGTATATGTACCAAATGTCATGACAGTAGCTGAAACGGGAAAGGAACTTTGGTTGTTAAAAGTTTGGTATTTTAGTGGTTTACTATAGCCCCCCCCCCATGTATAAAAGCAACTGATACCATTAATAAGAAGGGGCTAGAAGCATTATATATGGTGAGCTACTGAGTGGCTTGGACAGGCATGCCCCATACTATCATGGAGGACTTAATTCTTCTTGCTGCCACGGATATGGCTGGGACAATGCTGGGGAAAAAGGCACAAACTTTATCAAACAACACTGTGTCACGACGCATCAGTGACAAGGCAGGAGATATTTTGAAACAATTACTGCTTTGCATACAAGCCAGTGAATTCTATGCATTACAGCTGGATGAGTCAACAGACGTGGCGGGCCTGGCACAGCTCCTGGTATATGTCCATTACATTATCCCTTTCATGCCCTGCCTCCAGTCCACTTACCAATATCTGAACAAGAGAGCCTCATTGAAATTGTAACAAGCGGTTCATTGAATTTGCTCAGAAAGCCACTGCCAAATTTCTGGAATTACCTGCCTTGGCAAATCGCGCTGACACTTATGCCCTTTGCAACCTATGCTCTTTGCAACCATGTACCTACAGTTGAAGTCGGAAGTTTACATTCACAAATTTCTTGTTAACAAACTATAGTTTTGGCAAGTCGGTTAGTACATCTACTTTGTGCATGAGACAAGTAATACTTCCAAAAATTGTTTACAGACAGATTATTTCACTGTATCACAATTCCAGTGGGTCAGATGTTTACATACTTAGTACACTGTGCCTTTAAACAGCTTGGAAAATTCCAGAAAATGTCATGGCTTTAGAAGCTTCTGATCATCATTTGAGTCAACTGGAGGTGTACCTGTGGATGTATTTCAAGGCCTATCTTCAAACGTAGTGCCTCTGTGCTTCACATCATGGGAAAATCAAAGGAAATCAGCCAAGACCTCAGAAAGAATTTGTAGACCTCCACAAGTCTGGTTCATCCTTGGAAGCAATTTCCAAACGCCTGAAAGTACCACGTTCATCTGTACAAACCATAGTGCACAAGTATAAACACCATGGGATCACGCAGCCATCATACAACTCAGGAAGGAGATGCGTTCTGTCTCCTAGAGATGTACGTACTTTGGTACGAAAAGTGCATATCAATCCCAGAACAACAGCAAAGAACCTTGTGAAGATGCTGGAGGAAACGGGTACAAAAGCATCTATATCCACAGTAAAACGAGTCCTATATCGACATAACCTGAAGAAGGAAATGCTCCAAAACCACCATAAAAAAAGCCAGACTACAGTTTGCAACTGCACATGGGGACAAAGATTGTACTTTTTGGAGAAATGTCCTCTGGTCTGATGAAACAAAAATAGAACTGTTTGGCCATAATGACCATCGTTATGTTTGGAGGAAAAAGGGGGAGGTTTGCAAGCCGAAGAACACCATCCCATCCATGAAGCATGGGGGTGGCATCATCATGTTGTGGGGGTGCTGTGCTGCACTTCAAAAATAGACGGCATCATGAGGCAGGAACATCATCAGGTTGCTGAAAGAACTTGGAATCCATGGACAGGCTCTGCGGCAGACCGTCAGAGCAGTTTCTCAAGCAGCTGAAAGAGGCAGCCAGTGGATCTGGATCAAACGGAAGGACCCTTGCTGGGCTATAACTTCATGACCCCTCACCCCCACCTGAGAACTCAATTCAGATCCCTCCAACTTGAGGAGGGCATATGAGGTATGCGGTCAGCTGTATGGCTGGCTCAGGGAAGAGGACGCCCCTGCCTTGCACAGTCCTGTGGGACATCTTAATTGGGCATGGGACACAAGCTAAGGCTTGATCACCCTTTAGCTGGCCACCTTTGATGAGGGTGTTTAGTGATTAAAGGCCGAAACACCCACTGATTCGAAGGCACACTACTGAGGATGTGTCCCAAAAATTGACATCTTACCCCAGTCTAAGAAATAAACCTCCCATGCCACTCTGTCAACATCACGGCAAATCTCATGCGAGTGCATTCCATCTATTGGCACAATGGACAGTTTTTAACATCTCGTCCCGTGTTTTATGATTCTGATTATCTGGACCAGTCCAGTGACTGCTGTGAAAGGACAGCTAACAACATAGGAAAGTCTGTGTGACAGCTTGGAGAGACAGCTGACCGGAGGGAATAGACCCCACTGGGGCTGTCATGGGTTAGCTACCCATGTTGGCAGTCTCCGACGCTGTTTCAGTATGTTGGAGACACCCGCTAAGTGCTACTGAAAGTCAACAAAGGAACATACCCCTAGAGCCTGCGAGAGCTGGGGCGCAAGATGGCTCAATGACTGATCACATGGTTACGGACCCAGGAACGGAAACGACTACGAGTAGGAACACAGCACATGAGACAACCATAACAGCAGCAGGACACACACTTCAGGTGTGCAGCTGTGGTTGGGAGAGAGTAACATCGGCAAGGGGGTTAAGGATCCATCAAGGGAGGAAAAGGTGCTTGTTAGAGAAGCAGAGACAGGGACCTCGCATTGACCAGTACTTCTTACGAAGCAGCCAGTCAAATCAGTCGAATGAAGCACAGCGACGGGACGCAAACCAAAGTTCGCAGAGCATCAGCACCCCTGTAACTGAGGAGGATAACACAAGCACAGAAATGCCGGTGGATGAACTCACCCAACCACAGAGACCTCTAAAAGAGGAAAAGATCAAAGGGCACAGACCGAGTGTGAAGTGGCCCAAAGCCGTTGAAAAGAGAGAGTGGGAAACAATCAACAACGACCTGACAAAAATCTTGGAACAACAGGTAGGAACAGCAGAGAAAAAGCTTGAAAGGATGGGAGACAATATCTACCACTACGGAGAAGAGCGCTTTAGCGTAAACGAAAGGAGAAGTGGCAAGACACCTCCCGCGCCAGCCAAATCTAGGAGACAGCAGGAGATCGAGATACTTGTCAGAGAGAGAAGGCAGCTGAGGAAGCAGTGGAAGAAGGCCTCTGATGCAGAGAGAGAAGGTCTCATGCTACTCCAAGCAGACATTAAATGTCGGCTGGCAACCTTGCGAAGAGCGGAAAACTTAAGGAAACTTCGTAGGAAGAAGGAACACTCAAGAACACGGTTCTATAAAAACCCCTTTAAGTTTGTCAAAGATCTCTTCGCAAAGGAAAAGTGCGGAATCCTAAAAACTACAAAGCCTGAACTGGAAGAACATCTGGAAAAGGTCCACCAGGACATGAAAAGGCATGAGCAGATAATCATCCCACATGACATCCCACCTATTCAACCACCAGAATTCAATCTGGACACTGACCCTCCAAAATGGAGGGAAGTAGAGAACGTTGTCCGAAGAGCAAGAGCGGCCTCGGCTCCTGGGCCTAATGGAGTACCATACAAGCTCTACAAGAACGCCCGGATGTTCTACGCTTTCTTTGGAGGCTCATGAGGATAGTGTGGCAGAAGGAAATAATACCAAAGGCATGGCGAAGGGCTGGTGGTGTGCTAATCCCGAAAGAGAAGGATGCGACAGACATCAGTCAATTCCAACCAATCTCCCTTCTCAACGTCGAAGGGAAGATCTTTTTCAGTATAATAGCACAGAGGCTGTCCACTTATCTGGAAAGGAACAAGTACATTGATACATCTGTACAGAAAGCAGGCATTCCTGGTTTCTCTGGTTGCCTGGAACATACTAGTATGATTTGGCACCAGATCCAAACAGCTAAGAAGGACAAGAGAGACCTCTATGTCATCTTCCTCGACTTGGCCAATGCATTTGGCTCAGTTCCCCATGAACTCCTCTGGGAATCCTTCAACATTTTCCACGTACCAGAACCCATCACTACACTGGTAAAGGCCTATTTCCAAGACCTGCAATTGTGTTTCACAACACCTGACTTCACAACAACATGGCAGCGCTTGGAAGTAGGCATAATGGCAGGCTGTACAATTTCTCCTCTGGCCTTCACTATGGCCATGGAAGTCATCATCAGGGCATCGAGATGGGTGGTCGGCGGTGAGAGAACTAAGGAAGGGCTCCGTCTCCCACCTATCCGAGCATACATGTATGACATGACTACACTGACCACCACTGCAGCATGCACCAGGCGGCTACTTGCAAAACTGCAGGATAACATCAAGTGGGCACGGATGAAAATCAAGTCAAGCAAATCTCGAAGCATTTCCATAGTCAAGGGACAGCTTAAAGATGTGAGGTTCTGCATTGGAGATGACCCGATACCAACGGTGTCTGAGCAACCCATCAAGAGCCTGGGTAGATGGTACAACGAAAGCCTCCGGGATAAAGATCAAGTGCAGCAAGTAAGGCAGGACATCGCCGACGGTCTTGAGAACATCAACAAGACCCTACTGCCTGGGAGGCTCAAGCTCTGGTGCCTACAGTTTGGACTTCTCCCCGTGGTAATGTGGCCACTCACCGTCTATGAGGTCCCAATAACAACAGTGGAGAAGATGGAGCGAACCATTACCTCATACGTGAAGAAATGGCTGGGTGTCCCACGATGCCTGAGTAACATCGGCCTCTATGGCAAAGGGGTCCTTGAACTACCTCTTACAAGTCTAACGGAGGAGTACAAGTGCTCTAAAGTAAGACTTCAGATGACATTGAAGGACTCCAAAGACCAGACCATTAGCAAGGCTGCACCTCCCCTACAAACTGGACGGAAATGGACATCATCCAAGGCTGTGCAGCAAGCAACATCAGCCCTGAGACACCAAGACATTGTGGGGAATATCCAGCATGGAAGAGGAGGCTTTGGCCTGGCAGCAAGCAAACCAACGTTCCATAAGGCAACAACATCTGAACGCAGGAAGCTGGTGGTCGAGGAGGTGCACAGACAGGAGGAGACTGCAAGAAGTGCAAAGGCTGTCTCTCTTGCTAAACAAGGGCAATGGACGCGGTGGGAAGGCCTGGAGAGGAGAAAGATCAACTGGAGTGAGCTTTGGCAAATGGAGGCAAGCAATATCAGCTTCATCATAAGAGCTGTTTATGATGTGCTTCCATCACCAAAAAATCTACATCAATGGTATGGCGAGGACTCGACCTGCCCCCTCTGCCCAGCTCCAGCGACTCTCAGGTATATAATGACAGGTTGCAAGACCAGCCTCTCACAAGGCCGCTACACCTGGAGGCACAATCAGGTCCTCAAGAGCCTGGCTGCAGCACTTGAGACCAAGAGGAGTGCAACCAATTCATTACCTCCAAAAACAAGCAATCCCGTCAAAACAACAACATTCATCCGGGAGGGACAGAAAAGGCCCAAGTATCCTCCTACAAAGCCAGAAACTGGACACCTAGCCATGGCCCGGGACTGGAAGATGCTTGTCGATATTGGCCAGCAACTCATTTTTCCACCTGAGATTGCTTCTACCAACCTTAGGCCAGACATGGTACTCTGGTCCCCTTCACGAAAGGCTGTGTACATCATAGAGCTCACAGTCCCGTGGGAAAACTCTGTTGAAGAGGCCTACGAGCGTAAGAAACTGCGTTACACAGAGTTGGCAGCAGACGCAACTCAGCGTGGCTGGAATGCAAAAGTCTGGCCAGTTGAAGTGGGATGCAGAGGATTCGTGGCTTCTTCCATCATCAGCTTGCTGAAAGAACTTGGAATCCATGGACAGGCTCTGCGGCAGACCGTCAGAGCAGTTTCTCAAGCAGCTGAAAGAGGCAGCCAGTGGATCTGGATCAAACGGAAGGACCCTTGCTGGGCTATAACTTCATGACCCCTCACCCCCACCTGAGAACTCAATTCAGATCCCTCCAACTTGAGGAGGGCATATGAGGTATGCAGTCAGCTGTATGGCTGGCTCAGGGAAGAGGACGCCCCTGCCTTGCACAGTCCTGTGGGACATCTTAATTGGGCATGGGACACAAGCTAAGGCTTGATCACCCTTTAGCTGGCCACCTTTGATGAGGGTGTTTAGTGATTAAAGGCCGAAACACCCACTGATTCGAAGGCACACTACTGAGGATGTGTCCCAAAAATTGACATCTTACCCCAGTCTAAGAAATAAACCTCCCATGCCACTCTGTCAACATCACGGCAAATGTCATGCGAGTGCATTCCATCTATTGGCACAATGGACAGTTTTTAACATCTCGTCCCGTGTTTTATGATTCTGGATATATTGAAGCAACATCTCGAGACACCAGTCAGGAAGTTAAAGCTTGGTCGCAAATGGCTCTTCCAAATGGACAATGACCCCAAGCATACTTCCTAAGTTGTGGCAAAATGGCTTAAGGACAACAAAGCCAAGGTATTGAAGTGGCCATCACAAAGCCCTGACCTCAATCCTATAGAAAATGTGTGGGCAGAACTGAAAGTGTGTGCGAGCAAGGAGGCCTACAATCCTGACTCAGTTACACCAGCTCTGTCAGGAGGAATGGGACAAAATTCACCCAACTTATTGTGGGACACTTGTGGAAGGCTACCAGACACGTTTGACCCAAGTTAATCAATGTTAAAGGCAAAGCTACCAAATACTAATTGAGTGTATGTAAACTTCTAACCCACTGGGAATTTTTACTAGGATTAAATATCAGGAATTGTGAAAAACTGAGTTTAAATGTATTTGGCTAAGGTGTATGTAAACTTCCGACTTCGACTGTATATGTAAGATGGCTAAATAAAGAGAAAGTATTATTTGTGCCCTAAGAGCTCTGTCACTTTCCACAAGCCAGGTTGTGACAAACTCACACTCATTCTTATGTTTGATAAATGTATTGTGTGTGTGGCAGGCTTACAATGATGCAAAAAACAACATTTGAGAGTGTGCTGACCCTGGTGCAAGGGGTATGCAGCTGGAGGTTGAATGTTTGAAGGGGTGTGGGACTATAACTCCATTTTGTTGATCCCTGCCTACAGACAGAAACTTAAACAAGAGGCTCCCACGCTGAGGTCTGTCCAATGCTGGTCCGACCAAGCTGACTCCACACTCCAAGACTGCTTCCATCACGTGGACTGGGACATGTTTCGTATTGCGTCAGATAAAAATATTGACGAATACGCTGATTCGGTGTGCGAGTTCATTAGAACGTGCGTTGAAGATGTCGTTCCCATAGCAACGATAAAAACATTCCCTAACCAGAAACCGTGGATTGATGGCAGCATTTGCGTGAAACTGAAAGCGCGAACCACTGCTTTTAATCAGGGCAAGGTGTCTGGCAACATGACCGAATACAAACAGTGCAGCTATTCCCTCCGCAAGGCTATTAAACAAGCTAAGCGTCAGTACAGAGACAAAGTAGAATCTCAATTCAACGGCTCAGACACAAGAGGCATGTGGCAGGGTCTACAGTCAATCACGGACTACAAGAAGAAACCCAGCCCAGTCACGGACCAGGATGTCTTGCTCCCAGGCAGACTAAATAACTTTTTTGCCCGCTTTGAGGACAATACAGTGCCACTGACACGGCCTGCAACGAAAACATGCGGTCTCTCCTTCACTGCAGCCGAGGTGAGTAAGACATTTAAACGTGTTAACCCTCGCAAGGCTGCAGGCCCAGACGGCATCCCCAGCCGCGCCCTCAGAGCATGCGCAGACCAGCTGGCCGGTGTGTTTACGGACATATTCAATCAATCCCTATACCAGGCTGCTGTTCCCACATGCTTCAAGAAGGCCACCATTGTTCCTGTTCCCAAGAAAGCTAAGGTAACTGAGCTAAACGACTACCGCCCGTAGCACTCACTTCCGTCATCATGAAGTGCTTTGAGAGACTAGTCAAGGACCATATCACCTCCACCCTACCTGACACCCTAGGCATTCAACTCCATAGTACCCTCCAAGCTCGTCATCAAGCTCGAGACCCTGGGTCTCGACCCCGCCCTGTGCAACTGGGTACTGGACTTCCTGACGGGCCGCCCCCAGGTGGTGAGGGTAGGCAACAACATCTCCTCCCCGCTGATCCTCAACACAGGGGCCCCACAAGGGTGCGTTCTGAGCCCTCTCCTGTACTCCCTGTTCACCCACGACTGCGTGGCCACGCACGCCCTCCAACTCAATCATCAAGTTTGCGGACAACACAACAGTGGTAGGCTTGATTACCAACAATGACGAGACGGCCTACAGGGAGGAGGTGAGGGCCCTCGGAGTGTGGTGTCAGGAAAATAACCTCACACTCAACGTCAACAAAACTAAGGAGATGATTGTGGACTTCAGGAAACAGCAGAGGGAACACCCCCTTATCCACATCGATGGAACAGTAGTGGAGTGGGTAGCAAGTTTTAAGTTCCTCGGCATACACATAACAGACAAACTGAATTGGTCCACTCACACTGACAGTGTCGTGAAGAAGGCGCAGCAGCGCCTCTTCAACCTCAGGAGGCTGAAGAAATTCGGCTTGTCACCAAAAGCACTCACAAACTTCTACAGATGCACAATCGAGAGCATCATGGCGGGCTGTATCACCGCCTGTTATGGCAACTGCTCCGCCCCTCAACCGTAAGGCTCTCCAGAGGGTAGTGAGGTCTGCACAACGCATCACCGGGGCAAACTACCTGCCCTCCAGGACACCTACACCACCCGATGTTACAGGAAGGCCATAAAGATCATCAAGGACATCAACCACCCGAGCCACTGCCTGTTCACCCCGCTATCATCCAGAAGGCGAGGTCAGTACAGGTGCATCAAAGCTGGGACCGAGAGACTGAAAAACAGCTTCTATCTCAAGGCCATCAGACAGCCACTAACATTGAGTGGCTGCTGCCAACACACTGTCATTGACACTGACCCAACTCCAGCCACTTTAATAATGGGAATTGATGGGAAATGATGTAAATATATCACTAGCCACTTTAAACAATGCTACCTTATATAATGTTACTTACCCTACATTATTCATCTCATATGCATACGTATATACTGTACTCTATATCATCGACTGCATCCTTATGTAATACATGTATCACTAGCCACTTTAACTATGCCACTTTGTTTACTTTGTCTACATACTCATCTCATATGTATATACTGTACTCGATACCATCTACTGCATGCTGCCCTGTACCATCACTCATTCATATATCCTTATGTACATATTCTTTATCCCCTTACACTGTGTATAAGACAGTAGTTTTGGAATTGTTAGTTAGATTACTTGTTGGTTATCACTGCATTGTCGGAACTAGAAGCACAAGCATTTCGCTACACTCGCATTAACATCTGCTAACCATGTGTATGTGACAAATAAAATTTGATTTGATTTGAGTGTGGGAACCACTGGCCTAGGCTATCATACACAATTGAGCACAGTAGCCAAGACTTAGTGTCCCATTCAACGCACAGAAACATATGAAAAAACTAAGTCATTACCTTGATGCTTTCTCTGTTAAATATTCTAGACCCCATAATGGCTAAATTAAATCCTGTTATTAGAAATTTGGGAAATGTACATACAGTACCAGTCAAATGTTTGGGCACTTACTCATTCAATGGTTTTTCCTTAATTTTACAATTTTCTACATTGTAGAAGACCGCAAAACTACATCAAAATATATTTTATGTTTGTGATTCTTCAAAGTAGCCACCATTTGCCTTGATGACTGCTTTTCACACTCTTGGCATTCTCTCAACCAGCTTCATGAGGTAGTCACCTGGAATGCATTTCAATTAAAAAGGTGTGCCTTGTTAATTTGTGGAATTTCTTTTCTTAATGTGTTTGAGTCAATCAGTTGTGTTGTAACAAAGTAGGGGTGGTACACATCAGATAGCTCTATTCGGAAAAATTCCATATTACGGCAAGAACAGCTCAAATAAGCAAAGAGAATGACAGTCCATCATTACTTTAAGACATGAAGGCCAGTCAAGGCCAGTTTCTTCAAGTGCAGTCACATAAACCATCAAGCGCTATGATGAAACTGGCTCTCAAGAGGATTCCCACAGGAAAGGAAGACCCAGAGTTACATCTGCTGTAGAGGATAAGTTCGTTTGAGTTACCAGCCTCAAAAATTTCAGCCCAAATAAATGCTTCACAGAGTTCAAGTAACAGACACATCTCAACATCAACTGTTCAGAGGAGACTGCGTGAATTAGGCCTTCATGGTCGCATTGCTGCAAAGAAACCATGATAAAGGACACCAATAATAAGAAGAGACTTGCTTGGGCCAAGAAACACGATCAATGGACATTAGACCGCTGGAAATCTGTCCTTTGGTCTGTTGAGTCCAAATTTGAGATTTTTGGTTCCAACCACTGTGTCTTTGTGAGACGCAGAGTAGGTGAACGGATGATCTCTGCATGTGTGGTTCCCACCGTGAAGCATGGAGGAGGAGGTGTGATGGTTCTTTGCTGGTGACACTGTCTGTGATTTATTTTGAATTCAAGGCACACTTAACCAGCATGGCTATCACAGCATTCTGCAATGATCCCATCCCATCTGATTTGCGCTGTCATTTGTCTTTCAACATGACAATGACCAAACACACCTCCAGGCTGTGTAAGGGCTATTTGACCAAGAAGGAGAGTGACCTCCACAATCACCCAACCTCAACCCAATTGAGATGGTTTTGGATGAGTTGGACCGCAGAGTGAAGGGTGGCAGGGTAGCCTAGTGGTTAGAGCGTTGGACTAGTAACCGAAAGGTTGCAAGTTTGAATGCCCGAGCTGACAAGGTACAAATCTGTCGTTCTGCCCCTGAACAGGCAGTTTACCCACTGTTCCTAGGCTGTCATTGAAAATAAGAATTTGTTCGTAACTGACTTGCCTAGTAAAATAAAGGTAAAATTAAACTTTTAAAAAGCAGCCAACAAGTGTTCAGCATATGTGGGAACTCCAAGACTGTTGTAAAAGTATTCCAGGGTGAAGCTGGTTGAGAGAATGTCAAGAGTGTGCAAAGCTGTCAAGGCAAAGGGTGGCTACTTTGAAGAATCTCATATAATGGGTAGGTGTGTCCAAACTTTTGACTGGTACTGCACTTCTAAATACCTTTATGAGAGTAGAACAAGTGTTGTACCAAATCAATAAGGCTTTGTTAATGTATTGTGCATGTCTTGTTGAAAGGAGGTTTTGTAAAGAAATGTATAGCTTGACATGTTTTGAAAAAATTCACTCATGCACATTATTGCACTGAATATAGTCTCAAATATTTCTACATGACCGGTTTTGACAATGCTAATGCTAAACTGTAGTTATGTAAATAAACCCCCAATCGGCTGCTGAGTCCAGGTCTGTATACTGACTGCTTTCTAAGCAATATGATGTAAATAACTTGAGATTATTTTGTAATGTGAACTTTCCCTTTCACATGTTACCCCTTCAGAACCATGAACAAGCAAAATACCTGTAAACCATGTGTTAACCTGCTGATTAAGTTATACATCTGACTATAATTTACCACTTCATGAAAATTGTCTATCAATGGTATAGTAAACATTATATTCATGGCTTTATGCTTTGTAAATGCATTAGTCAATTATTTATTTGTAATACATTGTAATTCATGTACACTTATTGTAAAGTGTTACCCAGAGGGATTAACTGTTTTTTTAAGGGAATAATGTTGTACTAATCAGTGATCTGCTTAGATAAAATACATCATACCTCATCCCTTTCGATGACAGTCTCATGGTCCCCCATCACCTGCTGTAATACATGTGTGCACTGCCGATGACCCTCCTGCTCCCTCAGACTAGGACTGAGGTTCAGCTTTGCCTCTGTCAGACTCCTCCTGGCCTCCTCAGTCTCCTTGCTGATCTCCTCCTCAATCCTCCTCTCCCTTTCCTGTCTCTCCTGCCGCCGCCGCTGTTCCTCCTCTCGCCGCCGCTGTTCCTCCTCTCGCCGCTGTTCCTCCTCTCGCCGCTGCTGTTCCTCCTCTCGCCGCCGCTGTTCCTCCTCTCGCCGCCGCTGGTCCTCCTCTCGCCGCCGCTGTTCCTCCTCTCGCCGCTGTTCCTCCTCTCGCCGCTGTTCCTCCTCTCGCCGCTGTTCCTCCTGCCGCCGCCGCTGTTCCTCCTCTCGCCGCCGCTGTTCCTCCTCTCGCCGCTGTTCCTCCTGCCGCCGCCGCTGTTCCTCCTCTCTCCGCCGCTGTTCCTCTTCTCGCCGCTGTTCCTCCTCCGCCGCCGCTGTTCCTCCTCTCGCCGCTGTTCCTCCTCTCGCCGCTGTTCCTCCTCTCGCCGCTGCTGTTCCTCCTCTCGCCGCTGTTCCTCCTCTCGCCGCTGTTCCTCCTGCCGCCGCCGCTGTTCCTCCTGCCGCCGCCGCTGTTCCTCCTCTCGCCGCTGCTGGTCCTTCTCCTTCTTTGCTTTTTGGGAAAAACGGAATCATCAATAATGTTTAATGCCAAAGCGAGAAGTCTTTGCCCACAAAAAGTAGGTCTATAGTCTAATAGGATGTTAAATCCAGCCTTAATTTAACATCCTAAAGCCTTCTTTTATTAATGCTCTAGGCAACAAATTCAGAGTAAAACATTTATCATTATTTTATCAAACTTGCAAGGACGTTATGTTCACTATTGCAAATGCAAGCCTATTGCTTCGGAGACACGATGTCAGGTCTGAAGAAAGTTAGCCAAATTTTGTCTGTCATTGCAATTATGTGATACTGAAACTATCCATCAATTCACTAGCCAGTGGTTTAGAAGACCATATGCATCCATATGAGTTGAGGAAAACACACAAGCCCCAAATACACAGAGCGCATATATTTGGCTATGGAGCACATTTTTATTGGTCTGTGTGTGGTCAAGCCCTTGACGTACATATTATTAATTTTATTAATCTAAAGACAGCTTTACACTACCGCCAGAATTTGCACCGACAGATATTACCACGGAACTTTAACAATTATTTCTGAAGCACTTAGATCAATAATTGCATTTGGGTTGTTAAAATAGAGCCCTGAAGGTTTAAAATAAAAAAATACGACTTACCATAGTTGGGACATGTTTTAACTACAGAACATGTGCTACAGTGCAGCTCAATGACAGAGCGGTCCAGGCTTTCTCTGATGGTGAACGTTGTGTGTTGATATCCAGAGTAGGGATATGAAAAAGAATTGTGTTGATGATCTCCATATTTCAGAATGAACATACAGAGATTACCATTCCGATCTGGCCAATATTCTTTTTCCTCCCGAGCCTTCAGTGTGCCACTTTCCTGGAAAAGTAAAGAGGTCTTTATCAATACTATTTGTGGCTTTTGTCTTTGTCATAATTTCTTTCTCTCTGTTGTTTTAGAGAGTGGTAAAGGGTGAGATGGAGAGGGGGTTGGGCGTATCTTTAGAATTTGTGGTTGTGTGTGTGTATTGTTTTCAGCTTCAGTATACTAATCGCCAGACTTATGTGGATCTTCATAAATTTCAGCAGCAGCTAGATGCTATTAGCTGAACTAGGCCTAACTTCATCAGCTATACCTCGGAAATTCCAAGGAGTCTACGTGGGCGCTGATGATATGTTTGAATACTGTAAATGAAGAAAAACTAGGCTATATCACAATGACAACCGCGATTACGCGGCCAAGTGTATGTGTGTGGGCGGTCATAATGATTGGGAAAATGATATTACCGAAACATAAAAAGGAAGCTCAATGCAGCGTAAGCCAGACCATTTTGTGCTCAAATTACCCTAGACCAGCAGTTCTCATACCTTTTGAGGTTGAGAGAGAGAATGAGAACTAATTCATCGCGGACTCCCTCATAATCAGAACACAACTAAATATTGTGCAAAATATACATGACACTGACATCGTAACTATGATATTGTTTTTGTTTGTTTGTGTATACATTTTATGACATCATCCCAGTTCACTTGTGTCAATCAAGTCACAAAATAGGTTTAGGCATGCCGCACAACAACACAAACACACATTATTATGTCAACAAGCAATCAGCTCTTATAGTACTTGTCAGGAGGAATTCAACCATCAACATCAATCATAGTTGCTCATCAAGGATAGGCCTACTAATTATCAAAGCACAACATTCTCAGTCGACCCGCACAACAATCAACCATCGTCATATAGTTTGTCCATCTCAATTATAATCAATAATATCATACAGTGGATGCCTAGGCCTATATGCATGCAATGCCTTGTTGCATTTAGTGCTCAAATCCCAGACCGCTGAACTGTTAGGTGGACAATTATTGTTTTAGGAAAGGAAAAAACAATAAAACAATAGGCTATATAGTTTTGAATATGCTACACATCAAACGGGTTCAGATCCGAACCACCACGGGTCTGTTTTTCCCACATGTTTTTTCGGGAGTTGTCTCCGTTTAAAAAAATAAAATTATAATTATGCATATCGGGTCGGGTGGGAAAGCCATGGGTCCAACCTTTTGGACAATGAAGATCTCTAATGTATAGATAAAAGCATATTAAAGCATTTGATGTCCCCCATAAAGCGTACACATTTTGAAGGTCTTCTACACCAAAGCACAAAGTAACTTAATTATTTCAGCTATGCCTCAAATGAGATAAGACTAGACATCTCCCTACCACACTATGCTTTGCACTGTGTTTGTGAAAGGGCTATGTGTATTCGGGGTCAGAAAATAAATACAGATAAATATTTTACCTTCCTCTCTGTGTAAAATATATTGAGAAAAGGGTCATAAACATGAGAACCGGAGTAGTGCCAGGTGTAAGGGGTCTCGTTCTTCAATATGATCTTACACCAGCTGGACCCCATGCTCAGGCTGTGGAGGACAAAGACAGATCAAATTAAACTTGAAAGGAGTACTGAACTCAAAACTCGTTTTATATTTCTCATCATTCCACCATACGTACACTCTTACAAAAAAGGGTTCCAAAAGGGTTCTTTGGCTGTCCCCATAGGATAACCCTTTTTTGGAACCAAAATTGATTCTTGAATGGGTTCTTGGCTATTGGGACAGCCAAATAACCCTTTTAGAGAGCACCTTGTATGGTCACAAAATATCAATATTTGGTGCATTAAAGCCTCAAATATCCAATAAGTTTATATTTACTTCCTGGAAAAGTGATTTGATGATGCAAAACAAACTCACCTCACAAAATATCCACTTCGATGTAAATCATACTATGAGGTGATGCTGAGATGAAAAATAAAAAGTTGTTAAGTCAAAATCATCACCAATGTTCTTTCACGCTGTTATGGGAGCACAGCGTGATGACTCAATCACAATTTATGACATTGTTTGGATGACTGACTATCTGTGGCAATCTCGAGGAAGTCCTTGGGTCACTGACACCAGGAGAGGTGTGAAGATAACTTTTTTTTATTGAGGAAATTAATGTTACTGTGTGAATTAAATGTTTGGATTATTTCAAGAGTTCATAAAGAGCTACAAATGTATATATGTTTTATTGTACTGTAAAGTGCTATGGATTTATTGTTACAGTGGTTCTTCCTGTAAAAGTTGCATCATACTGCAGCACACCTTGCGGGCTGCCATATAATTCTACGGCATTATATTTCATTGTCAGCCATCATATCATTAATGCTAGTTAGTATTGGCTGTACCAGAAAATTTAAACCCTTATTTTCTAATAACATAGTATATGAGATTGATTTTAAGAAATGTTGCTTAATTTTTGTATTTTTGTATAAAAAAAATGTATACCCCCTTTTTCTCCCCAATTTCATACAACTCCCGTACAGACTTGGGAGCGGTGAAGGTCGAGAGCCATGCATCCTCCGAAACACAACCCAGCAAAGCCGCACTGCTTCTTGACACAATGCCCGCTTCACCCGGAAGCCAGCCGCACAATGTGTCAGAGTAAACACCATACACCTGGTGACCATATCAGTGTGCATTGCGCCTGGCCTGCCACAGGAGTCGCTAAACCCTCCCCTAGCCATGACGATGCTGGGCCAATTATGGGCTACATGGGTCTCCCGGTCACAGCTGGCTGCGACAGAGCCTGGATTCAAACCAGGATCTCTAGTGGTACAGCGATACAGTGCCTTAGACCACTGTGCCACTCCGGAGGCCCTAGCTTAATTAATTTGCTTAACCTCTTGGATTTAGGGGGCGCTTTTTAAATTTTTGGATGAAAAACGTTCCCGTTTAAACAAGATATTTTGTCACAAAAAGATGCTCGGCTTTGCATATAATTGACAGCTTTGGAAAGAAGACACTCTGACGTTTCCAAAACTGCAAAGATATTGTCTGTGAGTGGCACAGAACTGATGTTACAGGCGAAACCCAGATAAAAATCAAACCAGGAAGTGCCGCATTTTTTAAAACCGCCTCATGCCAATGACTCCTTAAATGGCTGTGAATGAGCTACGAATTGTGACGTCTTTTGAGGCATTTCCCTTGAAGAATGGCTGTAAGGGACCATATATAGCATGTGGTCACATGGTGTCTCCCGCAGAAAATCTCGCGTAAAATACTGAGGTAGCCATTTTTCCAATCGCTTCTTATGAGAAACCAATTGCCTCGACGGATATATTATCGAATATATATGTTAAAAACACCTTGAGGATGGATCCTATACAACGTTTGCTGTGTTTCTGTCGATATTATGTAGCTAATTTTGAAAAATGTTTGGCATTATAGTAGTAGCATTTTTCAGGTCGATTTCTCAGCCAAGCAAGATGAAGAAACGGGAGCTTTTACACCTACAAAAATAATATTTTTGGAAAAAAGGAACATTTGCTATCTAACTGGGAGTCTCCTGAGTGAAAGCATCTGAAGTTCTTCAAAGGTAAATTATTTAATTTGGTTGCTTTTCTTATTTTCGTGAAAATGTTGCCTGCTGCCAGCAGAGCCTAGCATAGCATTATGCCATGATAAACTTACACAAATGTTTGTCTAGTGTTGACTGTAACGCATATTTTGAAAATCTGAGATGACAGTGTTCTTAACAAAAGGCTAAGCTTGTGTTTGAATATATTTATTTAATTTGTGACTTTCATGAATAGGAAAAGTTTCTAGGGGTATTTATGTCTGTTGCGTTATGCTAATGCATTTGAGGCTATGATTACGCTCCCGGATACGGGTTTGCTCATCGCAAGAGGTTAATATTATGGTGTTTCTATTCCAAGAAAAACTAAAACTGAAAATATGGCGCTGTACATCCTGACTGGTCGGAAGTAGGCTACAGTACTAAGAGCATAACAATTCCACACCATAATTGTAGTCTAACCAATACCCAAACGGAGATTCAGCGAAAATAAAAATCTCATTGATTTATCAAGACCAGTCCCCATGCTTGTCTCAGAGCAGTGTGAAACGGTGGTGAAATAGTGGACCATACGCAGGTAGGCTATTGCTTCAAATCCTATTGCTTCTAACTTCAATTATTTGTGACACTGTGACATTTAAAGCATATTGAACACACACAATTCTTAAAACTCTAATGCTTTATTATTTAATATTTTCTGCCTTCCGAATTCATATTCATTATATAAATAGGCCCATGTGCACCTTGATATTGGGGGTGGCCGTGCCTAACGGGGAAAGGGGGGATGGATCCGCTCGGGCGCAACCTAGGCGACCATGGAGATGCGGGGAGCCGAGCTTGGTCTAGAGCCGAAGCCACCCTCCCGGCCCAGAACCCCACGCAGAGGGAAGGGAGAAGTAAAATATAGGTGAAATAAAAATTAAATAAGACCTACAACACCTCGCCTACGGTAGGCCTACAGTATATCTAAAAATAAGGGACATTTTTCGATGGGGCAAATCTGATCTGTGAGAATATTGTGAGCAATTTATGTTATTCTTCAATAATACAAATTCCAAAGCACATCAGGTGGAGAAATATAGATGTTATGTTAAAGATGTCAAGATGTTATGCTGGGAGGTAGATGTTCAGTCTCCCCTGTCCTCAGCTTTTCCAACCTGAACAAAGGAACAGGATTCCATTTATAACCCCCCACCCTAGCCTGGGGTTGACCAATCAGAAGTCCTTGCAGGACAACTGAGCCAATGACCAAATAACAGGTATCCTGCCCCTGACTCAATGTACAGAACGTAGCACACGTAGCTCTGAGTTCAAGACTGACATCCCACAGATCCTAAAAAGATGTTGAACTGAAAACCAAACTCCTATTGATCGTTAATCCTAGTCCTCTCGGCCTCACATCCTCTGCGTTGTGTAATTAACTTCAAAATATTCTTACAATATCTAAGGGGCTTTTATATAATTATAATGCATGGTTAATAATAACAATAATCACTTTGTTTAAAATATAACGATATTTGAGATTTAATTTTCAAATAACTGAAGGTGAACGATTTGCAAACTGAGTAATGGCCAAAATAATATTTATAAAAACCAAAATAGTTATTTCTGTTTTTAGAAGGCGAGAAACCAAAAGCCCACCATGCAAGGCCCACCAACAAGGACATCCTGGCCGGCCAAACCCTCCCCTAACCCAGACAACGCTGGGCCAATTGTTCATCACCTCATGGGTCTCCCGGTCGCGGCCGGCACGGGTATTGAACTAGGATCTGTAGCAATGCCAGTGTCTGAGACCGTTGCGCGGTCAGCCACCAATTGTGCAAGTTCTCCCACTTAAAAAATGAGAGGCCTGTAATTTTCATCATAGGTACACTTCAACTAAGACAGACAAAATGAGCAATCCAGAAAATCACATTAGGATTTTTAATGAATTTATTTGCAAATTATGGTGGAAAATAAGTATTTGGTTAACCTGTTACTCCTACCTCCTACTTTTTCGAACATTCTGTTAAAAATCGCGCAACATTTCAGCGCCCTGCTGCTCATGCCAGGAATATAGTATATGCATATGATTAGTATGTGTGGATAGAAAACACTCAGACGTTTATAAAACTGGTTAAATCACGGCTGTGACTATAACAGAACGTGCGTTTCATTGAAAAGCACAGGAAAATCTGATCACTGAAAATGGAAATATATATCCATCCGCCACTTCAACCCATTGATAAAGGCGAACCACAATAAATGGGGCTGAGGTTGCAATACCTACAGCTTCCACACAATGTCAACAGTCTTGTCATTTGCTTAGGCTTTGTTTCTTGGTCAAACGAAGAAGAGACAAGCCATTTGTTCAAGTCTCCGACCGGATATTTTGGTTGAGATTTACCCGGACATTATTTCCAGACGGACAGCTAAAGAATGTACATTGCCTCGTGATCAATTTGGTCGCTTATTCACATGTACTAATACCTAAAGTTGCATTACAAAAGTATTTCGAAGTGTTTTGTGAAAGTTTATCGTCAACTTAAAAAAAAAAAAAAAATGACGTTACGTTATAAGACGCTATTTTTTTCCGTTTATCACACAGTCTTCATAGATCGATATCTAGGCTATATATGGACCGATTTAATTGAAAAAAAAGACCCAATAGTGATTATGGGACATCTAGGAGTGCCAACAAAGAAGATGGTCAAAGGTAATGAATGTTTTATATGTTATTTGTGCGGTTTGTGTAGCGACGACTATGCTAATTATTTTGTTTACGTCCCCTGCGGGTCTTTTGGGGTGTTACATGCTATCAGATAATAGCTTCTCATGCTTTCGCCGAAAAGCATTTAAAAAATCTGACTTGTTGGCTGGATTCACAACGAGTGTAGCTTTAATTCAATACCCTGCATGTGTATTTTAATGAGCGTTTGAGTTTTAACTAGTACTATTAGCATTTAGCGTAGCGCATTTGCATTTCCATTTCCAGATGTCTAGAAGGGATGCCTGCGTGTCAGGTAGGAGCAAGAGGTTAATAACAAAAGTTTATCTCAATACTTTGTTATATACCCTTTGTTGGCAATGACAGAGGTGAAGACTTACAGAAAATGTTTGACAAGGTTTTCACACACTGTTGCTGGTATTTTGGCCCATTCCTCATTGCAGATCTCCTCTAGAGTAGTGATGTTTTGGGGCTGTTGCTGGGCAACACAGACTTTCAACTCCCTCCAAAGATTTTCTATGGGGTTGAGATCTGGAGACTGGCTAGGCCACTCCAGGACCTTGAAATGCTTCTTACGGAGCCACTCCTTCGTTGCCCGGGCGGTGTGTTTGGGATCATTGTCATGCTGAAAGACCCAGCCATGTTTCATCTTCAATGCCCTTGCTGATGGAAGGAGGTTTTCACTCAAAATCTCACGATACATGGCTCCATTCATTCTTTCCTTTACACGGATCAGTCTTCCTGGTCCCTTTGCAGAAAAACAGCCCCAAAGCATGATGTTTCCACCCCCATGCTTCACGCTAGGTATGGTGTTCTTTGGATACAACTCAGCATTCTTTGTCCTCCAAACACGACGACTTGAGTTTTTACCAAAAAGTTATATTTTGGTTTCATCTGACCATATGACATTCTCCCAATCTTCTTCTGGATCATCCAAATGCTATCTAGCAAACTTCAGACGGGCCTGGACATGTACTGGCTTAAGCAGGGGGACATGTCTGGCACTGCAGGATTTGAGTCCCTGGCGGCGTAGTGTGTTACTGATGGTAGGCTTTGTTACTTTGGTCCCAGCTCTCTGCAGGTCATTAACTAGGTCCCCCCGTGTGGTTCTGGGATTTTTGCTCACCGTTCTTGGGATCATTTTGACCCCACGGGGTGAGATCTTGCGTGGAGCCCCAGATCGAGGGAGATTATCAGTGGTCTTGTATGTCTTCCATTTCCTAATAATTGCTCCCACAGTTGATTTCTTCAAACCAAGCTGCTTACCTATTGCAGATTCAGTCTTCCCAGCCTGGTGCAGGTCTACAATTTTGTTTCGGGTGTCCTTTGACAGCTCTTTGGTCTTGGCCATATTGGAGTTTGGAGTGTGACTGTTTGAGGTTGTGGACAGGTGTCTTTTATACTGATAACCAGTTCAAACAGGTGCCATTAATACAGGTAACGAGTGGAGGATAGAGGAGCCCCTTAAAGAAGAAGTTACAGGTCTGTGAGAGCCAGAAATCTTGCTTGTTTGTAGGTGACCAAATACTTATTTTCCACCATAATTTGCAAATAAATTCATAAAAAAATCCTACAATGTGATTTTCTGGATTTTTTTTCAAATTTTGTCTGTCATAGTCGAAGTGTACCTATGATGAAAATGACAGGCCTCTCATCTTTTTAAGTTGGAGAACTTGCACAATTGGTGGCTGACTAAATACTTTTTTTGCCCCACTGTATATAAAAAAAAGATATAAAAAATATTTTAAAAATTAAATTGGCAAAATCGGCACCCAAAAATACCGATTTCCGATTGTTATGTAAACTTGAAATCGTCCCTAATTAATCTGCCATTCCGATTAATCGGTCGACCTCTCGTTTAGACGTATAGTCAAGGACATGGGGCGGCTTGGGATAGAGAAACTTGAGGAACAATATAGACCTGTATTGTTATAAAATCATCTTCTGTCTAAGTAACTTGGTCATGCCGCACATAAGAAAAAGAGCCTCAGAGTGACTACAGTTCTTTGGTCCATCCTGTTCTTTTCATAATCTTTCAAGGGCACAGCTGTGGAGATATGAGGTGAACAGAGGCTGGCTTGAGCATGGTTAACAATTCTATCAGCAGAAAGGAGTAACGTTATCACTTGTTTGTGAGCTTTGACCTCACAACACATAACCACAAGAAGAAAACAAGGTAGCTTATGATGCCGTGATCTGCCGGAGAGGGGTGGAACCAGCCATGACTAAGCATTTTTAGGTCTGCAAAAAAAACGACTTAAAAAATAACAGCCTTATCCTCAAGGATGTGGGATCGACCAGCTTCCTTATTGCAATTTGTCTAATAAAGTATTGATTGTTTGAAGAAATCACAGTCTCTCTTGATTAAAATTTCCACGATACACATTTAGGACCTGAGATGGTGGTACGGCTAGTATTCCATGTAACTCCTTCGCTGATAAATCTTTCAGCCCCAGGAACTGCTCTGCCCATCCACTATGATTTCTATCTTCCCGAACCTTCTCTCCACCTTGGCAGTGCCAACCTCATCCTCTTTCACCCTTGTGGGGTGAAAGACGTGAATTCATGGTTCCCATCACAATAGCAACATGTCACATGCTCATCACATTTATAACACATAATATTATATTTTCCACAACAAGGACATCTCGTCTTTTCCCTTCTGCAAACACTTTATACATGGACAAAAGCTTTACAATGATCACACTGCATTGGTCTTGGGATGAATGCTCATCTCTTTAACATCTATTTCCCACGATACGCCAGATATAACCCCCTTGAGGGGTGCCCTGTTCCTAAGAGAAACACGACACTTCAAACGTATCAAATCACGTGAGCCGCAACACACGTTTCCTCTGTTCCTCAGAAGCACAAAAAATCTAAACAAGCCCGCCTCTAGTGATCCATACAGCCTTCACTCTTTCCAGCACTCTTTCCACCAGTTTGAGCGAGAGTTGCACCCCTTCTGAAAAAACCTACACTCGATCCCTCCGATGTCAACAATTACAGACCAGTATCCCTTCTTTCTTTTCTCTCCAAAACTCTTGAACGTGCCGTCCTTGGCCAGCTCTCCCGCTATCTCTCTCTGAATGACCTTCTTGATCCAAATCAGTCAGGTTTCAAGACTAGTCATTCAACTGAGACTGCTCTCCTCTGTATCACGGAGGCGCTCCGCACTGCTAAAGCTAACTCTCTCTCCTCTGCTCTCATCCTTCTAGATCTATCGGCTGCCTTCGATACTGTGAACCATCAGATCCTCCTCTCCACCCTCTCCGAGTTGGGCTTCTCCGGCGCGGCCCACGCTTGATTGCGTCCTACCTGACAGGTCGCTCCTACCAGGTGGCGTGGCGAGAATCTGTCTCCTCACCACGCGCTCTCACCACTGGTGTCCCCCAGGGCTCTGTTCTTGGCCCTCTCCTATTCTCGCTATACACCAAGTCACTTGGCTCTGTCATAACCTCACATGGTCTCTCTTATCATTGCTATGCAGACGACACACAATTAATCTTCTCCTTTCCCCCTTCTGATGACCAGGTGGCGAATCGCATCTCTGCATGTCTGGCAGACATATCAGTGTGGATGACGGATCACCACCTCAAGCTGAACCTCGGCAAGACGGAGCTGCTCTTCCTCCCGGGGAAGGACTGCCCGTTCCATGATCTCGCCATCACGGTTGACAACTCCATTGTGTCCTCCTCCCAGAGCGCCAAGAACCTTGGCGTGATCCTGGACAACACCCTGTCGTTCTCAACCAACATCAAGGCGGTGGCCCGTTCCTGTAGGTTCATGCTCTACAACATCCGCAGAGTACGACCCCGCCTCACACAGGAAGCGGCGCAGGTCCTAATCCAGGCACTTGTCATCTCCCGTCTGGATTACTGCAACTCGCTGTTGGCTGGGCTCCCTGCCTGTGCCATTAAACCCCTTCAACTCATCCAGAACGCCGCAGCCCGTCTGGTGTTCAACCTTCCCAAGTTCTCTCACGTCACCCCGCTCCTCCGTTCTCTCCACTGGCTTCCAGTTGAAGCTCGCATCCGCTACAAGACCATGGTGCTTGCCTACGGAGCTGTGAGGGGAACGGCACCTCAGTACCTCCAGGCTCTGATCAGGCCCTACACCCAAACAAGGGCACTGCGTTCATCCGCCTCTGGCCTGCTCGCCTCCCTACCACTGAGGAAGTACAGCTCCCGCTCAGCCCAGTCAAAACTGTTCGCTGCCCTGGCCCCCCAATGGTGGAACAAACTCCCTCACGACGCCAGGACAGCGGAGTCAATCACCACCTTCCGGAGACACCTGAAACCCCACCTCTTTAAGGAATACCTAGGATAGGATAAGTTATCCCTCTCACCCCCCCCCTTAAGTTTTAGATGCACTATTGTAAAGTGACTGTTCCACTGGATGTCATAGGGTGAATGCACCAATTTGTAAGTCACTCTGGATAAGAGCGTCTGCTAAATGACTTAAATGTAATGTAATGTAAATGTTTGGATATCTCAAATGGATTCCTTAAGATTGGTAATTGGTTCATCTGCTCCTCATTTACAAACTGTACTCCTACAATATACGAAGTGACATTCTCATCTCTTTACTCTACTTTGCTCCATTTTCCATTCTTTTGGACAATATTCCAATTCTCTTTGATTCTACCGCCATTAGATTCAGAATCCACTTCATCATCATCCGCTTCCGCCATATTTTTCCTCCAAAAAACCCCAAACATTTTACCTATCCGATGGTAACCAGCTCAGGTGTAACACATACTGACTAATGAGGTGACACCAATCGGTGCACACCCTAAAATGGTAACGTGCTTTTCATGCTAAAAGTCCAACCTCAAAACATAAATGGAAAAACTTACATCTGTAACAGTGTCTCTAGTTTGAATGGTTCAAGAGCTACTGTTGGTGAGTTATTTAATGCCAAGAGTCTGCATATTTGGAAGTTGGTTTGTGTTAATAAGTTAAGTAATATAATTTTTTAATTTTACCTTTATTTAACCAGGCAAGTCAGTTAAGAACATATTCTTATTTTCAATGACGGCCTGGGAACAGTGGGTTAACTGCCTGTTCAGGGGCAGAACGACAGATTTGTATCTTGTCAGCTCGGGGGTTTGAACTTGCAACCTTCCGGTTACTAGTCCAATGCTCTAACCACTAGGCTACGCTGCCGCTAGAGCGTGCAGATAAAAATAATAAACAGACAAGTACATTTCCTGAAGAAAATGTGGTGTGCATGCTAGCTTGTGAAAGATCAATTGATTGATAGGATAGCCTGAACATGCAATTTTTTGTTTGGTGTCTCTAGCTTGAACGGTTCAAGAGACACTGTTGGTGGGTTATTTTATGCAAATGTATATAGCTATAGTGGATAAAAGTTTGTTAGAATCTGAAATTAGGATAACTGGAATATGTGAAAGTTGGCTTGGTGTCTCAAGCTTGAAAGGTTGAAGAGTTACTGTTGGTGAGTTATTTATACAAATATATGTAAATGTGTATAGTTAGTTCATTTACATAATTATAGTTGATAAAGGTTTTTAAGAATTGGAAGTTAGGATAGCCTAAACGATTGAAAGTTGGTATGGTAGAATTACCTTTAGTGGGTTATTTTATTGTTAATTTATTCTCATTTATATAGTTATAGTTGATAAAGGTTTTAAAGAATTTGAAGTTAGATTAGCCTGAAAATGTAAGTTGGCTTGGTGTCTCTAGCTCCTATGGTTCAAGATTGGTATGTGGACACCCCTTTAAATGAATGGATTCGGCAATTTCAGCCACACCCATTCCGGACAGGTGTATAAAATCGAGCACACAGCCATGCAATCTCCATAGACAAACATTGGCAGTAGAACAGCCCGTGCTGAAGAGGTCAGTGATTTTCAACGTGGCACCGTCATAGGATACCACCTTTACAGCAAGTCAGTTCATCAAACTTCTGCCCTGCTAGAGCTGCGCCAGTCAACTGTAAGTACTGTTATTGAAGTGTAAATGCCTAGGAGCAACAATGGCTCAGCCATGAAGTGGTAGGCCACACAAGATCACAGAAAGGGATCAAATCAAATTTTTTGCCACAGACACATGGTTAGCAGATGCTAATGCGAGTGTAGTGAAATGCTTGTGCTTCTGGTTCCAACAATGCAGTAATAACCAACGAGTAATCTAACCTAACAATTTCACAACAACTACCTTCTACACACACAAGTGTAATGGGATGAAGAATATGTACATAAAAATATATATGAATGAGTGATGGTACAGAACGGCATAGGCAAGATGCAGTAGATGGTATCGAGTACAGTATATATGGTACATATGAGATGAGTGATGTAGTGTATGTAAACATTATATTAAGTGCCATTTTTTAAAGTGTGATGTAGTGATACATTTTTTTACATCAATTTTTCCATGATTAAAGTGGCTTGAGTTGAGTCAGTATGTTGGCAGCAGCCACTTAATGCTAGTGGTGGCTGTTTAACAGTCTGATGGCCTTGAGATGCTGTTTTTCAGTCTCTCGGTCCCTGCTTTGATGCACCTGTACTGACCTCGCCTTATGGATGATAGCGGGGTGAACAGGCAGTGGCTCGGGTGGTTGATGTCCTTGATGATCTTTATGGCCTTCCTGTGACATCGGGTGGTGTAGGTGTCCTGGAGGGCTGTCACCTTCTTTCAAAATCGAACCCAGAAGCAGACCGGGACAAGGAGAGTAGGAAGAAGGTGAGTATTTATTTACAAGTGAATTTGAATGGGTAGATATATCCAGGTGGCGTAGCGGGCAGCGGTGGTGAGTTGATGGGAGTAAATAGGTGGATCCAATGGGGTAGCGAAATCCTCCGACGACCAGGCGGGAATGGGGTAAATAATCCGGGTGAGTAATGTTCATTGCTAATGATCCGGCAGGGAATGGATGTCAGGTCCGGGGCTTATGAAGAGGAGAGATGATGATCAGGACCAGGTGTGCAGATAGCTGATGGAATACAGGTGCGGGTAATCAGAACTCCCAACTGGCTACATTGCCCGGCAACCAGACAGGGTGCGTTCCAGGACGCCGGAAAAAACACTCCAGGAGAGAACACAGGCAAAAAACAGACTCAGGAAATGGGATTCGTGACAAGGGCAGGTAGTTTGCCCCCGGTGTTGTGTTGTGCAGACCTCACTACCCTCTGGAGAGCCTTACGGTTGTGGGCGGAGCAGTTGCCGTACCAGGCGGTGATACAGCCCGACAGGATGCTCTCGATTGTGCACCTGTAAAAGTTTGTGAGTGCTTTTGGTGACAAGCCGAATTTCTTCAGCCTCCTGAGGTTGAAGAGGTGCTGCTGCTGCGCCTTCTTCACCACGCTGTCTGTGTGGGTGGACCAATTCAGTTTGTCCGTGATGTGTACGCTGAGGAACTTAAAACTTACTACCCTCTACACTACTGTCCCGTCGATGTGGATAGGTGTGTGTGGATAGGGGGGTGCTCCCTCTGTTGTTTCCTGAAGTCCAAGATCATCTCCTTTGTTTTCCTGACCTCATCGTTGTTGGTAATCAGTAGAGGTCGACCGATTAATCGGAATGGGCGATTAATTAGGGCCAATTTCATAACAATCGGAAACCAATTTTGTTTTTACACCTTTATTTAACTAGGCAAGCGAGTTAAGAACACATTCTTATTTTCAATGACGGCCTAGGAACGGTGGATTAACTGCCTCGTTCAGAGTCAGAACTACAGATTTTCACCTTGTCAGCTCGGGGGATCCAATCTTGCAACCTTACAGTTAACTTGTCCAACGCTATAACCACCTGCCTCTCGTTGCACTCCACAAGGAAACTGACTGCCTGTTACGTGAATGCAGTAAGCTAAGGTAAGTTGCTAGCTAGCATTAAACTTAATTTATATAAAAAACAATCAATCGTAATCACTAGTTAACTACACATGATTGATGATATTACTAGTTTATCTAGTGTGTCCTGCGTTGCATATAATCTGAATGAGCATGTATCTGACTGAGCGGTGGTAGGCAGCAGCAGGCTTGTAAGCATTCATTCAAACAGCACTTTCGTGTGTTTTGCCAGCAGCTCTTCGTTGTGCGTCAAGCATTGCGCTGTTTATGACTTCAAGCCCATCAACTCCCAAGATGAGGCTGGTGTAACCGATGTGAACTGGTTAACTAGTTAGCGGGTGCACGTTCAAACGTCACTCACTCTGAGACTTGGAGTGGTTGTTCCCCTTGCTCTGCATGGGTAACGCTGCTTCGAGGGTGGCTGTCATTGTGTTCTTGGTTCGAGCCCAGGGAGGAGCGAGGAGAGGGACGTAAGCTATACTGTTACACTGGCAATACTATAGTGCCTATAAGAACATACAATAGTCAAAGGTTAATGAAATACAAATGGTATAGAGGGAAATAGTCCTATAATTCCTATAATAACTACAACCTAAAACTTATTACCTGGGAATATTGAAGACTCATGTTAATATGTTCTCATATGATTTCATGTTCTAAGCAAGGAACTGAAACGTTATGATAATGATAATAATGAAAAAATATATGTTTAAAAAATAAAAAGAATTGGCCGATTTAATTGGTATCTGCTTTTTTGGTCCTCCAATAATAGGCATCGGCGTTGAAAAATCATAATCGGTCGACCTCTAATAATCAAGCCTACCACTGTAGTGTCGTCTGCAAATTTGATGATTGTGTTGGAGGCGTGCAAGGCCACACAGTCGTGGGTGAACAGGGAGTACAGGATCACCAAGTGCTGAAGCGTGGGTGAACAGGGAGTACAGGATCACCAAGTGCTGAAGCGCACAGCACGTACCAATCATCTGTTCTCGGTTGCAACACTTACTACCGAGTTCCAAACTGCCTCTGGAAGCAACTTCAGCACAAGAACTGTTCGTTGGGAGCTTCATGAAATTAGTTTCCATGGCCGAGCAACCGCACACAAGCCTAAGATCACCATGCGCAATGACAAGCAGGCTGGAGCAGTGGAAACACATTCTCTGGAGTGATGAATCAAGGTTTGGCGGATGCCAGGAGAACGCTACCTGCCCGAATGCATAGTGCCAACTGTAACGTTTGGTGGAGGAGGAATAATGGTCTGGGGCTGTTTTTCATGGTTCCGGCTAGGCCCCTTAGTTCCAGTGAAGCTGAATATTAACGCTATAGCATACAATGACATTCTAGACAATTCTGTGCCTCCAACTTTGTGGCAACAGTTTGAAGAAGGCCCTTTCCTGTTTCAGCATGACAGTGCCCACTTGACCAAAGCGAGGTCCATACAGAAATGGTTTGTCGAGATCGGTGTGGAATAACTTGACTGGTCTGCACAGAGCCCTGACCTCAACCCCAACGAACACCTTTGGGATGAATTGGAACGTCGACTGCGAGCCAGGCCTAATCTCCCAATTATCAGTGCCCGACCTCAGTAATGCTCTTGTGGCTGAATGGAAGCAAGTCCCGCAGCAATGTTTCAACATCTAGTGGAAAGCCTTCCCAAAAGAGTGGCGGCTGTTATAGCAGCAAAGGGGGACCAACTCCATAATATTGTCCATAACTTTGGAATGAGATGTTTGACGAGCAGGTGTGCACCTACTTTTGGCCAGGTAGTGTATGTCTCTACCCTGTGAACATACCCAAGTTGGTTAGAGGTGTCTAAGTCACATGGTCAAGGAGCTATTGAGTTAAGGGATTTTTTATAAATACAGTGAACTCGGAAAGTATTCAGACCTCAACTTTTTCCACATTTTGTTACGTTAGTCTTATTCTAAAATGGATTTATATTTTTTCCATCAATCTACACACAATACCCCATAATGACAAAGCAAAAACAGTTTTTTTATGTTTGCTAATTTATTAAACATATAAAACAGAAATACCTTATTTACATAAGTAATCAGACCGTTTGCTATTGAGCTCAGGTGCATCCTGTTTCCATTGAGTCCACCTGTGGTAAATTCAATTGATTGGACATTACTTGGAAAGGCACACACCAGTCTATGTAAGGTCGCACAGTTGACAGTGCAAGTCAGAGCAAAAACCAAGCCACATTTTCTTTTTAAAAATCCATTTTAGAATAAAGCTATAACGTAACAAAATGTGGAAAAGTCAACAGTCCGAATGCACTGTATATTTAGAACCAAATACATTTGGACTTTTACTCAAGTAGTATTTTACTGGGTGACTTTCACTTTTACCTGAGTAACTTTCTATTAAGGTATCTCTCTATACGTTTACTCAAGTATGACAATTGGGTACTTTTTTTCATTCTGAAGTTTCGTTTTTGCACACCAGCTTCAAACAATATATAGAATATTTGTGGTTACGAAAAATATTTATACACAATGACTGCTTGTTTTGTCACAAACTGATATTAGGCGAGCTATTCGAATTTTAGCAACCATAGTGCATCTTTAAGTTACCATATGTCTTTATTATGTAACCATCCCAAATGTAATATACTTTTGAGTGTACTGAATAAGTTTACTATATGTCTAGTCTATGAGACTAGGCTGACTTCACGGGACAGATATTGTTATCCGGTTTTGTTATAGAACAAAGGTGTGGTTGAAATTATTCTGCCACTGTGTCTTATGTTCTACAAATTCTACAGAGCACACATTCACTCCATCTAACATCGAATACCACTATGTCCATATAACGATATCATCAACTATATGAATATACACAACAATCGTCGTCCTACCGTTTCTCTTGTTCAACAGAAGCAGCGTCTATGAATATTCGGTCGTCGAAAGACTTACTTTCGTTTTCTCAACTCATTTACATATCTGGCTATTCCTCCTGGGTAGATGCGTAGTGCGGGATCCTTGGGTCCACCCTACCCCAAGTGTAGTGTATTCATAGTTGCCAAATAACCAATAAATAAGAAGCATATAAAATAATATAACTTTTGCTTCTGTTTTTCATGATTGTTCCTCAATTCGCAAGTGGCTGAATGTACTTTATCTCACCGGAGAAAACCAAGCCACATTTTCTTTTTTTAATCCATTTTAGAATAAGGCTATAACGTAACAAAATGTGGAAAAGTCAACAGTCCGAATGCACTGTATATTTAGAACCAAATACATTTGGACTTTTACTCAAGTAGTATTTTACTGGGTGACTTTCACTTTTACCTGAGTAACTTTCTATTAAGGTATCTCTCTATACGTTTACTCAAGTATGGCTATTGGGTACTTTTTTTTCATTCTGAAGTTTCGTTTTTGCACACCAGCTTCAAACAATATATAGAATATTTGTGGTTACGAAAAATATTTATACACAATGACTGCTTGTTTTGTCACAAACTGATATTAGGCGAGCTATTCGAATTTTAGCAACCATAGTGCATCTTTAAGTTACCATATGTCTTTATTATGTAACCATCCCAAATGTAATATACTTTTGAGTGTACTGAATAAGTTTACTATATGTCTAGTCTATGAGACTAGGCTGACTTCACGGGACATATATTGTTATCCGGTTTTGTTATAAAACAAAGGTGTGGTTGAAATTATTCTGCCACTGTGTCTTATGTTCTACAAATTCTACAGAGCACACATTCACTCCATCTAACATCGAATACCACTATGTCCATATAACGATATCATCAACTATATGAATATACACAACAATCGTCGTCCTACCGTTTCTCTTGTTCAACAGAAGCAGCGTCTATGAATATTCGGTCGTCGAAAGACTTACTTTCGTTTTCTCAACTCATTTACATATCTGGCTATTCCTCCTGGGTAGATGCGTAGTGCGGGATCCTTGGGTCCACCCTACCCCAAGTGTATTGCATTCATAGTTGCCAAATAACCAATAAATAAGAAGCATATAAAATAATATAACTTTTGCTTCTGTTTTTCATGATTGTTCCTCAATTCGCAAGTGGCTGAATGTACTTTATCTCACCGGAGAAAACCAAGCCACATTTTCTTTTTTTTAATCCATTTTAGAATAAGGCTATAACGTAACAAAATGTGGAAAAAGTCAACAGTCCGAATGCACTGTATATTTAGAACCAAATACATTTGGACTTTTACTCAAGTAGTATTTTACTGGGTGACTTTCACTTTTACCTGAGTAACTTTCTATTAAGGTATCTCTCTATACGTTTACTCAAGTATGGCTATTGGGTACTTTTTTTTCATTCTGAAGTTTCGTTTTTGCACACCAGCTTCAAACAATATATAGAATATTTGTGGTTACGAAAAATATTTATACACAATGACTGCTTGTTTTGTCACAAACTGATATTAGGCGAGCTATTCGAATTTTAGCAACCATAGTGCATCTTTAAGTTACCATATGTCTTTATTATGTAACCATCCCAAATGTAATATACTTTTGAGTGTACTGAATAAGTTTACTATATGTCTAGTCTATGAGACTAGGCTGACTTCACGGGACATATATTGTTATCCGGTTTTGTTATAAAACAAAGGTGTGGTTGAAATTATTCTGCCACTGTGTCTTATGTTCTACAAATTCTACAGAGCACACATTCACTCCATCTAACATCGAATACCACTATGTCCATATAACGATATCATCAACTATATGAATATACACAACAATCGTCGTCCTACCGTTTCTCTTGTTCAACAGAAGCAGCGTCTATGAATATTCGGTCGTCGAAAGACTTACTTTCGTTTTCTCAACTCATTTACATATCTGGCTATTCCTCCTGGGTAGATGCGTAGTGCGGGATCCTTGGGTCCACCCTACCCCAAGTGTAGTGTATTCATAGTTGCCAAATAACCAATAAATAAGAAGCATATAAAATAATATAACTTTTGCTTCTGTTTTTCATGATTGTTCCTCAATTCGCAAGTGGCTGAATGTACTTTATCTCACCGGAGAAAACCAAGCCACATTTTCTTTTTTTTAATCCATTTTAGAATAAGGCTATAACGTAACAAAATGTGGAAAAAGTCAACAGTCCGAATGCACTGTATATTTAGAACCAAATACATTTGGACTTTTACTCAAGTAGTATTTTACTGGGTGACTTTCACTTTTACCTGAGTAACTTTCTATTAAGGTATCTCTCTATACGTTTACTCAAGTATGGCTATTGGGTACTTTTTTTTCATTCTGAAGTTTCGTTTTTGCACACCAGCTTCAAACAATATATAGAATATTTGTGGTTACGAAAAATATTTA
The DNA here is from genome assembly GCF_021184085.1 of Oncorhynchus gorbuscha. Lineage (NCBI taxonomy): Eukaryota > Metazoa > Chordata > Actinopteri > Salmoniformes > Salmonidae > Oncorhynchus > Oncorhynchus gorbuscha. The sequence goes on from NC_060185.1 coordinate 80,633,804, forward strand.
TACACAATGACTGCTTGTTTTGTCACAAACTGATATTAGGCGAGCTATTCGAATTTTAGCAACCATAGTGCATCTTTAAGTTACCATATGTCTTTATTATGTAACCATCCCAAATGTAATATACTTTTGAGTGTACTGAATAAGTTTACTATATGTCTAGTCTATGAGACTAGGCTGACTTCACGGGACATATATTGTTATCCGGTTTTGTTATAAAACAAAGGTGTGGTTGAAATTATTCTGCCACTGTGTCTTATGTTCTACAAATTCTACAGAGCACACATTCACTCCATCTAACATCGAATACCACTATGTCCATATAACGATATCATCAACTATATGAATATACACAACAATCGTCGTCCTACCGCTTCTCTTGTTCAACAGAAGCAGCGTCTATGAATATTCGGTCGTCGAAAGACTTACTTTCGTTTTCTCAACTCATTTACATATCTGGCTATTCCTCCTGGGTAGATGCGTAGTGCGGGATCCTTGGGTCCACCCTACCCCAAGTGTAGTGTATTCATAGTTGCCAAATAACCAATAAATAAGAAGCATATAAAATAATATAACTTTTGCTTCTGTTTTTCATGATTGTTCCTCAATTCGCAAGTGGCTGAATGTACTTTATCTCACCGGAGAAAACCAAGCCACATTTTCTTTTTTTTAATCCATTTTAGAATAAGGCTATAACGTAACAAAATGTGGAAAAAGTCAACAGTCCGAATGCAATGTATATTTAGAACCAAATACATTTGGACTTTTACTCAAGTAGTATTTTACTGGGTGACTTTCACTTTTACCTGAGTAACTTTCTATTAAGGTATCTCTCTATACGTTTACTCAAGTATGACAATTGGGTACTTTTTTTCATTCTGAAGTTTCGTTTTTGCACACCAGCTTCAAACAATATATAGAATATTTGTGGTTACGAAACATATTTATACACAATGACTGCTTGTTTTGTCACAAACTGATATTAGGCGAGCTATTCGAATTTTAGCAACCATAGTGCATCTTTAAGTTACCATATGTCTTTATTATGTAACCATCCCAAATGTAATATACTTTTGAGTGTACTGAATAAGTTTACTATATGTCTAGTCTATGAGACTAGGCTGACTTCACGGGTCATATATTGTTATCCGGTTTTGTTATAAAACAAAGGTGTGGTTGAAATTATTCTGCCACTGTGTCTTATGTTCTACAAATTCTACAGAGCACACATTCACTCCATCTAACATCGAATACCTTTTTAAGGAGAGTAGGCCTATTATAACACTATGTCCATATAACGATATCATCAACTATATGAATATACACAACAATCGTCGTCCTACCGTTTCTCTTGTTCAACATAAGCAGCGTCTATGAATATTCGGTCGTCGAAAGACTTACTTTCGTTTTCTCAACTCATTTACATATCTGGCTATTCCTCCTGGGTAGATGCGTAGTGCGGGATCCTTGGGTCCACCCTACCCCAAGTGGAGTGTATTCATGGTTGCCAAATAACCAATAAAAAAGAAGCATATAAAATAATATAACTTTTGCTTCTGTTTTTCATGATTGTTCCTCAATTCGCAAGTGGCTGAATGTACTTTATCTCACCGGAGAAAGCATCAGAGTGAGCGAAACAGCACCGCTCTGTCTCAGTACAGTATGTGTAACCCATCTATCTGATACTGTCTGGTCAAAAAGAGTACTGTATGACATTGTTGTCGCCCCTATCATTGAATGCAAGGAAAGGCAGCGAGCATGTTGATCCAAAAATTATAAAAGAATAGCTAATCAGTGTTGAGCAAAACCAAAGATTATGGATATACTGACAAGACACTTGTTTCCCCGCCCTAACAATGTGAGTCCTTGCCCACAAAGCAGCACTGCGGGCATTCAAGCTCCCACCTATCCTTTCTTTGGCCTGGTGAATCCGATGAACATTGAAAGTGATGCATTTACCTTCCGAGTCACTGTCAAAAACAGACTAATTACAAGAAGAGCTATTCTCTCAACTGTCAGCTCTATTTATGATTCATTAGGTTTCCTCGTCCTATTCGTATTAAAGGCAAAGCAAATTCTTCAAGAGCTCTGCAAGCTAAAGTGTGGATGGGACCAAGTCATCCCTGAAGAACATTCTATTTCATGGAAGAGATGGCTCTCAGAGCTGGACCAGCTGTATGGTGTATGATGCCAAGACCGCACAGCTGCATAACTTCGGTGACGCAAGTGAACAAGATTATGGCACAGCAAGCTACCTTAGGTTCACAAACGATATGGAAAAGGTCCACATCGCATTCCTACTGGTGAAATCAAGGGTGACTCCACTCTAGCAGATGACGATCCCCAGACTGGTACTTGACAAGTTCAAACTGACGTTTGGAAAAGAAAGTCTGTCTGTGGATGACCTAGATGAAGCAGAAAGGGTCATCATTCAATTTGATTAATGACAGCACTTTAAACAAGAAATTGCACTAGTTGTGAAAGGAAAACAATGTGCCAAGAGAAGCGGCGCACTTCAGTCTCCACTCATAACTTCAGTACTGGTGACCTTGTTGTCATCATCGATGACACCGCCCCAAGGAACTCTTGGCTAATGGGGCGTGTGGTGGAGGCATTGCCAGTGGCCAAAAATCTTGCCGGGAGAGGTTAAGACCAAGACCAATATCTTACAGAGACCTATCAATAAACTTTGTCTGCTCCTTGAGGCAGCTGAGTGAGTGATTTGCCAGTTATTCCTGTGAGATGTTACCCCACTCTTCCACCAAGGTACCTGCAATTTCCTGGATTTCTGGGTGGAATGGCCCTAGCCCTCACCCTCCTATTCAACAGGTCCCAGACGTGCTCAATGGGATTGAGATCCGGGCTCTTCACTGGCCATGGCAGAACACTGACATTCCTGTCTTGTAGAAAATCACGCACAGAATGAGCAGTATGGCTGGTAGCATTGTCATGCTGGAGGGTCATGTCAGGATGAGCCTGCAGGAAGGGTACCACATGAGGGAGGACAGGGTTGAGATTGCCTGCAATGACACCAAGCTCAGTCCGATGATGCTGTGAATCACCGCACCAGGACCATGACAGACCCCCCCACCTCCAAATCAATCCCGCTCCAGAGTACAGGCCTCGGTGTAACGCTCATTCCTTCGATGATAAACGTGAATTCGACCATCACCCCTGGTGAGTCAAAACCCTGACTCGTCAGTGAAGAGCACTTTTTGCCAGTCCTGTCTGGTCCAGCGACTGTGGGTTTGTCTGTGCCTTACCAACAGGCCTACAAGCCCTCAGTCCAGCCTCTCTCTCTGTTATGCAGGTGAAAGAGGACCCAAAAGCGACTTGGCGAAAACAGAGTCTTTAATCCAGTAAAGTAAATACAATCAAAAAAACACAACTTTCACTCGAAATGACGAGGACAAACTGGAGACTCGATCTTGAACAGCAGGTGAACAGCAGGTTGCCTCGGGAAGGCACTTGAACCAAACAGACTCAGACACCTGCTCACCACGCAGCATCTGAGGGAAACACGACACGACAGGGCGATACACAAACACAGCACGGTGAATTCTAGACAAGGAACCGACAGGGCAGAAACGAATAACAAGGAGAGAAATAGGGACTCTAATCAGGGAAAAGGATCGGGAACAGGTGTGGGAAGACTAAATGATTGATTAGGGGAATAGGAACAGCTGGGAGCAGGAACGGAACGATAGAGAGAAGAGAGAGCGGGAGAGTGAGAGAGGGAGGGGGAGAGAGAGGGATAGAAAGAGGGAAAGAACCTAATAAGACCAGCAGAGGGAAACGAACAGAAGGGAAAGCATAATGACAAGACAATATATGACAAAACATGACAGTACCCCCCCACTCACCGAGCGCCTCCTGGCGCTCTCGAGGAGGAATCCTGGCGGCAACGGAGGAAATCATCAATGAGCGAACGGTCCAGCACGTCCCGAGACGGAACCCAACTCCTCTCCTCAGGACCGTAACCCTCCCAATCCACTAAGTATTGGTGACCCCGTCCCCGAGAACGCATGTCCATGATCTTATGTACCTTGTAAATAGGTGCGCTCTCGACAAGGACGGGAGGGGGGGAGGGAAGACGAACGGGAGTGCGAAGAAAGGGCTTGACACAGGAGACATGGAAGACAGGATGGACGCGACGAAGATGTCGCGGAAGAAGCAGTCGCACAGCGACAGGATTGACGACCTGGGAGACACGGAACGGACCAATGAACCGCGGAGTCAACTTACGAGAAGCTGTCGTAAGAGGAAGGTTGCGAGTGGAAAGCCACACTCTCTGGCCGCAACAATACCTTGGACTCTTAATCCTGCGTTTATTGGCGGCTCTCACAGTCTGTGCCCTGTAACGGCAAAGTGCAGACCTCACCCTCCTCCAGGTGCGCTCACAACGTTGGACAAACGCTTGAGCGGAGGGAACGCTGGACTCGGCAAGCTGGGATGAGAACAGAGGAGGCTGGTAACCCAGACTACTCTGAAACGGAGATAACCCGGTAGCAGACGAAGGAAGCGAATTGTGAGCGTATTCTGCCCAGGGGAGCTGTTCTGCCCAAGACGCAGGGTTTCTGAAAGAAAGGCTGCGTAGTATGCGACCAATCGTCTGATTGGCCCTCTCTGCTTGACCGTTAGACTGGGGATGAAACCCGGAAGAGAGACTGACGGACGCACCAATCAAACGACAGAACTCCCTCCAAAACTGTGACGTGAATTGCGGACCTCTGTCTGAAACGGCGTCTAACGGGAGGCCATGAATTCTGAATACATTCTCGATAATGATTTGTGCCGTCTCCTTAGCGGAAGGAAGTTTAGCGAGGGGAATGAAATGTGCCGCCTTAGAGAACCTATCGACAACCGTAAGAATCACAGTCTTCCCCGCAGACAAAGGCAGACCGGTAATGAAGTCTAGGGCGATGTGAGACCATGGTCGAGAAGGAATGGGGAGCGGTCTGAGACGACCGGCAGGAGGAGAGTTACCCGACTTAGTCTGCGCGCAGTCCGAACAAGCAGCCACGAAACGGCGCGTGTCACGCTCCTGAGTCGGCCACCAAAAGCGCTGGCGAATAGACGCAAGAGTGCCTCGAACACCGGGATGACCAGCTAACTTGGCAGAGTGAGCCCACTGAAGAACAGCCAGACGAGTGGAAACAGGAACGAAAAGGAGGTTACTAGGACAAGCGCGCGGCGACGCAGTGTGCGTGAGTGCTTGCTTAACCTGTCTTTCAATTCCCCAGACTGTTAACCCGACAACACGCCCATAAGGAAGAATCCCCTCGGGATCAGTAGAAGCCACAGAAGAACTAAACAGACGGGATAAGGCATCAGGCTTGGTGTTCTTGCTACCCGGACGGTAAGAAATCACAAACTCGAAACGAGCGAAAAACAACGCCCAACGAGCTTGACGGGCATTAAGTCGTTTGGCAGAACGGATGTACTCAAGGTTCTTATGGTCTGTCCAAACGACAAAAGGAACGGTCGCCCTCCAACCACTGTCGCCATTCGCCTAGGGCTAAGCGGATGGCGAGCAGTTCACGGTTACCCACATCATAGTTGCGCTCAGATGGCGACAGGCGATGAGAAAAATAAGCGCAAGGATGAACCTTATCGTCAGACTGGAAGCGCTGGGATAGAATGGCTCCCACGCCTACCTCTGAAGCGTCAACCTCGACAATGAATTGTCTAGTGACGTCAGGAGTAACGAGGATAGGAGCGGACGTAAAACGCTCTTTTAGAAGATCAAAAGCTCCCTGGGCGGAACAGGACCACTTAAAACACGTCTTGACAGAAGTAAGAGCTGTGAGAGGGGCAGCAACTTGACCGAAATTACGAATGAAACGCCGATAGAAATTAGCGAAACCTAAAAAGCGCTGCAACTCGACACGTGACCTTGGAACGGGCCAATCACTGACAGCTTGGACCTTAGCGGAATCCATCTGAATGCCTTCAGCGGAAATAACGGAACCAAGAAAAGTAACGGAGGAGACATGAAAAGAACACTTCTCAGCCTTTACGTAGAGACAATTCTCTAAAAGGCGCTGTAGAACACGTCGAACGTGCTGAACATGAATCTCGAGTGACGGAGAAAAAATCAGGATATCGTCAAGATAGACAAAAACAAAGATGTTCAGCATGTCTCTCAGAACATCATTAACTAATGCCTGAAAAACAGCTGGCGCATTGGCGAGACCAAACGGCAGAACCCGGTACTCAAAATGCCCTAACGGAGTGTTAAACGCCGTTTTCCACTCGTCCCCCTCTCTGATGCGCACGAGATGGTAAGCGTTACGAAGGTCCAACTTAGTAAAGCACCTGGCTCCCTGCAGAATCTCGAAGGCTGATGACATAAGGGGAAGCGGATAACGATTCTTAACCGTTATGTCATTCAGCCCTCGATAATCCACGCAGGGGCGCAGAGTACCGTCCTTCTTCTTAACAAAAAGAACCCCGCCCCGGCCGGAGAGGAAGAAGGCACTATGGTACCGGCGTCAAGAGACACAGACAAATAATCCTCGAGAGCCTTACGTTCGGGAGCCGACAGAGAGTATAGTCTACCCCGAGGAGGAGTGGTCCCCGGAAGGAGATCAATACTACAATCATACGACCGATGAGGAGGAAGGGAGTTGGCTCGGGACCGACTGAAGACCGTGCGCAGATCATGATATTCCTCCGGCACTCCTGTCAAATCGCCAGGTTCCTCCTGAGAAGTAGGGACAGAAGAAACGGGAGGGATGGCAGACATTAAACACTTCACATGACAAGAAACGTTCCAGGATAGGATAGAATTACTAGACCAATTAATAGAAGGATTATGACATACTAGCCAGGGATGACCCAAAACAACAGGTGTAAACGGTGAACGAAAAATCAAAAAAGAAATAGTCTCACTGTGGTTACCAGATACTGTGAGGGTTAAAGGTAGTGTCTCAAATCTGATACTGGGAAGATGACTACCATCTAAGGCGAACATGGGCGTAGGCTTCTCTAACTCTCTGAAAGGAATGTCATGTTTCCGAACCCATGCTTCGTCCATGAAACAACCCTCAGCCCCAGAGTCTATCAAGGCACTACATGTAGCACCCGAACCGGTCCAGCGTAGATGGACCGACAAAGTAGTACAGGATTTTGATGGAGAGACTTGAGTAGTTGCGCTCACCTGTAGCCCTCCGCTTACAGATGAGCTCTGGCTTTTACTGGACATGAATTAACAAAATGTCCAGCAACTCCGCAATAGAGGCACAGGCGGTTGGTGATCCTCCGTTCCCTCTCCTTAGTCGAGATGCGAATCCCTCCCAGCTGCATGGGCTCAGTCTCTGAGCCAGAGGAGGGAGATGGTTGCGATGCGGAGCAGGGAAACACCGTTGATGCGAGCTCTCTTCCACGAGCCCGGTGACGAAGATCTACCCGTCGTTCTATGCGGATGGCGAGAGCAATCAAAGAGTCCACATCTGAAGGAACCTCCCGGGAGAGAATCTCATCCTTCACCACTGCGTGGAGTCCCTCCAGAAAACGAGCGAGCAGCGCCGGCTCGTTCCACTCACTAGAGGCAGCAAGAGTGCGAAACTCAATAGAATAATCCGTTATGGACCATTCACCTTGGCATAGGGAAGCCAGGGCCCTAGAAGCCTCCCTACCAAAAACTGAACGGTCAAAAACCCGAATCATCTCCTCTTTAAAGTTCTGGTACTTGTTAGAGCAATCAGCCCTTGCCTCCCAGATAGCTGTGCCCCATTCTCGAGCCCGGCCAGTAAGGAGTGAAATGACGTAAGCAACCCGAGCTCTCTCTCTAGAGTATGTGTTGGGTTGGAGAGAGAACACAATCTCACACTGCGTGAGAAAGGAGCGGCACTCAGTGGGCTGCCCGGAGTAGCAAGGTGGGTTATTAACCCTAGGTTCTGGAGGCTCGGCAGGCCAGGAAGTAACAGGTGGCACGAGACGAAGACTCTGGAACTGTCCAGAGAGGTCGGAAACCTGAGCGGCCAGGTTCTCCACGGCATGGCGAGCAGCAGACAATTCCTGCTCGTGTCTGCCGAGCATGGCTCCTTGGATCTCGACGGCAGTGTAACGAGCGTCTGAAGTCGCTGGGTCCATTCCTTGGTCGGTTCCTTCTGTTATGCAGGTGAAAGAGGACCCAAAAGCGACTTGGCGAAAACAGAGTCTTTAATCCAGTAAAGTAAATACAATCAAAAAACACAACTTTCACTCGAAATGACGAGGACAAACTGGAGACTCGATCTTGAACAGCAGGTGAACAGCAGGTTGCCTCGGGAAGGCACTTGAACCAAACAGACTCAGACACCTGCTCACCACGCAGCATCTGAGGGAAACACGACACGACAGGGCGATACACAAACACAGCACGGTGAATTCTAGACAAGGAACCGACAGGGCAGAAACGAATAACAAGGAGAGAAATAGGGACTCTAATCAGGGAAAAGGATCGGGAACAGGTGTGGGAAGACTAAATGATTGATTAGGGGAATAGGAACAGCTGGGAGCAGGAACGGAACGATAGAGAGAAGAGAGAGCGGGAGAGTGAGAGAGGGAGGGGGAGAGAGAGGGATAGAAAGAGGGAAAGAACCTAATAAGACCAGCAGAGGGAAACGAACAGAAGGGAAAGCATAATGACAAGACAATATATGACAAAACATGACACTCTCCTCCTATTGCGGACAGTCTGAGCACTGATGGAGGGATTGTTTCTGGTGTAACTCGGGAAGTTGTTGCCATCCTGTACCTGTCCCGCAGGTGTGATGTTCGGATGTACGGATCCTGTGCAGGTGTTGTTACACGTGGTCTGCCACTGTGAGGACGATCAGCTGTCCGTCCTGTCTCCCTGTAGCGCTGTCTTAGGCGTCTCACAGTACGGACATTGCAATTTATTGCCCTGGCCACATCTGCAGTCCTCATGCCTCCTTGCAGCATGCCTAAGGCACGTATGAGCAGGGACCCTGGGCATCTATCTTTTGGTGTTTTTCAGAGTCAGTAGAAAGGCCTCTTTAGTGTCCTAAGTTTTCATAACTATGACCTTAATTGCCTACTGTCTGTAAGCTGTTAGTGTCTTAATGACCGTCCCACAGGTGCATGTTCATGAATTGTTTACGGTTCATTGAACAAGCATGGGAAACAGTGTTTAAACCCTTTACAATGAAGATCTGTGAAGTTATTTGGATTTTATGAATTTTCTTTGAAAGACAGGGTAATGAAAAAGGGACATTACTTTTTTTGCTGAGTTTATGTATGTCGTGAAGCAAATAGCATTCACTCTATTACTGTGTAACTCCGGTAGGGCAACATCTGAAAAATAGCGCACTTGGTAGTGTATACCGGTGCTGTAAGCTGTTAGTGTCTTAACAACCATTGAACAGGTGCATGTTCATTAATTGTTCATGGTTCATTGAACAAGCATGGGAAACCGTGTTTAAACCCTTTACAATGAAGTTATTTTGAAAGACAGGGTCCTGAAAAAGGGATGTTTCTTTTTTTGAGTTTAGTTGACTCATTTAAAATGTTTGTGGTTTATTTTTTACCAAAATACAGTACTACATATATTACATTATTTGTGTAGTACAGGCCTGGCTACATTACATTCCCATCGTTGAATACATTATTGATGACTGACCTTTAGTGTCAAGCCCTGATCTGTTTCACCTGTCCTTGTGCTTTTCTCCACCCCCTCCAGGTGTCGCCCATCTTCCCCATTATCGCCTGTGTATTTATACCTGTGTTTTCTGTCTGTCTGTTGCCAGTTCGTCTTGTTTGTTCAAATCTACCAGCGTTTTGGCTCTGCACCTGATTTACCCTAGTCTCTCGCGCCCTCCTGGTTTTTGACCTTTGCCTGACCCTGTACCCGCCTGCCTGACCACTGCCTGTTCCTGAGTCTGCCTGCCGTCCTGTACCTTTGCGCCACCTCTGGGTTACCAACCTCTGCTTGACCTGAGCCTGCCTGTCATCCTGTACCATCCTGTACCCTGTCTGCCTTGACCTTTCAATTGCTTGCTCCTGTGGTTACAATAAACATTGCTACTTCAAACCGTCTGCACTTGGGTATTACCTTGATTCCTGATATTTAGAAGCAAGATAATATACACAGTGAGTATCAGGTAGATCCCAGTGGAAAGTCAGATGTTTTAGGTTGACACATTTGATTTAAAATCCCTCAATAGAAACCTATTTAGGAACCACTTCAAAATGTATGACAGCCTCCACTGAAAAGACTAAGGGGCGGTTTCCTGGACACAGATTAAGCCCATGTTGCACATAGGGATGTGTGAAACTTACTCCTTAGCCTGAAGTGTCCCCACTTGCCCCTCCGAACAGCTAATGTACACTCAGATCATGCATGTTGTAAGCAATTTACCACACGTTACAATGATTTTACTGCCAGCTATGGTATATAGGCTATACAGTAAACAGTCTAGTCAAAAAATGAAAAGTAGATTGCCTACATAGAGTAACCTGCTGTACACTGTAAGAAACATACCTTTCCCTGTCAGCAGTGTAAACGTATGAGTCTGTGGATACCTACACCTCCGCAGGCATCCTATTTCCTTCGAAGGTGCACAATTTTTTTCACTCTGAGCCACTCTGCTTTCCTCATTAGATGTTACACTGCCGTGCATCCCAAGTATTTTTGGAGTACACAGTGTGTGGAATGGTGCGACACATTTAGAGTTTCAGGACAGCACAAACCTCATGTCCACTGTGATTCACAGTAAATGTTTTGTATCCTAGCAACAACACCCAAGAAGTGCTCTGATCATGCCTGTAGGCATCCGTGCAACACAGTGGAGAGGGCTTACTTCCTATGAACTGATGAGCAAATGTTTACATGCAATCAAATGTTGTCTTTTATTGATTCACACAGGCCCACGTTGGTGCATCACAGAGAGAACGGTGTTTCCAATCGCCTGAGGATATGTTTACTAGAATCCAGGAGAAATGGATCCTATTCAGAAGATTAATCCAATCAGGCAAATGGTGATTGAATGGTTCTTTTAGACATGAGTAGCTGTGGGTCCCTATATACCAGGACATTGTTGTTGATTGTGTCTTGATTGCTATATTCCCTCCAGCTGTCACATGGAATAGTATTTTCCATGCAGTTCTAATGCTATTTAGATTGATCATACATGACTGTTATACAGTTGCAGCTGAGATGTCTCACAGGGTGAGCTCAAGTTTTCTTCCATCCAATCTCTTAAATGTTCACGGTTGAGGGAACTCTTCTCAATACATAAGGTAGTAGGCATCATAAAAACTTTTTTGACTAAGTTTTTATTTTTATTTCATTTTTTGGTCGGGGGGAGGGGGTACAGGTTTGGGCTGCACTTCAAAAGAAAAACAAAAGTATAAACAGGAAAAAAATAAAAATAATAGTGAAGACATCAAAACTATGAAATAACACATATGGAATCATGTAGTAACCAAAAAAGTGTGAAACAAATCAAATTATTTTCGATTTTAGAGTCTTCAAAGTAACATTGACAGCTTTGCACACTAGCTTCACCTGGAATGCTTTTCCAACAGTCTTGAAGGAGTTCCCGCATATGCTGAGCACTTGTTGGCTGCTTTTCCTTCACTCTGCGGTCCAACTCATCCCAAACATCTCAATTGGGTTTAGGGTGGGTGATTGTGGAGGCCAGGTCATCTGAGGCAGCACTCCATCACTCTCCTTCTCGGTCAAATAGCTCTTACACAGCCTGGAGGTGTGTTGGGTCATTGTCCTGTTGAAAAACAAATAATAGTCCCACTAAGTGCAAACCAGATGAGATGGTGTATCGTTGCAGAATGCAGTGGCAGCCATGCTGGTTAAGTGTGCTTCGAATTAAAAATAAATCACAGACATTGTCACCAGCAATGCACCCCCACACCATCACACCTCCTCCTCTATGCTTCACGGTGGGAAGCAAAGCACACATGCAGATGATCCGTTCATCTACTCTGCGTCTGACAAAAAATCTCAAATTTAGACTCCAGACCAAAGGATAGACTTCTACTGGTCTAATGTCCATTCTTTGGCCCAATCAAGTATCTGCTTCTCTTCTGGTAGTGGTTTCTTTGCAGCAATTCAACCATGAAGGACTGATTCACACAGTCTTCTCTGAACAGTTCATGTTGAGATATATATATATATATTTAACCTTTATTTAACTAGAAAGGTCAGTTAAGAACAAATTCTTATTTTCAATGACGGCCTAGGAACAGTGGGTTAACTTAGAAGCTGTTTTTCAGTCTCTCGGTCCCTGATTTGATGCACCTGTACTGAACTCGCCTTCTGGATGATAGCGGGGTGTACAGGCAGTGGCTCGGGTGGTTCAAAATCAAATCAAATCAAATTTATTTATATAGCCCTTTGTACATCAGCTGATATCTCAAAGTGCTGTACAGAAACCCAGCCTAAAACCCCAAACAGCAAGCAATGCAGGTGTAGAAGCACGGTGGCTAGGAAAAACTCCCTAGAAAGGCCAAAACCTAGGAAGAAACCTAGAGAGGAACCAGGCTATGTGGGGTGGCCAGTCCTCTTCTGGCTGTGCCGGGTGGAGATTATAACAGAACATGGCCAAGATGTTCAAATGTTCATATTTGACCAGCATGGTCCAATAATAATAAGGCAGAACAGTTGAAACTGGAGCAGCAGCACGGCCTGGTGGACTGCGGACAGCAAGGAGTCGTCATGTCAGGTAGTCCTGAGGCATGGTCCTAGGGCTCAGGTCCTCCAAGAGAGAGAAAGAAAGAGAGAAAGAGAGAATTAGAGAGAGCACACTTAAATTCACACAGGACACCAAATAGGACAGGAGAATTACTCCAGATATAACTGACCCTAGCCCCCCGACACAAACTACTGCAGCATAAATACTGGAGGCTGAGACAGGAGGGGTCAGGAGACACTGTGGCCCCATCCGAGGACACCCCTGGACAGGACCAAACAGGAAGGATATAACCCCACCCACTTTGCCAAAGCACAGCCCCCACACCACTAGAGGGATATCTTCAACCACCAACTTACCATCCTGAGACAAGGCTGAGTATAGCCCACAAAGATCTCCGCCACGGCACAACCCAAGGGGGGACGCCAACCCAGACAGGATGATCACATCAGTGACTCAACCCACTCAGATGACGCACCCCTCCCAGGGACGGTAAGAGAGAGCCCCAGTAAGCCAGTGACTCAGCCCCTGTAATAGGGTTAGAGGCAGAGAATCCCAGTGGGAAGAGGGGAACCGGCCAGGCAGAGACAGCAAGGGCGGTTCGTTGCTCTAGAGCCTTTCCGTTCACCTTCCCACTCCGGGGCCAGACTACACTCAATCATATGACCCACCGAAGAGATGAGTCTTCAGTAAAGACTTAAAGGTTGAGACAGAGTTTGCGTCTCTGACATGGGTAGGCAGACCGTTCCATAAAAATGGAGCTCTATAGGAGAAAGCCCTGCCTCCAGCTGTTTGTTTAGAAATTCTAGGGACAATTAGGAGGCCTGCGTCTTGTGACCGTAGCGTGCGTGTAGGTATGTACGGCAGGACCAAATCAGAGAGATAGGTAGGAGCAAGCCCATGTAATGCTTTGTAGGTTAGCAGTAAAACCTCGAAATCAGCCCTTGCTTTGACAGGAAGCCAGTGTAGGGAGGCTAGCACTTGTTGTTGTTGTCCTTGATGATCTTTATGGCCTTCCTGTGACATCGGGTGGTGTAGGTGTCCTGGAGGGCATGTAGTTTGCCCCCGGTGATGCGTTGTGCAGACCTCATTACCCTCTGGAGAGCCTTACGGTTGTGGGCGGAGCAGTTGCCGTACCAGGCGGTGATACAGCCCAACAGGATGCTCTCGATTGTGCATCTGTATAAGTTTGTGAGTGCTTTTGGTGACAAGCCGAATTTCTTCAGCCTCCTGAGGTTGAAGAGGCATTGCTGCGCCTTCTTCACAACGCTGTATGTGTGGGTGGACCAATTCAGTTTGTCTGTGATGTGTACGCTGAGGAACTTAAAACTTACTACCCTCTCCACTACTATCTTGTCGACAATCATCTCCTTTGAAGTCCACAATCATCTCCTTTGATTTGTTGACGTTGAGTGTGAGTTTATTTTCCTGACCAGCCTACCACTGTAGTGTCGTCCACAAACTTGATGATTGAGTTGGAGGTGTGCATGGCCACGCAGTCTTGAGTGAACAGGGAGTACAGGAGAGGGCTCAGAACGCACCCTTGTGGGGCCCCAGTGTTGAGGATCAGCGGGGTGGAGATGTTGTTACCAACCCTCACTACCTGGGGGCGGCCCGTCAGGAAGTCCAGTCCTCAATTGCACAGGGCGGGGTCGAGACCCAGGGTCTCGGGCTTGATGACGAGTTTGGTGGGTACTATGGTGTTAAATGCTGAGCTGTAGTCGATGAACAGCATTCTCACATAGGTATTCCTCTTGTCCAGATGGGTTAGGGCAGTGTGCAGTGTGGTTGCGATTGCATCGTCTGTGGACCTATTGGGGCGGTAAGCAAATTGGAGTGGGTCTAGGGTGTCAGGTAGGGTGGAGATGATATGGTCCTTGACTAATCTCTCAAAGCACTTCATGATGACGGAAGTGAGTGCTACGGGGCGGGGCGGTAGTCGTTTAGCTATGTTACCTTAGCTTTCTTGGGAACAGGAACAATGGTGGCCCTCTTGAAGCATGTGGGATAAGGATTGATTGAATATGTCCGTAAACACACCAGCCAGCTGGTCTGAGGACGCGGCTGGGGTTTCCGTCTGGGCCTGCAGCCTTGCGAGGGTTAACACGTTTAAATGTTTTACTCCCGTTGGCAGCAGTGAAGGAGAGCCCACAGGTTTTGGTCGTGGGCCGTGTCAGTGGCACTGTATTGTCCTCAAAGCGAGCAAAAAAGTTATTTAGTCTGTCTGGGAGCAAGACATCCTGGTCCGCAACAGGGCTGGTTTTCTTTTTGTAATCTGTGATTGACTGTAGACCCTGCCACATACCTCTTGTGTCTGAGCAGTTGAATTGCGACTCTACTTTGTCTCTATACTGACACTTAGCTTGTTTGATTGCTTTGCGGAGGGTATAGCTACACTTTTTGTATTCGGTCATGTTTCCGGTCACCTTGCCCTGGTTAAAAGTATTGGTTCGCGCTTTCAGTTTCGCGCGAATGCTGCCATCAATCCACGGTTTCTGGTTTGGGAATGTTTTAATCCTTGCTGTGGGTATAACATCGCCGATGCACTTTCTAATGAACTCGCTCACCGAATCAGCGTATTTGTCGATGTTGTTGTTGGACGCAATGCGGAAAATATCCCAATCCACGTGATTGAAGCAGTCTTGAAGCGTGAAATCAGATTGGTCGGACCAGCATTGAACAGACCTGAGCTCGGGAGCTTCTTGTTTTAGTCTCTGTCTGTAGGCTGGAAGCAACAAAATGGAGTTGGTCAGCTTTTACGAAAGGATGGCGGGGGAGGGCCTTATATGCGTCGCGGAAATTAGAATAACAATGAATAAAACACCAGTCTCACCGTTCAAAAGTTTGGGGTCACTTAGATATATCCTTGTTTTTTAAAGAAAAGCACTTTTTTTTTGTCCATTACAATAACATCAAATTGAAAAGAAATACAGTGTAGACATGGTTAATGTTGTAAATGATTATTATAGCTGGAAACGGCTGATTTTGAAAGTACACAGGCTAAAAATGACCAGAAACAAAGCACTTTGTTCTGAATCTCGTCAGTCTATTCTTGTTCTGAGAAATGAAGGCTATTACATGCCAGAAATTGGCAAGAAACTGAAGATCTCGCACAACGCTGTGTACTGCTCGAGAGGCGACTCACCTCTTCACTGTTGACTCTGAGACTGGTGTTTTGCTGGTACTTAAAAAAAAAAAATTCTCCCCAATTTTGTGGTATCCAATTGTTTAGTAGCTACTATCTTGTCTCATCGCTACAACTCCTGTACGGGCTCGGGAGAGACAAAGGTTGAAAGTCTGATAAACAACGCAACCAAGCCGCACTGCTTCTTAACACAGCGCGCATCCAACCCGGAAGCACCAATGTGTCAGAGGAAACACTGTGCACCTGGCAACCTTGGTTAGCGCGCACTGCGCCCGGCCCGCCACAGGAGTTGCTGAGACAAGGATATCCCTACCGGCCAACCCCTCCCTAAGTACACACTAATGTACTTGTCCTCTTGCTCAGTTGTGCACTGGGGTCTCCCACTCCTCTTTCTATTCTGGTTAGAGCCAGTTTGTGCTGTTCTATGAAGGGAGAGGTACACAGCGTTGTACGAGATCTTCAGTTTCTTGGCAATTTCTCGCATGGAATAGCCTTCATTTCTCAGAACAAGAATAGGCTGATGAGTTTCAGAAGAAAGTGCTTTGTTTCTGGCCATTTTGAGCCTGAAATATCTAACAAGTAATTTAACCTAGCAATTTCACAACAACTAACTTATACATACAAGTGTAAAGGAATGAATAAGAATATGTACATAAAAATATTTGAATGAGTGATAGCCGAACGGCATAGGCAAAATGCAGTAGATGGTATAGAGTACAGTATATTTATATGAGAGGAGTAATGTAGGGTATCTAAACATGACATAAAGTAGCATTGTTTAAGGTGGCTAGTGATACATTTATTACATCAATTTTCCATTATTAAAATGGCTAGAGTTGAGTCAGTATGTTGGCTCAACGTGGAGTGGTTGAAAAATGTGTTTTAATGACTCCAACCTAAGTGTATGTAAACTTCCAACTTCAACTGTACATAGAGTTGAAGTCGGGAGTTTACATACACTTAAGACGGAGTAATTAAAACTTGTTTTTCAAAATCTCCACGCATTTCTTGTTAACAAACTATAGTTTTGGCAAGTCGGTTAGGACATCTACTTTTTGTATGACACAAGTAATTTTTCCAACAATTGTTTACAGACAGATTTTTTCACTTAGAATTCACTGGGTCAGCAGTTTACATACACTAAGTTGACTGTGCATTTAAACAGCTTAGAAAATTCCAGAAAATGAAGTCATGGCTTTAGAAGCTTCTGATAGGCTAGTTTAAATAATTTGAGTCAATTGGAGGTGTACCTCCCTAAGCACGGGTCATTTCCGGTTGGAGCGAGTGGTCGCATCTGCACTTCGCTCCCGCGGGTAGTATAACTTTTTCATTACATTTCATTATATTTCATTATAGCACAACGGTTTGATTTGTCTAATCTTAGCAATTTCTTCTCAGCTAGCTACATAGCCGTCTTTGTATCAAAGATAATTGCGTAATTATCGTATTTTGCCGTCCTAATGTAGTCTTCACTAGCCAGCTAGCTAACGTCCACTGATTAGCTGCACTGGAGAAACTATTACACTCAACTGAACGACTTGATCAGTGTAGTGTTACCTAGCTACATAGCTGTCTTTGCTGTCTTCGTATCATCGTATCCAAGATAATTGTGTTGTTTAGGTTTAGAGTGTGTAGTGTTAGAGTGATTATCTTAATTTACCGAGGTTAGCTAGCCAGCTATTTGTCGTCCTTAACGTAGGTGACTCTGCTAGCTAGCCAACGTCTTCTGAATAGAACTCAACCCGGTCGCATTCACAGGTAGTATCACATTTTCACTTCATTTCATTACAGTACAACGGTTTGATTTGTTTGATCGTAGCTAGCTACATAGCTAGCTACATAGCCGTCTTTGTATCAAAGATAATTGTGTAGTCTAGAGCGATTTTCTAGGTTCGCTAGCCAGCTATTGTCGTTCTTTTAACGCAACGTAACGTAAACAACACTGCTAGCTAGCCAGCTAGCCCCCGAATAGCAACACTGCAGAAACTATTACACTCAACGGAACGACTTGATTAGTGTAGTGTCAACAACGCACCCACTGCCAGCTGGCCTACTTCAGCAGTACTGTATCATTTTAATCATTTTAGTCAATAAGATTCTTGCTACGTAGCTTAACTTTCTGAACATTCGAGACGTGTAGTCCACTTGTCATTCCAATCTCCTTTGCATTAGCGTAGCCTCTTCTGTAGCCTGTCAACTATGTGTCTGTTTATCCCTGTTCTCTCCTCTCTGCACAGACCATACAAACGCTCCACACCGCGTGGCCGCGGCCACCCTACTCTGGTGGTCCCAGCGCGCACGACCCACGTGGAGTTCCAGGTCTCTGGTAGCCTCTGGAACTGCCAATCTGCGGTCAACAAGGCAGAGTTCATCTCAGCCTATGCCTCCCTCCAGTCCCTCGACTTCTTGGCACTGACGGAAACATGGATCACCACAGACAACACTGCTACTCCTACTGCTCTCTCTTCGTCCGCCCACGTGTTCTCGCACACCCCGAGAGCGTCTGGTCAGCGGGGCGGTGGCACCGGGATCCTCATCTCTCCCAAGTGGTCATTCTCTCTTTCTCCCCTTACCCATCTGTCTATCGCCTCCTTTGAATTCCATGCTGTCACAGTTACTAGCCCTTTCAAGCTTAACATCCTTATCATTTATCGCCCTCCAGGTTCCCTCGGAGAGTTCATCAATGAGCTTGATGCCTTGATAAGCTCCTTTCCTGAGGACGGCTCACCTCTCACAGTTCTGGGCGACTTTAACCTCCCCACGTCTACCTTTGACTCTTTCCTCTCTGCCTCCTTCTTTCCACTCCTCTCCTCTTTTGACCTCACCCTCTCACCTTCCCCCTACTCACAAGGCAGGCAATACGCTCGACCTCATCTTTACTAGATGCTGTTCTTCCACTAACCTCATTGCAACTCCCCTCCAAGTCTCCGACCACTGCCTTGTATCCTTTTCCCTCTCGCTCTCATCCAACACCTCCCACACTGCCCCTACTCGGATGGTATCGCGCCGTCCCAACCTTCGCTCTCTCTCCCCCGCTACTCTCTCCTCTTCCATCCTATCATCTCTTCCCTCCGCTCAAACCTTCTCCCACCTATCTCCTGATTCTGCCTCCTCAACCCTCCTCTCCTCCCTCTCTGCATCCCTTGACTCTCTATGTCCCCTATCCTCCAGGCCGGCTCGGTCCTCCCCTCCCGCTCCGTGGCTCGATGACTCATTGCGAGCTCACAGAACAGGGCTCCGGGCAGCCGAGCGGAAATGGAGGAAAACTCGCCTCCCTGCGGACCTGGCATCCTTTCACTCCCTCCTCTCTACATTTTCCTCCTCTGTCTCTGCTGCTAAAGCCACTTTCTACCACACACTAAATTCCAAGCATCTGCCTCTAACCCTAGGAAGCTCTTTGCCACCTTCTCCTCCCTCCTGAATCCTCCTCCCCCTCCCCCTCCTCCCTCTCTGCAGATGACTTCGTCAACCATTTTGAAAAGAAGGTCGACGACATCCGATCCTCGTTTGCTAAGTCAAACGACACCGCTGGTTCTGCTCACACTGCCCTACCCTGTGCTCTGACCTCTTTCTCCCCTCTCTCTCCAGATGAAATCTCGCGTCTTGTGACGGCCGGCCGCCCAACAACCTGCCCGCTTGACCCTATCCCCTCCTCTCTTCTCCAGACCATTTCCGGAGACCTTCTCCCTTACCTCACCTCGCTCATCAACTCATCCCTGACCGCTGGCTACGTCCCTTCCGTCTTCAAGAGAGCGAGAGTTGCACCCCTTCTGAAAAAACCTACACTCGATCCCTCCGATGTCAACAATTACAGACCAGTATCCCTTCTTTCTTTTCTCTCCAAAACTCTTGAACGTGCCGTCCTTGGCCAGCTCTCCCGCTATCTCTCTCTGAATGACCTTCTTGATCCAAATCAGTCAGGTTTCAAGACTAGTCATTCAACTGAGACTGCTCTCCTCTGTATCACGGAGGCGCTCCGCACTGCTAAAGCTAACTCTCTCTCCTCTGCTCTCATCCTTCTAGATCTATCGGCTGCCTTCGATACTGTGAACCATCAGATCCTCCTCTCCACCCTCTCCGAGTTGGGCATCTCCGGCGCGGCCCACGCTTGGATTGCGTCCTACCTGACAGGTCGCTCCTACCAGGTGGCGTGGCGAGAATCTGTCTCCTCACCACGCGCTCTCACCACTGGTGTCCCCCAGGGCTCTGTTCTTGGCCCTCTCCTATTCTCGCTATACACCAAGTCACTTGGCTCTGTCATAACCTCACATGGTCTCTCTTATCATTGCTATGCAGACGACACACAATTAATCTTCTCCTTTCCCCCTTCTGATGACCAGGTGGCGAATCGCATCTCTGCATGTCTGGCAGACATATCAGTGTGGATGACAGATCACCACCTAAAGCTGAACCTCGGCAAGACGGAGCTGCTCTTCCTCCCGGGGAAGGACCGCCCGTTCCATGATCTCGCCATCACGGTTGACAACTCCATTGTGTCCTCCTCCCAGAGCGCCAAGAACCTTGGCGTGATCCTGGACAACACCCTGTCGTTCTCAACCAACATCAAGGCGGTGGCCCGTTCCTGTAGGTTCATGCTCTACAACATCCGCAGAGTACGACCCTGCCTCACACAGGAAGCGGCGCAGGTCCTAATGCAGGCACTTGTCATCTCCCGTCTGGATTACTGCAACTCGCTGTTGGCTGGGCTCCCTGCCTGTGCCATTAAACCCCTTCAACTCATCCAGAACGCCGCAGCCCGTCTGGTGTTCAACCTTCCCAAGTTCTCTCACGTCACCCCGCTCCTCCGTTCTCTCTACTGGCTTCCAGTTGAAGCTCGCATCCGCTACAAGACCATGGTGCTTGCCTACGGAGCTGTGAGGGGAACGGCACCTCAGTACCTCCAGGCTCTGATCAGGCCCTACACCCAAACAAGGGCACTGCGTTCATCCACCTCTGGCCTGCTCGCCTCCCTACCACTGAGGAAGTACAGCTCCCGCTCAGCCCAGTCAAAACTGTTCGCTGCCCTGGCCCCCCCAATGGTGGAACAAACTCCCTCACGACGCCAGGACAGCGGAGTCAATCACCACCTTCCGGAGACACCTGAAACCCCACCTCTTTAAGGAATACCTAGGATAGGATAAGTAATCCCTCTCACCCCCCCCCCCCCCTTAAGTTTTAGATGCACTATTGTAAAGTGACTGTTCCACTGGATGTCATAAGGTGAATGCACCAATTTGTAAGTCGCTCTGGATAAGAGCGTCTGCTAAATGACTTAAATGTAATGTAAATGTACCTGTGGATCTATTTCAAGGCCTACCTTCAAACTCAGTGCCTCTTTGCTTGACATCCTGGGAAAATCAAAAGATATCAGCCAAGACCTCAGAAAAAAATAGTAGACCTACACAAGTTTGGTTCATCCTTGGGAACAATTTCCAAATGCCTGAAGGTACCACGTTAAATCTGTACAAACATTAGTATGCAAGTTTAAACACCATGGGACCACGCAGCCGTCATACCGCTCAGGAAGGAGACGCGTTCTATCTCCTAGAGGTGAACGTACTTTGGTACGAAAAGTGCAAATCAATCCCAGAACAACAGCAAAGGACCTTGTGAAGATGCTGGATGAAACCATTACAAAAGTATCTATATTCACAGTAGAATGAGTCCTATATCGACATAACCTGAAAGGTTGTTCAGCAAGGAAGAAGCCACTGCTCCAAAACCAAAACCACCATTAAAAAGACAGACTACGGTTTGCAACTGCACATGGGGACAAAGACTGTACTTTTTGGAGAAATGTCCTCTGGTCTGATGAAACAAAAATAGAACTGTTTGGTCATAATGACCATCGTTATGTTTGGAGGAAAAAGGGGGAGGTTTGCAAGCCGAAGAACACCATCCCAACCGTGAAACATGAGGGTGGCAGCATCATGTTGTGGGGGTGCTTTGCTACAGGAGGGACTGGGGCATTGCACAAAATAGATGGCATCACAAGGATAGGAAAATTATGTGGATATATTGAAGCAACATCTCAAAACATCAGTCAGGAAGTTAAAGTTTGTTTGCAAATGGGTCTTCCAAATGGACAATGACCCCAAGCATACCTCCAAAGTTGTGGCAAAATGGCTTAAGGACAACAAAGTCAAGGTATTGGAGTGGTCATTACAAAGCCCTGACCTCAATCCTACAGAGAATTTGTTGGCAGAACTGAAAAAGTGTGTGCGAGCAAGGAGGCCTAACTGAAAAAGTTACACCAGCTCTGACTCAGTTACACCAGCTCTGTCTGGAGGAATGGGCCAAAATTCACCCAACTTATTGTGGGAAACTTGTGGAAGGCCACCCAAAACTTTTGACCCAAGTTAAACAATTTAAAGGCAATGCTACCAAATACGAATTGATTGTATGTAAACTTCTGACCCACTGGGAATGTGATGAAAGCAATAAAAGCTGAAATAAATAATTATCTCTATTATTATTCTGACATTTCACATTCTTAAAATAAAGTGTTGATCTCATCTGACATAAGACAGGTAATTTTTACTACGATTAAATGCCAAGAATTGTGAAAAACTGAGTTTATATGTATTTGGCTAAGGTGTATGTAAACTTCCAACTTCAACTGTGTATATATATATATATATATATATATATACTCTCAGTGGCCAGTTTAATATAAAGCAGGCAGACAGGCATCGAGGCATTCAGTTACTGTTCAATTGAACGGGCAAAACGAGTGACCTAAGCACCTTTGAGAGTGGTATGATCGTCCATGCCAGGCATGCTGGTTCCAGTATCTCAGAAATGTTCGGCTTTTTGGTCTTTTCACGCACAACAGTGTCTAGGGTTTACCGAGGATGGTGCAACAAACAAAAAACATCCAGTCAGCGGCAGTCCTGTGGGCGAAAACAGCTTGCTGATGAGAGGTTGAAGGAGAATGGCAAGAATTGTGCAAGCTATTAAGCGGTCCACAAACAGGCAAATATGGCGCAATACAACAGTTGTGTGCAGAACGGCATCTTGGAACGCAGAACTCATCGGCCCTTTTCACAGATGGGGCATTGCTGTTCCAGTGGGCATGTGATCATCAACACTGGACAATTGAGGAGTGGAAAAACATTGCTAGGTCCGACGAATCCCAGTTCCTGTTATGATCTGCTGATGGCAGAGTCAGGATTTGGCATAAGCAGCTTTAGACCATGGCCCAATCCTACCAACAGTACAGGCTGGTGGAGGTGGTGTAATAGTGTGGTTGAAGGTTATCCTGGCACATATATGTCCTTTGATACCAATTGAGCAACAGTTCCTGCCCCAAATAATTCAGACTGTTATGTAGGCAAAGGGGATCTGACCAAGGACTAGATGGGTGTACATAATAAACTAGCGACTGAGTGTATTTTGTTTGTATGTATGCGTTGGGCTTTATAGATTGTGTTGGGCTTCAGCTGAGGTGATTATTTATAGAGTGAAGTATATTTGTCCAGGCCTCAATTGTTCCTTGACTAGCACCATTCCTGCTCACTGTCGATAATTCTAATGTTATAACTTTGAAATACACTCTTAGAAAAAAAGGTGCTGTCTAAAACTTAAAAGGGTTATTCGGCCACCCCTATAGGAGAACAATTTGAATAACCCTTTTTGGTTCCATGTAGAACCCCTTCCACAAAGGGCTCCATATGGAAACCAAAAGACTTCAACCTGGAACCAAAGAGTTCTACTTGGAACCAAAATGGGTTCTCCTATGGGGACAGTCAAATAACCCTTTTTGGAACCCTTTTTTCTAAGTGATTAGTAACTGAAAGCCAACGCCTTTTTACTCCAAATGTTTATGACAATGCGTCAGGAGATGCAAGTGTCGCATAACAATTTGTAGCTTGCCTCTAGAAAGTCTTCCCATGGGCCATCAGGTGGGAAATAAGAGGTGCTACAAGTGCTCTGCATGTGTACCATGTCCCTGTGACTTAATATAATAATAATATATGCCATTTAGCAGACGCTTTTATCCAAAGCGACTTACAGTCATGTGTGCATACATTCTACGTATGGGTGGTCCCGGGGATCAAACCCACTACCCTGGCGTTACAAGCGCCATGCTCTACCAACTGAGCTACAGAAGGAACACTTGAATTTTCCTTATGAACTGTATTGCTTGCTGAGCCTTATGGAATTGAATGCCACATTGTCTAAGACTTCAGACCTGTGAGGAGTATGCCTTGCCCTTCCATATTCCCCATATTATTTGTGGGTTCTAGTGCAGCACCATTTGTGAGGTTTTCCTACATACACCGAGTATACAAAACATTAAGAACACCTGCTCTTTCCATGACACAGACTGACCAATTGAATCTAGATGAAGGCTATGATCCCTTGTTAAATCCACTTCAATCAGTGTAGATGAAGGGGGGAGGTTATGTCTCCCCCCCTTCATTGTATGTGTGCCATTCAGATGGTTAATGGGCAAGACAAAATATTTAAGTACCTTCGAATGGGGTATGGTGGTTGGTGCCAGGCCGGCGCACCGGTTAATGTCAAGAATTGCAACGCTGCTGGGTTTTCCACACAACAGTTTCCTGTGTGTATCAAGAATGGTCCATCACCCAAAGGACATCCAGTCAACTTGACACAACTGTGGGAAGCATTGGAGTTTACATGAGCCTGAATCCCTGTGGAATGCTTTCGACACCTTGTAGAGTACATGCTCAGACGAATTGAGGCTGTTCTGAGAGCAAAAAGAGGGGGAGGGCTCAATATTAGGAAGTTGTTCCTAATGTTTGGTACACTCAGTGTATATCATCAAACATTTAATCGGAATGATCAACACTTGTGAAAACATCGAAAATGACAACACTGTAAGTACTTTTTAAATGGCCCAATTTAGAAATGGCCAACATATAACTTTATGCACAGCAAAATGAAATGCACTCACTCAAATGTGACAAAAACGACCCAGCAGAGAAACATTAGCAAGGTTTAATATCCAGTGCCTCTATGAAAAATGCCAGTTGGGGACATTCAATGGACTTTGCTTCTTCCATTTATTTGGATGTTAAACTTTCAATGGAGTGCACTCTCGTGTTGGTCCCTGAGAGCTCAGTGCTGACACCAGTAGGCTATATTACTGAACAGAACATCAATTTACCTCTGTGGCTCGAGTTATGCTGATCTTTTTGGTGATCAACCAAAACATTTATGCCAATGTTATATGGTTCATTGGGTAATTGCACACTGACAGAGGAAATTAGGACACTATCTGCATGTGCTTCTAATATGGATTTATTTACCCAGACAGAGTATGACGTCTAATGCCCAGACAGGTTAAGGTTTGTGTCTATTTCAGGACAACAAGAAACATTATCAACTTTTTTCTCGAAAAAATATAGTTCACTGCAATTGTGTTATTGAAAGGTTTTCATGAGTTTGATCTGTCAAGCAACTGCTGAGAGGCATTGCTCTGTTCTCTTTTTCCTCTTAGTGAGGCTAAATATAATCTTTCCTTTTGACATTCAGCTGATAAGGTCATCAATAGCACACTGAGGTGTGAGTGAACGTGTGCTCAATACTAAACGGTTCCTGTCAATGACAATTCTACAGCCTTCCTGTTGAGAATATATTTTAATTGAAAGAGACTGAGACTGAAAAACATTTGTACAGCTTCATTAGCATTGATAAATATGTAAATAGAACATATGACAAAACTATCTTTCAAGTAATCCAATTATACATCAAATGTATTTATATCACAGCAGCTTTATTTATGTCACATGGAAGCACAGTGTCAGTAGTTATTGACTGATTAAGGTAGCTTCTACTAGGGTGTCACGACTTTCACCGAAGTCGGTCCCTCTCCTTGTTCGGGCGGCGTTTGGCGGTCGATGTAACTGGCCTTCTAGCCATCTCCGATCCACTTTTCATTTTCTATTTGTTTTGTCTTTGTCTTACACACCTGGTTTCAATCCCCCAATTACCTGTTCATTATTTAACCCTCTGTTCCTCAATGTTTGTTTGTGAGTGACTGTTTGTATGTAGGAAGGTCCGTTATTGCGGGCTCTGTTTTTGTATTGCATTTATTTATATGTTGAGTAAAATATGTTTATTTACTCATATCTGCTGACCTGCGCCTGACTCCTATACACCAGCTACACACAGACTTCCTTACAGAATCACTCACCCGAAAGATTGGAGTCAGCAGGAGCAGACGCCCTCCCTTCAGAGATAGAGGAGCATTTCCAGCAGCACGCAACCATATTGCAACATCTGGGCACTGCCATGGATCGCGTGCTGCAGAAGATGGATCGTTGGGTGAGAGGAGGAGGTTTTCCAGCGCCTCCACCAGCCCCACTACAACAGGTCCCACTGTCCACCCCTCTTCTACCTGGTTCCAGCGAGATTTGACTCCAGCTCCCGAGGGAGTATGATGGGACGGCTACCGGATGCCAGGGGTTTCTACTACAGCTGGAGCTCTACCTGGCGACCGTCCACCCGGCTCCTCCGGGGCGTGACAGTGTGTCCGCCCTCATCTTCTGCCTCTCAGGCAAAGCCCTGGAGTGGGCCAACGCAGTATGGAGTGAGGGAGTTGGACCATTACGGGCAGTGTTCGACCACCCGCCTGAGGGTCGAGTGGCAGGTGAACGTCTGTTCCACCTGAGGCAGGGGATGAGGAGAGCGCAGGATTACGCCCTGGCCACCAGCACGGGATGGAACGACAGGGCCCTGATCGATCACTACAGGTGCAGTCTGTGCGAGGACGTCCGTCGGGAATTGGCCTGCCGAGACACCACCCTCACATTGGACCAGCTGGTGGACATGTCCATCCAGCTGGACAACCTGCTGACTGCCCGCGGACGTCCGGATCGGGACATGTAAGTTCCATCCCCCAGCACCTCCACTCTGACGCCCATGGAGCTGGGAGGTGCTGTATTTAGGGCGACCGGAGGAGAGGCCATTCCCTGCACCATCTGTGGCCACAGAGGGCACACTGCTGGTCAGTGCTGAGGGGGTTCCTCAGGGAGTTGAGGCAGCAGGCAGGGCACTGTCGTGCCACCCCAGGTGAGTCGGCACCAGGCTCACCCAGAGCCCCCTGTTGCTCACATGTATGTGTTTATTTCATTTCCTGAGTTTTCCCCGCATTCCCAGAATAAGGCGCTAGTAGATTCAGGCGCAGCTGGGAATTTTATTGACCGTTCATTTGCCCATTGTTTAGGGGTCCCCCTTGTTCCTGTGGATATGCCCTTCCCTGTACACGCCCTAGATAGTCAACCATTAGGGTCAGGGCTGATAAGGGAGGCCACCGCTCCACTTGACATGGTTATGCAGGAGGGTCATAAGGAGAGAATCAGTCTCTTCCTTATTGATTCTCCTGCGTTTCCCTTGGTGCTGAGCTTACCCATGTTGGCCTGTCATGACCCCACTATTTTGTGGCAACAGAGGGCTCTCAAGGGGTGGTCACGAGAGTGCTCAGGGAGGTGTGTGGGGCTTTCCATCGGTGCGACTATGGTGGAAAGTCCAGACCAGGTCTCCACCGTGCGCATCTGCTCAGAATATGTCGATTTGGCTCTCGCCTTCTGAGTTTCTTTTTTGTGAAGAAGAAGGATGATGGTCTGCGCCCGTGTATTGACTATTGCAGGATCAATCAGATCACTGTGAGGTACAGCTACCCGCTGCCTCTCATCACCAGTGCGATCGAGTCAATGCACGGGGCGCGATTCTTCACAAAATTGGATCTCAGGAGTGCTTACAACCTGGTGTGTATCCGGGAGGGGGACGAGTGGAAGATGGCATTCAGTACCACCTCGGGGCACTATGAGTCCCTCTTCATGCCGTATGGGTTGATGAATGCCCCATCAGTCTTCCAGGCCTTTGTTCACAAGATTTTCCGGGACCTGCACTGGCAGGGTGTAGTGGTGTATATTGACAACATTCTGATATGCGCCGAGCATGTGTCCCTGGTGCGCAGGGTGCTTGGTTGACTGTTGGAGCATGACCTGTACATCAAGGCTGAGAAATGTCTGTTCTTCCAACAGTCCGTCTCCTTCCTAGGGTACTACATTTTCACTTCAGGGGTGGAGATGGAGAGTGCCCGCAATTCAGCCGTGCGTAATTGGCCGACTCCCACCACGGTAAAGGAAGTGCAGCGGTTTCTAGGGTTTTCCAACTACTACCGGAGGTTTATCGGGGTTTTGGTCAGGTATAAGCTCCCATTACCTCACTGCTGAAGAGGAGACCGGTGAGGCTGCAGTGGTCGGCTGAGGCAGACAGGGATTTTGGTCACCTGAAGGCTCTGTTTAGCTCGGCTCCCGTGCTGGCTCATCCGGATCCCTCTTTGGCGTTCATAGTGGAGGTGGACACGTCCGAGGCTGGGATAGAAGCCGTGCTCTCTCAGCGCTCGGGCACGCCACCAAAGCTCCACCCCTGTGCTTTCTTTTCGAAGTAGCTCAGCCTTGCGGAGCGAAACTATGATGTGGGGGACCGAGAGCTGTTGGCTGCTGTCAAGGCTCTGAAGGCATTGAGACATCTTGAGGAAGCTAAAAACCCTTTTCTCATCTGGATTGACTACCGCAATCTGGTGTACATCCAGGCGGCGAGGAGACTGAACACTCGCCAGGCATGTTCTTTACCTGTTTTGTTTTCACTCTGTCCTACAGACCAGGTTCCCAGAAAGCTAAGGCAGACGCACTGTCCCGGATGTATGACACAGAGGAGAGGTCCATGGATCACACTCCCATACTTCCAGCCTCTTACCTGGTGGCACCGGTGGTGTGGAAGTTGGAGGTGGACATAGAGCGGGCGTTACGCACAGAGCCCACTCCCCCCCAGTGTCCAGCTGGGCGCCTGTATGTTCCGTCTACTGTCCGTGACCATTTGATCTATTGGGCCCACACGTCACTCCCCTCTGGTCACCCTGGCATCGGTCGGACGGTGCATTGCCTTAGTGGGAAGTACTGGTGGTCCACCTTGGCCAAGGACGTGAGGGTTTATGTTTCCTCCTGCTCGGTGTGCGCCCAGTGCAAGACTCCCAGGCACCTGCACAGAGGGAAGTTACAACCCCTACCCGTTCCACAATGGCCGTGGTCGCACCTGTCGGTGGACTTCCTGACAGATCGTCCTCCATCACAGGGCAACACAACGATCCTAGTCGTTGTGGATTGGTTTTCTAAGTCCTGCCGTCTCCTCCCTTTGCCCCGTCTCCCTAGGGCCCTACAGACTGCGGAGGCCCTGTTCACTCACGTCTTCCGGCACTACAGGGTGCCTGAGTATATAGTCTCTGATCGGGGTCCCCAGTTCACATCCAGGGCCTGGAAAGCGTTCATGGAAGGTCTGGGGGTCTCGGTCAGCCTCACCTCAGGTTTTCACCCTGAGAGTAACGGGCAGGTGGAGAGAGTAAATTAGGATGTGGGTAGGTTTCTGCGGTCATATTGCCAGGACCGGCCGGGGGAGTGGGTGGCATTCATCCCCTGGACAGAGATGGCCCAAAACTCACTCCACCACTCCTCCACTAACCTTTCTCCTTTTCAGTGCGTACTGGGCTATCAGCCGGTTCTGGCACCGTGGCATCAGAGCCAGATCGAAACTCCTGCAGTGGACGAATGGTTTAAGAGCTCGGAGGAGACCTGGGACGCCGCCCATGTGCACCTGCAACAGGCCGTGAAGCTGCAGAAAGCGAGTGCCGACCGCCACCGCAGTGAAGCCCCTGTGTTCGCCCCGGGGACCGTGTCTGGCTCTCGACCCAAAATCTGCTCCGTCCGCCTGCCCTGCTGGAAGCTGGGTGCGTGGTTTGTGGGGCCATTCAAAGTCCTGAGGAGACTGAACAAGGTATGCTACAGGCCCCCTCGAGGGTGGAGGAACTGTTCGAGCAATCCTGGACTCTAGGCGTCGTTAAGTACCTCGTGGAGTGGGAGGAGTACGGTCCGGAGGAGAGATGCTGGGTGCCGGTGGAGGACGTATTGGACCCTTTGTTGCTGCGGGAGTTCCACCATCTCCATCCAGATCGCCCTGCGCCTTGTCCTCCGGGTCGTCACTCGAGGTCGGTGTCGGCGCGCTGCTGGAGCCCATCAAGGGGAGGGGTGGGGGGTGTGGGGGTACTGTCATGTCACGACTTCCACCGAAGTCGGTCCCTCTCCTTGTTCGGGCGGCGTTCGGCGGTTGACGTCACCGGCCTTCTAGCCATCGCCGATCCACTTTTCATTTGACATTTGTCTTGTCTTTGTCTTACACACCTGGTCTCAATCCCCCAATTACCTGTTCATTATTTAACCCTCTGTTCCCCCATGTTTGTTTGTGAGTGATTGTTTGTATGTAGGAAGGTCCGTTATTTTGGGCTCTGTTTTTGTATTGCATTTATTTATATGTTGAGTAAAATACGTTTATTTACTCATATCTGCTGTCCAGCGCCTGACTCCTATACACCAGCTACATACAGACTTCCTTACATAGGGGACAAACAATGCTAGATTAATAGCCAGTTCAAAGTTGACTATTCTCATACTGTGTAAGAGAAGAGTACCTTGGTAATATGACAAAACGTGAATGTGAGGCAGTCAGTCAGTGTGGGAACATAAAGGACTTTAAGGCACAAGGTTTTTACACGACACTTGGGTAAATGCCTGGAAGACAAGCCTTTGATGGGGATACCAAAGTGGAATGCTTGTCTCCAGATGTGGTGGCTCAATACCCATGCAGCCTCCGCAAAGACATTGATGTGCAGAAGTGCTCATCATAAGGTACATTTCTCCTTAAATCGCCCGTCTTTGGAGAGATTTGAGGGATTAGTGGATTATTACTGGTAATGTCAGTGAAATATGCTGTCTCACTCAGGTCTGTAGATCTCAGTCCAATAATGAGGTAAAGTTTGTCCTTACTGGTCTAATCCTGAACCTCTGACTCTGAGTTCTGCTCCCAGAGGCATCTATCTCTGTGATGGAGAGGTTAATCTTAACATTAATTAAAAACTCAGGATGGGCCTTGTCTGTGCTACTCTAAGCCCCTGTTGGCAAAAACACAAAGAAAATGTGTCAGTATAATTGAGAGACACACAATAATGACAAGAATGGTGGGGTGAAAAAGTACCATGTGTTGCTCTCAATAATCTAGAGTGAAAGACATAATTATTGGAATGTATTATGAAAATCAGATTCCCAAACTTGTAAATGAAGAGAAACATTCCTGTGTTTCAGTGTAGTTTGGTGTCGAGGCTGAAGCAGCTGAACTGCTGCAGAGACTCCAGTCTCTCAGTTAATAGAACCAGCCAATGTCTACAGTTCTGTTCCCGTGAGGCTGTGTGTATTGGAGGCGTGCTGATGATTGACTAGGACAGAAAGCCCCAAGTGGAGGACGATGCTCCATGGCTGTCGTTTCTCCGTTAACTCACCACATCTGGAGGAGTGTTATTATTGGACCAGAGAGGAGCAATGGTTCCCCTGCTACTCATTCTGAATTAGACATGCATGTAAAGCAAAGATAAACTCAATTTAAATCACAAAACCCATTTCTTGTTCACTTTTGCTGTTCAATTTATGCATTACTTCTAGCTAAGAGTGTAATTATATTATTTTACGATTTGTGTTGCCAGAGCTTTGAAACATACAGTTGGAAGCCCAGCTGATTAAATTCTCTACAGGTGACAGCTGCCAGGGTTTGTAAATAAGACTAGGATTAAATGCAAGGCATCTGGGGCTCTTTTGTGTTTATAAGGAGTTTCTATTTATACTGTAGTCTGCCCTGGTCTCTTGTGTATAATTTAGCAGTGTTTGTGCCTGACCTGGTTTCTGACCTGGTTAGAGCGTTGGGCCAGTAACTGAATGGTTGCTAGATCGAATCCCCGAGCTGACAAGGTAAGATTCTGCTGCCCCGGAAAAAGGCAGTTAACCCACTGTTCCCAGGCTGTCATTGTAAAGGAGAATTTGTTCTTAACCCACTGCTCCCAGGCTGTCATTGTAAAGGAGAATTTGTTCTTAACTGACTTGCCTAGTAAAATACAAATAAAAAATTCCTCTGCATATTTCTATGTGAGCTGAGCAGTGGTCAGTTACTGCAGATGGCTCCATGACCTGTCACCAGATCTGGCCAACTACTTTGTTGATGCATGGGAGTCATTTACTGACAGCTCAGGATATGGACATGTTTGAGCACTAATGATGCCTAAGGTATCCAATGGAAGGGAAGGTTAGGCCTTCATAGTTCTGTTCACCTTTCAGTTCAGTTCAGCACATATGAACCATATGATTCTTAGACCTTGGTGAGTGTGTTTGTCCTATGGTTATTTTGTATATATCCTTCCGACAACTTTTTGGGAATGCTGCAGGATAGTTTATTGGCTTTGGAACATTCTCAGCCCATTTAAGGAACTTAACAAAAAATATTTATTTTCTTGGTATTTCATTATTTTAACATAACATTTCCTAGAAGTTCAAACATGGTTACATTTCATTTTAGTTTTGGTAATGTTCTAGGAACGTTCTCCAACTGGTTTGACATTGGGAGTGTTCTCAAATAGTTCAGAGAACGTTAAGAAACAACGTTCTTATGTGGTCATTTCATTACTTAAGCATAACATTTCTTACAGGTTTCCTCATGGTTCTGTTTAAAGTAATGTTCTCAAATTGTTCCAAGAACGTTATGAAACAATGTTCTTCTTTGGGAATTTCAGGATTTCAGCATAACGTTTTCCTTACAGGTGTCCTCATATTTTTACTTAAAGTTATGTTCTCAGCCTCCCGGGTGGCGCATTGGTTAAGGGCGCTGTACTGCAGCGCCAGCTGTGCCATTAGAAACTCTGGGTTCGCGCCCAGGCTCTGTCATAACTGAACATGACCAGGAGGTCTGTGGGGCGACGCACAATTGGCCTAGCATCGTCTGGGTTAGGGAGGGTTTGGCCGGTAGGGACATCCTTGTCTCATCGCGCACCAGCGACTCCTGTGGCGGGCCGGGTGCAGTGTGTGCTAACCAAGGTTGCCAGGTGCACGGTGTTTCCTGTGACACATTGGTGCTTCTGGGTTGGATGCCCGCTGTGTTAAGGTTGGGTTGTGTATCGGAGGACGCATGACATTCTCAAATTATTCAGAAAATGTGAGAAACTTTCCATAAAAACCACAAGAAAACTTTAGCAATATTCTAAGAATGTTATTTTTTCGGTTCCCAGCATCAACAAAACTCTCAATCCTGTGTTTTGTTAAGGTGTGTATTAAGCTATATGGAATTGTTTTAAGATGGTCATTTAGCTATTTGATTTAGATTTTTATAAAACAAATATATATACAAAATATATATACAAAATATATATACAAAAATTGATTTGATGAAAATGTTTATTTGGCATTACTGCTATTAGCCAATAGAAACACATTCAATAACAAATTCATTACATGGAACAACAGATAGTCCCCCCCAAAAATCTAAAGGAAGTTTGTTCTGAAGTGTCTGTCCTATATCTGAGACTTATGAGAAAGATCAGGAAACCATTGAAACATTTTTTGACATGTATTTGTCATTTTATTTTAGGCACTAAACTATCTCCAAATATACAGTGGATTTGGAAATTATTCAGACCCCTTGACTTTTTGCAAATATATTGTGGCAAAGAAGGGGGTCGAGTGATAAGTGGCAGATATGTGAGAGCAGAGCTAATAAACGGGCTCTGCCCGATCACTAAAATGGCCACCCGTCAGAACTACAGATCACAAAATGGCTGACCGCCAAAACTACAAGTCACAGAAGCAAGGGGAACCCTCAGAAGGTGGAGCCGACTCACAGATAAAGGGTCAAAAAAACCAGGAAGAGGAAGTGAGGGTGCTGGAAGGATCTATGAACAATAGAGAAAGAGACTATAGAGATTGGCTGGATTTACCGTGTATGAGCTGGATTGTTTTGGACTTACCTGTTGGCGTTTGGACCTGGACCTACCGAGAACCCGATTCGTGTACCGAACCCTGCTATCCTTGACCTCGCCTACGGCCTGGGTGGACCAGGACGGAGAAACAAATAAACAGGTACTGTCCTGTTCGAAAGAACTCTCATACTTGGGTGTTTTGGTGACAGTTTACCACTTAGTTTGTGACAAACGCTCCTAACCTTGAAGAGGTTTGCCACACGTGGTGGAGGATGCTGGCATGGACTAACATACCACTGGTTAGGTAGAAGAAAAAAAAAATGTTCAGTTAGCACTCCAAAGGGGAGTCAGGTTTTTTTGTTTTTTTTTGTTTTGGCTTTGTTTGATCAGGACAGTTTTTCAGGAAAATGAGTATGGAGGGAGCCATACAGGCCCTGTTACAAGCGGCGGCCGCCCAACAAGAGGCAACTAGAGCTCAACAAATAGCTCATCAGGATGCAATGCGAATGTATCAGGACACGTTACAGGTCCAGCACCGCACCAACCAGCTGCTCAGAGAAGAGCAAGAGAGAAACACCCAGGAGTTAAGAGAAGGCCTAAAGGGGCTAGCGGACCAAATTGGGGCTCAATTACCAGCTGCAAATACCCAGAGGAGGGCCAATCATTTTCTTCAAAAAATGACAGCGCAGGATGATGTGGAAGCATATCTTACCACCTTCGAAAGGACGGCAGAGAGGGAGAAGTGGCCGAAAGAAGAATGGGCAGGGCTTCTGGCACCATACCTGGCAGGGGACGCTCAAAAAGCGTATTTCGACCTGGAGTTGAAAGAAGCACAGGATTACGATAAACTAAAGGGGGAGATCCTGACTAGACTGGGAGTGACCGATACCGTGAGGGCACACCGCTTCCACCAGTGGTCCTACCGACCGGGACAACCCCCACGAACACAGATGTTCGACTTGATTCACCTGGCATGGAAATGGTTGCGACCAGAGACCCGGTCATCCGCCGAGATTGTCGAGACCATCGTACTCAACCAGTTTCAGCGAGGTCTACCCCAAGAAGTGAGACGATGGGTTGGCCAGAACGAGGTATTTTCCACCGACCATCTCGTGGGCCTGGTTGAACGGTATTGTACGGCAAGAACAGCTGAGCAGGCACAGGAGGAAAGATTCCCGTTCCCCAGGCATGGGCGAACCAGCGGACAGGGTAAGGCTGTCCCAACATATAGAGGGGGAAGAGAGCAGCGTGCGGCCATGAGGAAAGAATCAGAATCAGGCCAAGACACTAAGGGAAAAAAAGGAAACCGGGACTGGGTGTCGAGGGGGTCTCCCCCCGAACCCCTATTATCTGTTACAATTGTAATCAACCAGGACATATTGCAGCCTATTGCCCTATTAAAGAAGAGCCAATGCAATGTAACCTCGGTGAAAATGAAGATGATATACGGTATGCATGTCCTGTTGTAACCACTGTACTTGAAAGATCAAGAAACTAACATATGTGCAGGGTGAAGATTGAAGGGAAAGAGGTTGAAGCACTGCTGGATTCCGGCAGTATGCTAACCCTGGTCATTGCAGGCCTAGTGCCGAATCATAAACTGGATACAAGACAGAATATCAGTGTTACATGCATTCATGGGGATACCCGTCTGTACCCCACGGCCTTAGTGAGCATACAAACAGAGGACGGTCTGCTGGATTATGAGGTCGGCGTGGTCCCAAAGATGCCATATGATGTAATATTGGGTAGAGACTTTCCTAACTTTGCGAAGTTAGGCCACAAGAATGGCATGTTTGAGAATCCAACAACCCTGACCAAGCAAGAAGAAGCATGGGGCCTTCAACCAAAGCCAAGAAAAGAGGTCTCCCAGGGGACAACATCACAGGTGCTAGTAGGGGAGGAGGAGGATGAAGTGGCAAATCTCGCTGATGACGAACAGCCCGGTACTAGTGGGGCTGGGGTTGCTCTGAATCCAGAGGACGACGATATAGAACCAGCAGACCTGGCAGAGTCCTTGACTAATTTTGGGACGGCCCAAAACCAGGATCCAACCCTGCAACAAGCCAGAGCAGATGTGCAGGTCGTAGATGGTACTCCCATAAATGGTGGGATGATGCCTAATAGTTTTCCCCACTTCATAATGAAAAAGGGTTTGGTGTACAGAGTCTCGAAAATAGGGGTTGATGTGGTGGAACAGTTGTTGGTTCCCACTCGGTACCGGAGGACAGTACTGGATCTAGCTCATGGGCACATTCTGGGTGGACACCTTGGTATCGATAAAACCCGAGACCGGATTGTAAGGAGGTTTTACTGGCCAGGAATTCAAGCTGAAGTGGCTCGGCATTGTGGAGAGTGCCCGGAGTGCCAGTTAACAGCTCCCCGACCAGCTTTTAGAAGCCTGTTAGTGCCACTCCCCATAATCGAAACTCCATTTGAGAGGATAGCGATGGATTTAGTGGGCCCACTACCCAAATCCGCCAGAGGGCACCAATACATTCTGGTCATTCTAGATTATGCCACTCGCTACCCAGAAGCCATTCCCCTTCGGACGATGAATTCCAAAAATATCTCAAAGGAATTAGTGCTCTTGTTCACCAGGGTAGGGGTTCCAAAGGAGATCCTTACCGACCAGGGGACCCCCTTTATGTCCCGCCTTATGGCGGACCTTTGTAAACTGTGGCAGGTGAAACAGTTGAGGACATCGGTTTACCATCCTCAGACGGACGGGCTGGTTGAGAGATTCAACCGAACCCTGAAGTCAATGCTCAGGAAGGTAATTGATAAGGATGGGAAAAACTGGGATTGCATGTTACCGTATCTGATGTTTGCCATTAGAGAGGTTCCTCAAGCCTCGCTGGGGTTTTCTCCCTTTGAGCTGGTATATGGGAGGCATCCCCGGGGAATCTTAGACATCGCCCGGGAAATCTGGGAGCACCAATCCACCCCGTATACTAGTGTCATAGAGCACGTCACGGCAATGCAAGACAGGATAGCCACAGTCATGCCCATCGTCAGAGAGCACATGAGACAAACACAAGAACACCAGCGGCACACTTATAACCGGCAGGCTACCCTGAGGGAATTTCAACCGGGAGATAAGGTGTTAGTGCTGATCCCCACAGTAGAGTGTAAACTACTAGCCACATGGAAAGGGCCATATGAAGTACTGGAGAGAATAGGAGAAGTCAATTATCGGATCCGACAGCCAGGTCGACGGCCCCAGGAACAGATTTATCACATAAACCTGTTAAAAGCATGGAGAGAGAGAGAAACACTAATGGTCACATACCCCACACACATTCAGGAGACAGCCGAAGTAAATATTTCACCCACTGTGTCCCCAGCGCAAATACAGGAAGTAAAGACCCTGATCCAGAAAAACAGAGATGTGTTTTCAGAGGTACCTGGCCGAACTGAGGGTACGGCTCATGATATCGTTTCCCTACCAGGGAGAAAAGTGAGTATGAGGCCATATCGGGTACCCAAGGCTCGACGGGCCACGATTAGAGCAGAGACTGAGAAAATGTTGACAGCTGGAGTGGTTGAAGAGTCACATAGTGAGTGGTCTAGCCCAATTGTGATGGTCTCCAAGCCCGATGGGTCGTTGCGGTTCTGTAACGACTTTCGGAAGGTAAATGAAATCTCGAAGTTTGATGCCTACCCCATGCCCCGAGTAGATGAACTACTGGAGAAAATTGGTCATGCTCGGTACATTACGACCCTTGATCTGACAAAAGGGTACTGGCAAATTCCTCTGACCCCCAGGGCCAAAGAAATGACAGCCTTTGCAACACCTGACGGTTTGTTTCAATACACCGTCATGCCATTCGGCTTACACGGGGCCCCAGCAACCTTTCAACGGCTCATGGACAAAGTCCTAAAACCGCACAAGGCATACGCCGCAGCTTATTTAGATGACGTGGGGATCTACAGCTCAGATTGGGAATCCCACTCCCAGATGCCCTTAGAAAGGCAGGGCTCACGGCAAACCCTGCCAAGTGTTATGTGGGGTTTGAGGAAACAGAGTATCTGGGATACACTGTGGGAAGAGGGTTAATCAAACCTCAACATAAGAAGGTGAAGGCAATTAGAGAATGGCCGAAACCAGTAAATAAGAAGCAGGTCCGAGCCTTCCTAGGGCTGACCGGTTACTACCGGAAGTTCATCCCAAGTTATGCCACAGTGGCCGCCCCACTTACCGACATGACTAGAGCCAGAGGGCCAAACATGGTCAAATGGGATGAAAGGGCCACCAAAGCATTTAGGACATTACTGGAGGCTCTCTGTGGTAACCCAGTGCTGGTGGTACCAGACTTTGAGAGAGAGTTTGTGGTTCAGACGGATGCCTCAGAGGTCGGCTTGGGAGCAGTGCTATCCCAAGAGGTAGAAGGGGTGGAACACCCCATCCTGTTTTTAAGCAGGAAGCTGGAACCACGGGAAACCAACTACTCAGTCGTTGAGAAAGAGGCGCTGGCAGTAAAGTGGTCTCTAGAAAGCCTGAAGTACTACCTGCTGGGGCGCCACTTCACCCTCATCAGTGACCATGCCCCACTCACCTGGATGCATAGGGCTAAAGAGAAGAACGCTTGGGTGATGCGGTGGTTTTTGAGTCTCCAACCGTTTCATTTTGACTTGAAACACAGAGCAGGGAAGGAAATGGGAAACGTGGATGGGTTATCCCGCATGCATGCATATTTTGCTGCGGTAGCCCGACCTAGGGGGTCGGATCTAGGGGGAGAGATATGTGGCAAAGAAGGGGGTCGAGTGATAAGTGGCAGATATGTGAGAGCATAGCTAATAAACGGGCTCTGCCCGATCACTAAAATGGCCACCCCTGTCAGAACTACAGATCACAAAATGGCCGACCGCCAAAACTACAAGTCCCAGAAGCAAGGGGAACCCTCAGAAGGTGGAGCCGACTCACAGATAAAAGGTCAAGAAAAACCAGGAAGAGGAAGTGAGGGTGCTGGAAGGATCTATGAACAATAGAGAAAGAGACTATAGAGATTGGCTGGATTTACCGTGTATGACCTGGATTGTTTTGGACTTACCTGTTGGCGTTTGGACCTGGACCTACCGAGAACCCGATTTGTGTACCGAACCCTGCTATCCTTGACCTCGCCTACGGCCTGGGTGGACCAGGACGGAGAAACAAACAAACAGGTACTGTCCTGTTCGAAAGAACTCTCATACTTGGGTGTTTTGGTGACAGTTTACCACTTAGTTTGTGACAAACGCTCCTAACCTTGAAGAGGTTTGCCACAATATTTAGAAAAAACTGAAATATCACACTTGCATAAGTATTCAGACCCTTTACTCAGTACTTTGTTGAAGCACTTTTGGCAGCGACTACAGCCTTGAGTCTTCTTGGGTATGACGCTACAAGCTTGGCACACCTGTATTTGGGGAGTTTCTCCCATTCTTCTCTGCATATCCTTTCAAGCTCTGTCGAAGTTGTTGGGGGAGTGTCGCTGCACAGCTATTTTCAGGCTCTTGCTGGGCCACTCAAGGACATTCAGAGACTTGTCCCGAAGCCACTCCTGCATTGTCTTGGCTATGTGCTTAGGGTCTTTGTCCTTTTGGAAGGTGAACCTTGGCCCCAGTATGAGGTCCTGAGCGCTCTGGAGCATGTTTTCATCAAGGATCTCTCTGTACATTGGCATTCAGGCCAAAGAGTTCAATCTTGGTTTCATCAGACCAGAGCATCTTGTTTCTCATGGTCCAAGAGTCCTTTAAGTGCCTTTTGGCAAACCAAGTGGGCTGTCATGAGCCTTTTACTGAGGAGTGGCTTCCATCTGGCCAATCTACCATAAAGGCCTGATTGGTGGAGTACTGAACAGATGTCTGTCCTTCTGGAAGGTTCTCCAATCTCCACAGAGAAACTCTGGAGCTCTGTCAGAGTGACCATCGGGTTCTTAGTCAACTCCCTGACCAAGGCCCTTCTACCCAGGTTGCTCAGTTTGGCTTGGCGGCCAACTCTAGGAAGAGTCTTGGTGGTTCCTAACTTCTTCCATTTAAGAATGATGGAGGCCAATGTGTTCTTGGGGACTTTCAATGCTGCACATTTTGCTGCACATTTTGATGTGCATTTTGATGTGCCTCGATTACAATCCTGTCTCGGAGCTCTACAGACAATTCCTTTGACCTCATAGCTTGGTTTTTGCTCTGACATGCACTGTCAACTGTGGTACCTTAAATGGACAGGTGTGTGCCTTTTCAAATCATATCCAATCAATTGAATTTACCACAGGTCGACTCAGATCAAGTTGTAGAAACATCTCAAGGATGATCAATGGAAACAGGATGCACCTGAGCTTAATTCAAGATTCATAGCAAAGGGTCCGAATACTTGTGTTAATAAGGTATTTCTGTTTTTATTTGTAATAAATCAAATAAAAAAACAAGAACACGGTTTTACTTTGTCGTTATGTCATGTGTAGATTGATGATGATTTAAAAATATTTTATCCATTTTAGAATTATGGCTGTAACGTATCAAAATGTGGTAAAAGGGGAGGGGTCTGAATACTTTCCGAATGCACTGTACTTTCATACATTTTTCACAACTGGTAACGGGGACCTTCAGACGCGTCTGGTAAGGCGTGTGAATGATTTTTTGGGGGTGGGGTGCCCTTTTTTAGTTTGAGCACCTGCCCTCCTAAGGTCTGTGCCCTGGCCACATCTGACCTAAATGAGTGCTTGTTTCCTTTGAAATGTGGTCTGTTTGAATAGACTAAAACAAACAGCTTTGTATGCGTAACAAAACATGGCATGCTAGCTCCATCCTGGTAGCCATGGATTAGAAAACTTTCAGGGAATGAGAGTAAAATGTTCTCAGAACCTCTGTGGAACCTAAAAATAAATGTTCCCAGAACAGGCAAAATGTTCCCTTCTGTTCTCAGAACGTTTAAAACATTTCAGTTTTACTGGCCAGGAAACGTATGAGTTATTCCTACAACTAATGTGAAACCAAAAACATACTTTCCGACAACTTCCAAGGAACCAAATGTGCTAGCTGGGTACAATGTTTCTCTAAGCCCCTGTAAATACAATAGTTGGGTGAGTATTACTTTGTCAATATAATACAAATATGTTCCCTTGTGCAGAAGTCTGTCAAACCTGTTAAAATTCTATATGAGATACAGTACATTTTTCCCGTATCTTTTCCCCATATTTGTCCCTTACTGTCAATAGAATTAAAATGAAAAAAAAAATGTTATTACGAAGTCAATAACGTCTTCTTACTAAGCAAGGACATTATGACATTGAACAATGAATGGGGAACTACTCAATTTAGATATCACATTCGGATATGGTTCTTCTTTTTGTTCTTCTCAGCAACTCTAACATTTAGTTTATAAAGTGCATTCAGTATGAAGTACAGAAAGAGAGTTCTCACTTCTCAGTTGACCCATTAGGACTGTGTCTGTTAGAAGTCGTCATTATTAGCCTAGGATGAGGATGTCTGCACTGTAGACCTGCCATTGATTGTACACAACACTGTATGTGTTGCAGAGACAGATAATTACCATAGTAGGTCGGCTACAGTTGATAACATTTAAATGTATTTCCTTTTGAAGGTTTCAAAATCATGTGAGTTTTTTTTGTGTTTTCATGCCAACAACTCTATTTAAGTCACAGTTATTGGAGAGGATTATTTCCAGAGTTCTGTTCCTTCTCTTTGCAATCCTCTGATGCACTTTACTGCAGTGTTATTCCAGTGTTATATTTCCACCCTACTGTGGGATTATGTCAGACCTGACCTCAATGAAACTAGATTTCCACCGCCTTGGGCAAAAATATTCAATCCTGAACTAGCAGAAACCATCACAATGTTGGAAACATTATCCAATTTTTTTGCCTATTTTGTCCGAAATTGTTTTTGGCCGTCAAGGGTGGCATTTCTCATTACCAAATACACTTTGTTGACCCTCAAGGGCATTTGGTGAAATGAGAAAATATGTAGATGTGCGAAGATGCCATCCTAACCAATCAATATGCCTCTTTTATAGTCTGTGCTTGTCTGTCAAAGCTGCACCATCTCTGCCCTCTGCAAAACAATGGCAGGATGACTGAATTTTCTGCCGCAGGCTAGACCCATTTGTTTCATCATCAGGGACAAAAACTGAACCTCTGAATCAATATGCTCACAAGAATAGTTTCACTTTTTTTCTGTTAAGCTGAGTCCGGTCTTGATACCAGTTCTAATAATTGGCTTTAACAGTTACTGGACTGCAATAATGCGTTGAAAACCCTTTCTCATAAAGGGATGGTGAGAACTGTCAAATGAGACATGAGCTCCTCAGTTTAATTGCCTCCCACTGGTTATTAGTGAGGGCTTCTGATCTGATTGGGCGATGGAGCAATGTCCTGACTAATGATCTGGAAGGTGCAGCTCTGTACCTGGAACGAGAGCTGGAGTATGCAGGTGGTGCTCTTAAAGTCTGGACACCAAGTTGATCATGACGGTATGCTGCTGACAGCGGTTCGCATGCAATGTAGAATTTAGAGACATTTTGCTACTTACTTTATTCTCAGTAAAAGGTATAAGCTTATGTTCTTCATAGCTCTACAGGATTGCACAGTCAGTTTTTTGGCTTTGTCCAGTGACGGTTGAGTAGAGCTTCTAGTCTGATGGTGGACGCTGGTGGATGGGAAAGTTTGGGAAGCTAAATGTTCAGAGACTGCATGGCAAAGGACTGTAGAACTAATGGCCAATCTGCTTAGTTCCTATTTAAAAGTATGAGAGGTATTAGTGATAAATGTGTTATTGTACATACCTACACTGTAAAAAAAAATCTAGTTACCTGTAAGTTACTGTAAAAACATGATTTTTTTTGTATAGTGTACATTTGATAGTGTGTAATCGTTAGTGCTCCAGTATTAAAGGTCAAATGGCTTTGTTCAGTTTCTTGCACAGAAGGTACAGTTTGACATTTGATCCCACATTACCTACAACCTGTCAAAACATCAATCTAAATGACAAGGTAATGAGCCAAAACCAATGCAATATTTTAAAAGTCCTTCATATACAGTGCTCCATTTTGGACTGTTTTGTTCCGGAACCTAGTTGACCTGGTCCGGTACCTCTTGTGGCATGAAAAATAATGTTCACTTTTTGCAATGTAAACATTTGTGTAACAGCTTTCTTCCTGGGAAAGAGAGGACCAAAGCACAGCGTGGTGAGTGTTCATCTTCTTTAATAATAAATCCCAACTGAACACTTCAAATGACAAAACAACAAATGCGAAAACCAAAAACAGTCCTAGCTGGTGCATAGACAGGAAACAATCACCCACAAACCCCAACACAAAACAAGCTACCTAAATATGGTTCCCAATCAGAGACCACGACTAACACCTGCCTCTGATTGAACCCTATCAGGCCAAACAAAGAAAGAGACAAACTAGACACACAACATAGAATGCCCACCCAGCTCACGTCCTGACCAACACTAAAACAAAGAGAACAAACAAGAACTGTGGTCAGAACGTGACAATTTGAATAAAAGCGGTCAAAGTTAATTTGAGTTGCTTCTGTTAATTATCCTGTCCCCACAAAAAAATGTAATGTGAAAAAGTCCATTTTCGGCCCGGGCCTAATATTCTAAGACTAACATTCTAAGAGTTGGTTCGGGTTGGGCCAGCCTGGGTTTGTTTTTTATTATATTTTACTTTATTTAACTAGGCAAGTCGGTTAAGAACAAATTATTTTTTACAATGACTACCAAAAAACAAAAGGCCTCCAAAGGGGATGGGAGTTGAGATTAAAAATAAAGAATAAAGTATAGGACAAAA
This sequence comes from Oncorhynchus gorbuscha, assembly GCF_021184085.1. Taxonomy (NCBI): domain Eukaryota; kingdom Metazoa; phylum Chordata; class Actinopteri; order Salmoniformes; family Salmonidae; genus Oncorhynchus; species Oncorhynchus gorbuscha. Next base: position 80,677,219 of record NC_060185.1, read on the forward strand.
CACACATCAAGACAAGACATACACCACAACACTACATAAATAGAGACCTAAGACAACAACATAGCATGGCAGGAACACCTGACAACAAAGCATGGTAGCAACACAACATTGTCAGGACCCGGTTACGAACCCAGGTCTCCGGAGTGAGAAACAGTCACTTAACCAACTGAGCCACGAATAGTCGGAAGAACCCAGAAGATGAGGCAGACACAGCAGTACTTGAGACGGTGTATTTAATGAAGTAAAACGTGAAGTTCTTCAGGAAAACATGTAACTCCACAACCTCACAAGGAATTCCACAAGAACAAAGGTAATCCTCCAAGACAAAAAGGTACATCCACAAGGTGGAAGGTATAGCACAAAAAGCCTCAAAAGATACTCAAAAACAAACAAACAAGAACAAAAAACAGAATTCCACAAGCGAGTCCACCGGGATCAACAAGAGTTCACAGAGTATTAGGGCTGGGTGCTAATATACAAACACAGAGCAAAGAACAGAGGAAAACAAAGGGTTTAAATACAATCAGGGGAAACGAGGCACAGGTGCAAATACTAATGTGGATCAAGGGAAAACAAAAGGTCAAAAGGCACAATGGGGGCATCTAGTGACCAAAAACCGGAACAACCCTGGCCAAATCCTGACAAACATGACAACAACATGGTAGCAACACAAAATTGCAGCAGCCAAATATGGTAGCAGCACAAAACATGGTACAAACATTATTGGGCACAGACAACAGCACAAAGGGCAAGAAGGTAGAGACAACAATACATCACGCGAAGCAGCCACAACTGTCAGTAAGAGTGTCCATGACTGAGTCTTTGAATGAAGAGATGAAGATAAAACTGACCAGTTTGAGTGTTTGTTGCAGCTCGTTCCAGTCACTAGCTGCAGCTAACTGAAAAAAGGAGCGACCCAGGGATGTGTGTGCTTTGGGGACTTTTAACAGAATTGTGACTGGTAGAACGGGTGTTTTATGTGGAGGTTGAGGGCTGCAGTAGGAATCTCAGTGAGGCCTAAGAGGGTTTTATAAACGAGCATCAACCAGTGGGTCTTGTGACAGGTATACAGAGATGCCCAATTTACAGAGGAGTATAGAGTGCAGTGATGTGTCCTATAAGGAGCATTGGTGGCAATTCTGATAGCCGAATGGTAAAGAACAACTAGTCGCTCGAGAGCAGCCTTACCTGCCGATCTATAAATTACGTCTCCGTAATCTAGCATGGGTAAGATGGTCATCTGAATCAGGGTTAGTTTGGCAGCGTGGGTGAAAGAGGAACGATTACAACAGAGAAAACCATGTTTAGATGTAACATTAGCCTGCAGCTTTGATATGTGAGAGAAGGACAGTGTATCTTCTAGCCATACTCAAGTACTTGTATGAGGTACTTGTATCTCAAGGTCTAAACCCTCAGAGGTAGTAATCACATCTGAGGGGAGAGGAGCATTCTTCTTACCAAACCAACTGACCTTTGTTTTGGAGGTGTTCAGAACATGGTTTAAGGGCAGAGAAAGCTTGTTGGACACTAAGAAAGTTTTGTTGTAGAGTGTTTAACATAAAACCTGGGTAGGGGCCAGCTGAGTGTAAGACTGTATAATTTGCATATGAATGGATGAGAGAGTTTCCTACTGCCTGAGCTATGTTGTTGATGTAAATTGAGAAGAGCATGAGGCCTAGGATCGAGCCTTGGGGTACTCCCTCGGTGACAGGCAGTGACTGAGACAGCAGATGTTCTGACTTTATACACTGCACTCTTTGAGAGAGGTAATTAGTAAACCAGGCCCAATACCCCTCAGAGACACTAATACTGCTTAGCCCACAAGAATGGAATGGTCTACCGTATCAAAAGCTTTAGCTAAGTCAATAAAAATAGCAGCACAAGATTGCTTAGATTCAAGGGCAATGGTGACATCATTGAGGATCTTTAAGGTTGCAGTAACACATCCATAACCTGATATGGTAAGAATAATGCCCCTCTCCCCACAGGTGTGATTACTACCTCTGAGGGTTTAGAGTTTGAGGTAGTCTCCTCATACAAGTACCTTGGAATATGACTAGTCAATGTAAGTTCAGAGTTGCTCGCCCCAACAGTGCGTGCTGGATGTGAGTGAAAGCTCGGGAGAGAGGATTGAGTATGGCGGTGGTACCTGTACCAGACAGGGGGAGACAGGCCAGGGCAGATGGTGTACAGATCGCCAGGTGGCATCCAAGCATCAGTGTAGCAGGCAACGGGAGTAGGTGTCACACCCACTTGGGAGAAGCTTTTTATTGGAGGCAGATTTCTTGTAGAAAATGCCAGGGGATGGACTCTGAATAGCGGGAGGGGGCTTCAAAGGCCTTTGGATTTGGGTGGGGTAGACTGTGAGACTCTCCTAACATTGTTGGGCTCAAAGGCTTTGACACATCTCACTTCACACCTCAGTGCTAATTAAAGTTATATCTGTTCTGTCCTATCAAGCTAGGTAGCCTTATCTTAGCATTAGTCCTTATAAAGTAAAATACATCCTTGTAATGTATTTTTCTTCTTGGCTTTTCAAAATAGCTTCAGACTAAACAGTACTCACTCAGATCCAGGTTGGATGGTGTTTTCATTTTTATTTTTTTTGCCAGAGCATTTGCTGTATAGCTTGGAAATAGGAATCTTTGGTTGTAATATTCCTTATAGGTAATTTTATCCAAAATCAGGTTGTAGGTTTGGAGTTTTGATTTGGAGTGAAGTGTGTGGAGGGTGGTATCCTGTATATGTCCTTGCAGAAAAATCCAAGTTTATCTTACTCTATCTTTTTGTAAAAACATTCTGAAAAATGCAGGAGCTCACATGCAACTGTGTCTCCCCCCTCAAGAATTATGGTTTGCACAACATTGTAACCTATGTTTGAGACCAACACATGGCATGGCTGTGTGGGAAGCGCGCCAATATCACTCACATAAGTACAATGAGATTCACTTTCTATGATCACTCTCCCTCTCTCTGCTCTGATAGACATGAGCCTGCAACTCTCATCTCTCCAGCATTGTATTTCATCATTCATTTCCTTTTTGAATCATAGCCTCGGGAAGGGTTCTGAAGGAACTGCAGCACCCTTGATACATTTAAATACATTTTCCAAAGCTATAGAATTACTGCTGTCTGTTCAGAAATAAATTAAATAATTCAGAATAGCCTACTACACCATAAGAAGCCCTCTAATGTAGCCACAGAGGATCAATAGCTCATTTTAAAAAATTGCCTAGCTGTGATTTGTAGCCCGATAACAAGCAATAGCCTACAGTTGGGAACGATCTGCAAATCTGTGAATAAACAGCACACAGACAAAACAGGCCTTTGGCAATATTTAAAATACAAATCGAGGGAAACACAGGTTTCTGCTGAAAATATAAGACTCTATGCTGTAGGATGCTAAAATATTTGATCAACTTCTAAATATTGAATGGCGCTGAATGGGATGGCTGTCGTTTTGCGAGATCCTAATCAACTGTGCTATTTTCGTGTTGTTTGTACCTTATTTTGTACATAATGTTGCTTCTACCTTCACTTACTACCGAAAATAACTTCTGGACATCAGAACAGCGATTAATCACCTCGAACTTGACAAATATTATTTCTTTAATGAGTCCGTCATGAAGGATATACTGATTTCTCGGGAATGGGCCCAAATCCCCATCATTTGCGTGAAGTAAAGATGGAGCTGGCGAGATTTTCCATGCATCGGCAGGACAGAGAGCTACTTCTGATAAGACGAGGGGCGGGGGTCTGTGTCTATTTGTCAATAAGAGCTGGTGCGCAATGTCTAATATTAAAGAAGTCTCGAGGTATTGCTCGCCTGAGGTAGTGTACCTTATGATAAGCTGTAGACCACACTATCTACCAAGAGAGTTCTCATCTATATTATTCATAGCCGTCTATTTACCACCACAAACCAATGCTGGCACTAAGATCAGACTCAACCAGCTCTATAAGGCCATAAGAAAACAAGAAAATCTAGAACACCTTTACTCCCACACACAGGGACGCATACAAAGCTCTCCCTCGCCCTCCATTTGGCAAATCTGTCCATAATTATATCCTCCTGATTCCTGCTTACAAGCAAAAACTAAAGCAGGAAGTATCAGTGACTCGCTCAATACAGAAGTGGTCAGATGACGCGGAGGCTAAGATACAGGACTGTTTTGCTAGCACAGACTGGAATATGTTCCGGGATTCATCCAAAGACACTGAGGAGTATGCTACCTTAGTCATCGACTTCATCAATAAGTGTCCCCACAGTGACCGTATGTACAGTGCCTTGTGAAAGTATTCGGCCCCCTTGAACTTTGTGACCTTTTGCCACATTTCAGGCTTCAAACATAAAGATATAAAACTGTATTTTTTTGTGAAGAATCAACAACAAGTGGGACACAATCATGAAGTGGAACGACATTTATTGGATATTTAAAACTTTTTTAACAAATCAAAAACTGAAAAATTGGGCGTGCAAAATTATTCAGCCCCTTTACTTTCAGTGCAGCAAACTCTCTCCAGAAGTTCAGTGAGGATCTCTGAATGATCCAATGTTGACCTAAATGACTAATGATGATAAATACAATCCACCTGTGTGTAATCAAGTCTCCGTATAAATGCACCTGCACTGTGATAGTCTCAGAGGTCCGTTAAAAGCGCAGAGAGCATCATGAAGAACAAGGAACACACCAGGCAGGTCCGAGATACTGTTGTGAAGAAGTTTAAAGCCAGATTTGGATACAAAAAGATTTCCCAAGCTTTAAACATCCCAAGGAGCACTGTGCAAGCGATAATATTGAAATGGAAGGAGTATCAGACCACTGCAAATCTACCAAGACTTGGCCGTCCCTCTAAACTTTCAGCTCATACAAGGAGAAGACTGATCAGAGATGCAGCCAAGAGGCCCATGATCACTCTGGATGAACTGCAGTGATCTACAGCTGAGGTGGGAGACTCTGTCCATAGGACAACAATCAGTCCTATATTGCACATATCTGGCCTTTATGGAAGAGTGGCAAGAAGAAAGCCATTTCTTAAAGATATCCATAAAAAGTGTCGTTTAAAGTTTGTCACAAGCCACGTGGGAGACACACCAAACGTGTGGAAGAAGGTGCTCTGGTCAGATGAAACCAAAATTGAACTTTTTGGCAACAATGCAAAACGTTATGTTTGGCGTAAAAGCAACACAGCTCATCACCCTGAACACACACCATCCCCACTGTCAAACATGGTGGTGGCAGCATCATGGTTTGGGCCTGCTTTTCTTCAGCAGGGACAGGGAAGATGGTTAAAATTGATGGGAAGATGGATGGAGCCAAATACAGGACCATTCTGGAAGAAAACCTGATGGAGTCTGCAAAAGACCTGAGACTGGGACGGAGATTTGTCTTCCAACAAGACAATGATCCAAAACATAAAGCAAAATCTACAATGGAATGGTTCAAAAATAAACATATCCAGGTGTTAGAATGGCCAAGTCAAAGTCCAGACCTGAATCCAATCGAGAATCTGTGGAAAGAACTGAAAACTGCTGTTCACAAATGCTCTCCATCCAACCTCACTGAGCTCGAGCTGTTTTGCAAGGAGGAATGGGAAAAAATTTCAGTCTCTCGATGTGCAAAACTGATAGACATACCCCAAGCGACTTACAGCTGTAATCGCAGCAAAAGGTGGCGCTACAAAGTATTAACTTAAGGTGAATAATTTTGCACGCCCAATTTTTCAGTTTTTGATTTGTTAAAAAAGTTTTAAATATCCAATAAATGTCGTTCCACTTCATGATTGTGTCCCACTTGTTGTTGATTCTTCACAAAAAAATACAGTTTTATATCTTTATGTTTGAAGCCTGAAATGTGGCAAAAGGTCACAAAGTTCAAGGGGGCCGAATACTTTCGCAAGGCACTGTACATATCCCAACCAGAGGCCATGTATTACAGACAACTTCCACAACGAGCCAAAGGCTAGAGCTGCTGCTTTCAAGGAGCGGGACACTAATCCGGACCCTTATAAGAAATCCCGATACGCCCTCAAATGAGACGGGCAGCATGAAGGTCTCATCATTGATTTTGCTGGAAAGGGGAGAAATTGTGCTTCACCATGGTATTCATATTGCAGTTGACCTAGAAGTATTACGTTTTAGGGGTGCTTAAATAAGGCCAAATGTATGGAACAGCGTGATGTACAAAAGTGCGTTAGCTAATGTTACATTTGACATTTTAATAATTTAGAAGATGGTCTTATCCAAAGCATCTTATAGTAGCTAGGTGACTAAGGTGAGACAACCACATATCTCGGTCAAATATACAGGATACCAACATTCCATTCCAGCTAAACAATGGATTTTGCAAAAAAAGACAAAACATTTTCATACACATCAAAATCTATTAATACAAAATCTGAGAACAGCAATATTATACACACACATGAATGTACCCATAACCAATCATTTCACAAATGTGCAAAATGGGTGGATGAAGAGTTTTGGAAATACACTCTATGTCATGTGGGACAATGTGGGTGCAGGAATCAGACACAGAGAGAGTTCCACTGGGGTTAAGTGCTTTTACTAAGGCACACAAAATAATAAGCTCAACAAATACAGGGCGCGGACATACAACGAGACAACCCAAAAACCACAGGGTGCCAAGTTTAAGAAAAAACAATCCATCACTACCTAAAATGTACACACGTAACATAAAGACAATCCACCACTACCTAAAATGTACACATGTAACATAAAGGCAATCCTGCACAAAACAAAGGTGGGTCTACCTACTAAATATAGGGGAGCTCATTAAACCAAACAACAGAAACACAGGTGAAACTAATAAGACAAAACAAACAGACAAACGAAAAAGGTATCGGTGGTGGCTAGTAGGACGGTGACGACTACCGCCGAGCACCGACCGAACAGGCAGGGGAGCCAACTTCGGAGGAAGTCGTGACACTCTAGTACCATTGCTCAGAAAAATGTTGTTTAACAAGTTCTAAAAACTATTTGTGAGGATAACAGCACTGAATCTTTTTCAAAAATGTTTGATGAGTTGGAAAACACTTTGGGGTAGGGATCTTAGACCATTCCTCCATAGTCCATACAGAATCCTTCCAGATCCTTGATATCCTTCATCTGCGCTTATGGACTGCTCTCTTCAATTCAAATACCATAGGTTTTCAATGGGTTGCAAGTCCGGAGACTGAGATGGCCATTGTAAAATGAAGATTTTGTGGCCAATTAACCATTTCTTTGTGGATTTTGATGTGTGCTTGGGGTTATTGTATTGCTGGAAGATCCACTTGGGGCCAAGATTCAGTCTCCTTGCAGAGGCTAAAATATCCTGTTACTGGGTTCTGATGCCGTGGAACTTAACAAGGGCCCCAGGACCAGTGGAAGCAAAATAGCCCCATAACATCAAATATCCACCATATTATTTAACACTAGGTATGGGGACCTTTCCTGCTTATACATTCTCACTTCAACGCCAAACCCACTGCTGGTGTGCGTGGCTAAAGAGCTCTATTTTCATGTCCTCTGACCAAAGCACCGGTTCCAATTCAAGTGCCAGGTGTTGACATTTGTTGGATGACATGAAAATAGAACTCTTTGGCCAGGGCTATAGGACATACAGACAGATGGATACATGAGATGTATAGTAGCTGTTCAGTACTTTTTCTATTTTCAGAAATGCCATTTACTTCACGCCCACGCCACTGAAATAATAGCAAAGAGCGCCATTTGACAAATTTATTTGGTTCACGCATGGAAGATTTACTGACAACCATCGATTTTTATAATTGTTCCTCTCTTGCGGCTGTGTGGCTTTGTTGTCAAGAGAGGGAATTTGTCATGTTAGCTTTGAGGTTTTAGGAAAACTCACCCATGTACAGCAATTTCAGAAATCTGTCATTTCCTGATTTCTTCTCCCACTTGTCGTTAAACCGTGGTAAGTGCTACCAGGCCCATGCAGTTAGTCCTCCTATCAGAGCTGAATGGGTCCTGAATGGGTTCCGATGAAGTCTGTGAGAGGTGTGAAATAAATGAATTTCATACTTCAGTAAGACAAAAAACTCTGGTCTCGCTAAGCAGCCTGTCTCACTGAGGGTGACAGGTGGACTGCACTCTGCTCCAGAGTATTCCAGCACAGGAAATTCTGCAGTGTCCTCCACACCTAACCACAGTCAAACTACATCACACATTTGTCCATCAAACCTGAACAATATTCAGGAATGCTTCATGTGTGACTGCAGAGTGAACAATCACTATCAGAAAAGGAAAGGAGTCTCTCTGTTATGTTGACCTTGGTGTTGAAAATACCTTTGACAATAACCCTGTGAATGGGGGACCTCACATACTCATAAACAACAAATTTGTCATGTGGACAGTTCGTCAATGTTGGTGCTGATTGTATTTTTGCTGGTGGAATTGAACCATCTATACCGGTGATGAATTTGGAGCTCTGTTGACAAAAATGACAAGAAGGTCATTGCTGTCTCTTTCCACTAATGTATAGCCTGACCCACATGCATTACTAAGAGGACATCTTAATGGTTCACCCTAATGGAAGATGGCATTGACTTACACTACAGGTCAAAAGTTTTAGAACACCTACTCATTCAAGAGTTTTTCAGAATTGTTTATATTTTCTACATTGTAGAATAATGGTGAAGACATCAAAACTATGAAATAACACATATGGAATCATGTAGTAACTAAAAAAGTGTTAAACAAGTCCAAATATATTTTATATTTGAGATTCTTCAAATAGCCACCCTTTGGCTCTATGACAGCTTTGCACACGCTTTGCATTCTCTCAACCAGCTTCACCTGGAATGATTTTCCAACAGTCTTGAAGGAGTTCCCACATGTGCTGAGCACTTGTTGCTTTTCCTTCACTCTGCAGTCCAACTCATTCCACACTATCTGAATTTGGTTGAGGTCAGGGGATTGTGGAGACCAGGTCATCTGATGCAGCACTCCATCCCTCGCCTTCTCGGTAAAATAGCCCTTACACTGCCTGGAGGTGTGTTGGGTCATTGTCCTGTTGAAAAACAAATGATAGTCCCACTGAGCCCAAACCAGATGGGATGGCTTATAGCTGCAGAATGCTGTGGTAGCCATGCTGGTTAAGTGTGACTTGAATTCTAAATAAATCATAGACATTGTCACAAGCAAAGCACCCCCACACCATAACGTCGCGTCCTCCATGCTTTACGATGGGAACCACACATGCGGAGATCATCCATTCACACACACTGCGTCTCACAAAGACATGGCGGGTGGAACCAAAAATCTCAAATTTGGACTCCAGACTAAAGGACAGATTTCCACCAATCTAATGTCCATTGCTCGTGTTTCTTGGCCCAAGAAAGTCTCTTCTTGTTATTGGTGTCCTTTAGTAGTGGTTTTGTTGCAGCAATTTGACCATGAAGGCCTGATTTACACAGTCTCCTCTGAACAGTTGATATTGAGATGTGTTTGTTACTTGAACTCTGTGAAGCATTTATTTGGGCTGCAAATTCTGAGGCTGGTAACTCTAATTAACTTATCCTCTGCAGCAGAGATAACTCTGGGTCTTCCATTCATGTCCTCATGAGAGCCAGTTTCATCATAGTGCTTGAAGGTTTTTGTGACTGCATTTGAAGAAATTTTCAAGTTCTTGAAATGTTCCGTTTTTGTGAATGCATTTGAAGAAACTTTCAAGTTCTTGAAATTTTCCGTATTGATTGACCTTCATGTCTTAATAAAGTAATGATGGACTGTCATTTCTCTTTGCTTATTTGATCTGTTCTTGCCATAATATGGACTTGGTCTTTTACCAAATAGGGCTATCTTCTGTATACCACCCTCCCCTGTCACAACATAACTGATTGGCTCAAACGCATTAAGAAGGAAAGAAATTGCACAAATGAACTTTTAAGAAGGCACACCTGCTAAAAGCTCTTAACGATCCGGACATTTTTTTTCAATTTTCACCTAAAATTACATATCCAAATCGAATTGCCTGTAGCTCAGGACCTAAAGCAAAGATATGCATATTCTTGATACCATTTGAAAGGAAACACTTTGAAGTTTGTGGAAATGTGAAACGTAATGTAGGAGAATATAACACATTAGATCTGGTGAAAGATAATACAAAGAAAAAAATATGCATTTGTTTTTGTACCATCATCTTTGAAATGCAAGAGAATGTCCAGAAATTATTATTCCAGCCCAGGCACAATTTAGATTTTGGCCACCAGGTGACAGCAGTGTATGTACAAAGTGTAAGACTGATCCAATGAAGCATTGCATTCCTGTTCAAAATGTCGAATCATTGTTTTGATGTATTCACTATTATTCTACAATGTAAAAATAGTCAAAATAAAGAAAAACCCTTGAATGAGAAGGTGTTCTAAAACTTTTGACTGGTAGTGTGTTTCATGGTGGAGTGGATTTGTCATCGCCTGAAATACGATTATGGTTGTTGTCTTGGTATTTAGTCCATTTTTGGGGTTCTATGAACAGCCAACCTATATTCATACTCCTGGGTAATGTGATCCACAGGGTTTTTGCCCTGGTCGTCTGCAGGCCACAAGACTGTGTTAAGCTGCTGAGCTAAAGCCTAGGCATTAACCCAAGAAGCAACAATTTCAACAGTCTTCAGGTCTCCGGAAAAGTTACTCATCATGCAAGCATGGTTCACTAGATAGCTGAAAGTAATTGGATAAAGTATAACTACAACTGAAAAAATACCACTGGTGTGCTGTGAAGTACTGAGTTAAGAGGGCTTTCATTTGACAAATCTCAGATTCTCCTCAGTTTCAGTTTTGCAGTCGGTGTCTATGATCAGTAGGGTACATTGTATTTTTTTCAAGAGGTAACCTGACCTCACCAGTAACCTGACCTCACAGCGTCAATAATGGACTCTCACCTCTTTATATTCCCTTCAAAACTGAAAAATTGAAAACTTTTTTCAGATTATGTGCTCTATGCTAAGACATATTTTAGATACAAAGCACATTGTTGGGACTGAATAGCTGACACAAAACCTTTGGTTGAAATGACATAGAATAAAAGATGACATCTTCACCGTGCTTCTTGCATGAAGAGATTGGCTTGTACAGAGACCCAAGGCAGAAAAATCCTACTGTTTCTATGATGAGATAGTTGAACCTATCATTCAGCAAGGCATCTGCAATACATACACAATGCCAGAATCTTCATTTCATTCAGCATGACTCAGATAAGCAAAGACCCAACAGGGATTTGTAAAATGTCCGGGAAATGAAAATGAGGTTTCAAACACATCTAGCCAGCTAGATTAAAGTGCACAAAGATCAGTCATGTTTTCTTCCTTCCTTGGAGCAAATGTAAGAGCCAGAGATTGACACATCACAAACTGCCATCTGCTTCTCATCTGCTGTGAGCAGGAGGAACACGTGTGGCTGCCATGGCAGACGCAAACACATCCTTTCTGTCCCACTGCTCGCCTGCACAAAACATCATGGACAGCCATACTAAGTTCTATGCATGATGGGAGCAGATTAGACAGTTAAACTCCCCTCAGGCTTGTGGCCCAGCATGCTGCATAGGTCTCCTGCACTGAGCAAGAGGAGGTCCAATTCAGGAGACAGAAGGAACACAGGAGGGGAAGTGAGACCTAAAGGTCAATGTGGCAGTCACTCTACAACAGGGCTTTTCTCTGCTGCAGGACTCTGAGTATGACATTATTGGTGCTCCAGTCATTGCATTCAGAGAATTGCTCCAGTGTAATTTAGAGGTTACAAGTTCAATTCAATGTTTGCAGAACATCTAATTGGGTTTGTCTCTGCCTTAAACTTGTTGATGGGGGAACTGAAGGAAGTATAGCCGGATGGAGGGCTTGCTGGTATGTGGTAAAAAGCTGCAGCACGCACTCCGTTTATGTGATGAAAAGATGTTTGAGCGGAAACTTTGCATCTGATTTACAGTACCAGTCAAAAGTTTGGACACACCTAGTGAATAGTGAAGACGTCAATTGAAATAACACATATGGTTGAAAGTTAATATTGTGACAAGGTAGGGGGGGTAGACCACGTCCATATTATGGCAAGAACAGCTCAAATAAGCAAAGAGAAATGACAGTCCATCATTACTTTAAGACATGAAGGTCAGTCAATCTGGAAAATTTCAACAACTTTGAAAGTTTCTTCAAGTGTAGTCGCAAAAACCATCAAGCGCTATGATGAAACTGGCTCTCATGAGGACCGCCACAGGAAGGGAAGACCCAAAGTTACATCTGCTGCAGAGGATAAGTTCATAAGAGTTACCAGCCTCAGAAATTGCAGCTCAAATAAATGCTTCACATTTCAAGAAACAGACACATCTCAACATCAACTGTTCAGAGGAGACTGCGTCAATCAAATTGCTGAAAAAAACACTACTAAAGGACACAAATAATAATAAGAAACTTGCTTGGGCAAAGAAACACAAGCAATGGACATTAGACCAGTGAAAATCTGTCCTTTGGTCAGATAAGTCCAAATTTGAGATTTTTGGATCCATCCGCGGTGTCTTTGTGAGACGCAGAGTAGGTGAACAGATGATCTCCGCATGTGTGGTTCCCACCGTGAAGCATGGAGGAGGAGGTGAGATGGTGTGGGGGTGCTTTGCTGGTGACAATGTCAGTAAATTATTTAGAATTCAAGGCACTCTTAACCAGAATGGCTACCACAGCATTCTGCAGCGATATACCATCGTATCTGGTTTGCGCTTAGTGGGACTATCATTTGTTTTTCTACAGGACAATGACCCAAAACACACACCCAGGCTGCGTAAAGGCTATTTGACCAAGAAGGCGAGGGATGGAGTGCAGCATCAGATGACCTGGCCTCTACAATCACCCGACCTTAACCCAATTGAGATGGTTTGGGATGAGTTGCTCCGCAGAGTGAAGGAAAAGCAGCCAACAAGTGCTCAGCATATGTGGGAACTCCTTCAAGACTGTTGGAAAAACATTCCTCATGAAGCTGGTTGAGAGAAGGTAAAAAGTGTGCAAAGCTGTCATCAAGGCAAAGGGTGTCTACTTTGAAGAATCTAAAATCTAAAATATATTTTGATTTGTTGTACACTTTTTTAGTTACTACATGATACCATATGTGTTATTTGATAGTTTTGATGTCCTCACTATTATTCTACAAATTAATAAAAAACCTTGAATGAGTAGTTGTGTCCAAACTTTTGACTGGTACTGTATGTACTCTAAACTCTCTCCTTCTAAAGAGACTATGGTGGTTTGTGTATTTAGCATTTTAAGTGTTAGGGATATAGATCACAGAGCTAAGCTCAAACAAGTCTGCTTGGAACCATGCAGTGGACTGCTTGTTCCATTAACTGACACGGAGCGAGAACAGACTCCTTCCTGCCTCCGAAACATGTGTCTTGTCTTGCCACTTTGATTAAGGATGTTTCTGCTTTTATGCCAACTGATCTGTCTCCCATTGAACCAAGAGAAGCCAATGCCGATAAATTCAAGATGACAGACTGTTGAATTATGAAGTTGTCTCATACTCCAGTAAGCCAGTAACTAATGCCTCCCTTCTACTGAATTCATATTTTCCAGTCCTTTATTCTCGTCAGTGATTAAAAGGAGGACCAGGAGTCTTCATGTCAATCCAGTGAAGTCAAGACACCTCCTCTGAGCTGTATTCTGGTCATGCCTCAGCCTGGCTTTGAACTCAATGAGTGCTGCTGGCCCTGGCTTACCTGGGAGGTAATTGACAGCTGTTGGGGTGAGAATGAGGAGGGACACAGGCAAATAAAGAGCCGGAGCCAACCTAGTCTGACCTGCTGATCAATGCAGTCCATTTGGAGCTGGTGGACTAGAGGCCAGAGCTCTGTTTACAGGCTAATAAAGTGAGCTCAGGGAGCACCTTCTGGGCTGCACTGCCAATACTTTTAACACCCCATTGATTCTCATTACACTTAATAGTTTGCCTGCTACAGTCAGCTGGGTTCTGGGTGCTGGGGGGTTGGTTGGGGTGCAGGCTGAGACGTGGAGATGGACAGGGTGTTCTCACCTGAACAGGAGACTGGGCATTCTAGACGGGTACTCCCTATCGCTCTAATCCCAGCATGGTGCCGCCTCGCTCTAACACGATGAGCCTCGTCATTATGTGGAGCAGGGACAGAGCCATCCATGGCTGATGCCTACCTCCAGGTTAAGCGTGTTGGGCCAGTAATCGAACGGCCGCTGGTTCAAATCCCAGAGCTGGCAAAGTGGAAAAATCTGCCGTTCTGTCCTTGAGCAAGGCAGTTAACCCCCAACAACAACTGCTCCCTGGGTGCCGATGATGTCGATTAAGGCAACCCCCCACAACACTCTGATTCAGAGGGGTTTGGCTAAAATGCAGAAGACACATTTCAGTTAAATGCATTCAGTTATGCAACTGACTAGGTATCCCCTTTCCCCAAAACTCACCACCATGAGATCATGCCTGGATTTGCATATTTGTGGGATAATCCTAACAAATCCCTAGACTCTCCCTTTGGAGATGTAGCCAATGTGATCCGCTAACTAACAGCAAAATGAAAATAAATACTGTAGCTTTCTCTTTTTAATCCCCAGAAATAATTATCCTTCTGCTCCTCTGCAGCAATTTGTTTTTGTGCTATTGTTCTTGCCCTCTTTTACAGTAATAAATAGCTTTGCATATTTTTGCTGTTGGACTTTGGGGCACTGCATTACATTCCTGCCCTTGGCTCTAATTAGTGAGCAGTGTTAGGTTGTTACTTGGATCCGAGATGGTCCCTCTGCATCTCAGCTACATCAAGGCTCCAGATATACAGACCAGTAAGTAAAGCTTCCTGTGGGCTTGATTACACACTCACATGTTTAGGGATCAGCCCACATTAAAGACCTAATGGCATCTTTAGGGATCAGCCCACATTAAAGACCTAATGACATCTTTAGGGATCAGCCCACATTAAAGACCTAATGGCATCTTTAAAGACCCTAATGACATCTTTAGGGATCAGCCCACATTAAAGACCCACTGACATCTTTAGGGATCAGCCCACATTAAAGACCCACTGACATCTTTAGGGATCAGCCCACATTAAAGACCCACTGACATCTTTAGGGATCAGCCCACATTAAAGACCCACTGACATCTTTAGGGATCAGCTCACATCAAAGATCCACTCACATCTTTAGGGATCAGCCCACATTAAAGACCTAATGACATCTTTAGGTATCAGCCCACATTAAAGACCCACTGACATCTTTAGGGATCAGCCCACATTAAAGACCTAATGACATCTTTAGGTATCAGCCCACATTAAAGACCTAATGACATCTTTAGGGATCAGCTCACATCAAAGATCCACTCACATCTTTAGGGATCAGCCCACATTAAAGACCCACTGACATCTTTAGGGATCAGCTCACATCAAAGATCCACTGACATCTTTAGGTATCAGCCCACATTAAAGACCCACTGACATCTTTAGGGATCAGCTCACATCAAAGATCCACTCACATCTTTAGGGATCAGCCCACATTTAAGACCCCCTCACATATTCAGGGATCAGACCACATTAAAGCAACAAAAAGCTTACAGAAGCAACTCCATTCAAGGCAGGATTTCCCATTTTAGGACACGTGTCTGCTTGTGTGAGAATAAACGTTAATGTGAAGTGATATGATTTTGTGGCTGTGTGAAAATTAACACATTTAGATGTTGAAATGAAGTGATGTTTGGTGGTTTAAGAATAACTAAATGTTAGAGTGTAGTTGATGTGCTGTCTTAGTGTGATCCTCTACAAGCTGAGTTCCTTAGCCCAGGCCAGGATGAAACCATTTAGGAAGGAGGGAGTGTTTCCCAGGGAGGCAGATTATGAAAACTGCACCTTGTCTCTGCCTCTCTGTTCCACACTGATCTCTACACCTGTTCTGCTCTCTGAGGCATCTGATAAGCCCGTAGTTGCATGGTAAGCCTGGTACCAGTGTCTTCCATTGGGGGTAGCAATGCTAAAGCTATCTGAGGGTATCACCTCATTGGGAGATGTTGCTATAGTCTCCCAGCAGCACAGTTGTCTTTGCCTCTCAGGCCAGTGGTATTAGAATGGGGCTCCCTACGGATTCATCTGAAGGTAGTAGCAGTTGCCTATCTCTTCCTAATGCCTGGTGCCTAAGAACCACTGTCTAAATGCTGTCTGCATGTTAAGCAGTGTCCTCCCACTGTCTGGTATCTCCTACTAACAGACACACTACCCTGCCTTAGTTAGATTTATCACACGTCATTGATTTATTTTCTTAGTCACGTTGCACTCTGACTCATTTCTCTCCACTTTTCATATTCCTGGAAATGATACAAACACTTAATTTTTGTGATTTTATTTTACAGAAATTTGGGTAATTTAGTTAGACATATTTGTTCCATTTTTCTGAGTTTACTTCTATTACCAGGGATTTGGGATGTGGATTTGCTCTCCTTTGACTTGAACACAATAGATGAGGAGCATTGCAGACAAATAATAACATTTGTTTGTTGATTGCATGTACCTTATCAAATTGATCAGAAATACAGTGTAGACATTGTTAATGTTGTAAATGACAATTGTAGCTGGAAACGGCTGATTTTTTAAATGGAATATCTACACAGGCGTACAGAGGCCCATTATCAGCAACCATCACTCCTGTGTTCCAATGGCACGTTGTGTTAGCAAATCCAAGTTTATTATTTTAAAAGGCTAATTGATCATTTGAAAATCCTTTTGCAATTATGTTAACACATCTGAAAACTGTTGTCCTGATTACATTTTTTTTCGATTGCTAAACGACAGTGGGCACAACTGGAGTCACATGTGCAAAACTCTAACTACAGTCTGCACTACCAACAGTCACCTGAGCTAAACAGTTCACATCACCTCACCTAATATTTTCTTCAAAGAAAAGAGTGACATTCTTTCACATGATTTATTAACATTTTTAGAACATAACAATTCTTTAAGGTAAATGAAAATGAGCAGTTTGCTTCAATAGTCTGTAGTAATTTACGGGATTACAGTAATGAGAAAAAAAGGTAGAAACTAAAAGTACATACTGTAATTCGAATAAATAATTGAGGGGCTAATCCTGCCTCTCTCTAGCATCAGGCCACAGGTTTTCTTCAACATCACATCTAATGTTTTCTCTTGCCATGCACCTGGGGAAGAACCTTCTGGAGTGCCTTATCCATCCCTGGCAGTCCTCTGGACTCGTGTCCTCTGGCTTCCAAAAAAGACATTTGGTCATGTGGGTGGTGACCAAACACTTTCCACCTCCAGGCAGAGAAAAACTCCTCTATTGGGTTGAGGAAGGGTGAATATGCAGGCAGGTACAAAACCATAAATCTGTGATGTGCTGCAAACCAATCTGTGACAGCTGCAGAGTGGTGAAAAGCAACGTTATCGCAAACTATGACAAAAACTTGGGGGTTTCTTACTGGCTCCCCCTGTTCTGCTGGCGCAAGCTGAGCATAGAGCTGTTCTAGGAAAGCTATAAGCCTTTCTGTGTTGTATGGGCCAATGAGTGGTGTGTTGAGAAGCAAACCATCATTGGCCATTGCAGCACACATGGTGATATTTCCCCCCCTTTGGCCTGGAACCTCCACAGTGGCCCTTTGACCTATAACATTCCTTCCTCTGCGCCGTGTTTTGGCAAGGTTAAATCCAGCTTCATCGATAAATACAAATGAATGTGGTCATTCCAGTGCTTCCACCTCCATTACTCTCTGAAAAACAGTAAGTGCACAGTTTTACTGTAGAAATGCTAGTGTTTTTTTTACTGTAAATATTTTGTATAGCTGTGTACGTAACCTCAGATGACCTACCTGGACATATTGGTATCTTTGCTCTTTTACCCGTTCACTGTTTCTCCCGAACGGTACAGTGTATAACTGTTTCATTGTAACTTGTTGTTTCTTTAGGACTCGAGCAATAGTTGTTGTGCTGACAGAATTAACATTTTCAAATATATCATTATCAGCCAGCACTCCATCTTCAATCTCCCGCAGTTTTATTGCATTGTTGACAACAACCATGTCAACAATAGCATTTTCCTGCGCATCTGAAAATATTTTTCCTCTTCCCCCTGTTGGGGGCAGCCTTTGGGTCCTGTTGTAAAATGTATTTTACAGTCAAACTTACTGTAATATATATCTGTGTAAATATTCTATAATTGCAATACAAAATAGATTCCTGTAATGTTTTCATTTACTGTAACTCTCACCTGTTTGCATGATGGAAAATTCACATTACAGATGCCACTTTGGATCTTTGCAGATTGGGTTGCACCCTCAACCCTGCCTCTCTCAATTGTTGAATCCAGGAAGAGCATGAAATCCTTCTTTTTGAGGGATGATGTGAGTCGAATGGCTACAGGGAGGAAACAAACTGTCACACAAAACAAAAAGATGCAAAAAAGGTTGCTGACAGACACAATGAAGAATCTACACAGGAAGTTCCTGTCAGAAAGTCAAGACTCAATCTCGTTCCCTTTCTTCTCCACTTTTAGGCCATTTTGAGTTGTGGCACCCACGGAAGCTGACCGTGAGGCATGCCAGTGTAAAACCCACAAGAATCTCCAATTCATGGCGAACAGCCTTTACAGCCGGGGGATTTTATTGTCCCAAAATCTTGAGGCGATGGCAGATGCCACTGTGTGCAAACAATTCTAATACCTGTGCCTATGGAGTCAGTGGAGGCTGCTGAGGGGAGGATGGCTCATAACAAGGGCTGGAACAGAGCAAATGGAATGGCATCAAACTATGTGTTTGATGCCATTCCATTCTTATTCGGCTCCAGCCATTACCACAAGCTTGTCCTCCTCAATTAAGTTGGCACCGAACTCCTGCGTGGTGAGTGTAAGGAGTGCCACCATGCCACTGACACGCTTGTGAAACCCCCATCAAACAAAGAAATTGCCCTGACCCCAATGGTCAATTGAGAGCTCCAGAGATGAAGAATAGAGGACCAAAGTTGCAGTGAAGAGGCAGGTGACTACTACCGAGGACAATCTTCTGATCTTCCAGGACAGTCTCTTCAGGTTCAGGCACCACCTTTTTGCAGTTACAGTGAAGAGGCAGGTGACTACTACTGAGGACGATCTTGTGATCTTCCAGGACAGTCTCTTCAGATTCAGGCACCATCAGATGGCAGTATGCAGTGTACAGAGACCTGAGCGAGAGTCTCAAGCACAATGAGTGTTTCATCCATGTGGACTTCAGCGACAATTACTCCTGAAAATACTCCATTGAAGTCCAGTCGGTTCATTTTGGAGGATGGCGTCAGCAGGCAACGCTCCACACTGGAGTATTATATGCAGGAGCACAGCCTGTTGCCTTCCGCACCATCTCCCCCATAAAGAAGGCATGACCCGCCAGCAATCTGGCCAGTTCTGGAGATGGTTAAGGAGAGGTACTCAGAAGTTAACCGGCTGCACTTCTTCAGTGACGGACCAGCAAGCCAGTATAAACAGATGGGAAACTTTTTCCTTTTTTTCGACTGAACCATTCAAGTGAGGCATTCACGACATACTGTAATCTGGAGTTTCTTTGAGGCCAGCCATGGCAAGGGTCTCCTGACGGTGTTGGAGGGACGCTGAAGAGATCAGCCGACAGGCTAGTGCACCTCAGAGAAGACATTCCAAATGTTGGGGGACTGTTCAACAAGCTGAAAAGTCAGGAATCATCAGTAGAGCTGTTCTTTGTCAGCGAGAACATTGTCGACACAAAAGTGCAGAAACTTTTTTTGCATGTCCATTTTTAAACCACAAAAAGGATACTTTGTGTAGTGGCTGTGTGAGTAGGGGAATGTTTGAAAAGGTTTTCTACTCTCAGTATATTGTCTCATCTCTTCTCAGGTAGCCCATCTAACTGCAGTGAAAGGCACAATGAAGATGCATCAACAGATAAGTGTGTTGCCAAGTCACATCAAGTACAGAGACATAACCTGTCTCTGTCAAAGAGATGAGACTGTCCCTGCTTTGAGTTAAAAGAAGCAACTTTAGAAGCTGCAGAGGTTCCGAGATCAACTCTAGAAGCTGCTGAGGCTCCAAAATAAGCTCTAGAAGCTGCTGAGGCTCCAATATCAACTCTAGAAGCTGCTGAGGCTCCAAAATAAGCTCTAGAAGCTGCTGAGGCTCCAATATCAACTCTAGAAGCTGCTGAGGCTCCAATATCAACTCTAGAAGCTGCTGATGCTCCAAGATCTGTGTGCACCATTGAAACCCTGTGGTGACCAGAGGTAATTTATGCTCAGCATATTGGTCAGTGGTGTGAGTCCTATGACAATGAGCCATACCCTGGAATCAGCACAGATGTGGAGGGGGATAACATCCAGGTCAATTGTATGCATGAGAAAAAAAAAGATTTCGTATTCCTGCTTCTGTCTCTTATCATTATACAACGTGACTGTTCTCTTATGCCATACTTTGTTAATCTCCATTGTTAGTAGAAACCACTTTTTTTTAAAGCAAGTCAGCCATAAGTTATATTTTTTTAAAGGCAGTAAATTAGGCTGAATGAACTGTTTCGCTGCCAGACAGGGCTCCGCTGATAGCCAGGTATAGCAGTGGTAAGGTGTTGGGACTAGTAGTGGGACTCTGCTGTTGGGGCAGATTTATATAGGCCCTAACAGTTTGTGGGCACCGTTTGTCACTGTTATAGTGCAACTAATGTATTGTTTGGTGTTGTGTTGTTTAGTGGCTTTCCTGGCATGCATAACATGATTTAAAAAAAACTTTACATGGTAAAACTGGTCATCAGATAGTTCATGTTCATTCTAGTGTTTTAATTCTATGATTTGAACATCTATCCACTTGTAGATTTAAAACAGGTAAATAATGCATAGATATGAAATGGAAATGCGCGCAGCTATCTTGACTAAACATTTCCTCAACACACTGGTGCATGGTAATTCTTCATGATACTGGCGAAAGGGCAAAGACCAGTATGACCAATAAGACCATGTGTAATTATGTGTAATTAAGAAATATCCCAAACAATTTATAAGGTTAATTTAAAAAATGCAACCAGAATCCACCTCAGCACCAGAACATTGAATTACAGACAAATACACCTATTATGTTAATTAAATTCCCTGTTAGGTAAATGCAGTCTTATTTATTTTTTTGTACCTTTATTTATCTAGGCAAGTCAGTTAAGAACAAATTATTAATTTCAATGACGGCCTAGGAACAGTGGGTTAACTGCCTTGTTCAGGGGCAGAATGACAGATTTTTACTTTGTCAGCTCAGGAATTCAATCTTGCAACCTTCCAGATACTAGTCCAATGCTCTAACCACTAGGCTACCTGCCCCCCCCCATCGTTATTACAAACCCAATTTGTAGGATTTTTTATCAAATCAAATCAATTCAAATCTAATTTTATTGGTCACATACACATACACATGGTTAGCAGATGTTAATGCGAGTGTAGCGAAATGCTTGTGCTTCTAGTTCGAACCATGCAGTAATATCTAACAAGTAATCTAACAATTTCACAACTGCTACACACAAGTGTAAAGGAATGAATAAGAATATGTACATATAAATATATGGATGAGCAATGGCCGAACGACATAGGCAAGATGCAGTAGATCGTATAGAGTACTGTATATACATATGAGATGAGTAATGTAGGGTATGTAAACATTATATAAAGTGGCATTGTTTAAAGTGACTAGTTATACATTTATTACATTACATTTTTAATTGTTAAAGTGGCTAGAGATGTGAGTCAGTATGTTGGCAGCAGCCACTCAATGTTAGTGATGGCTGTTCAACAGTCTGATGGCCATGTGATAGAAGCTGTTTTTCAGTATCTCGGTTCCAGCTTTGATGCACCTGTACTGACCTCGCCTTCTGGAGGATAGCGGGGTGAACAGGCAGTGGCTCGCGTGGTTGTTGTCCTTGATGATCTTTTAGCCTTCCTGTGACATCGGGTGGTGTAGGTGTCCTGGAGGGCAGACCTCACTACCCTCCGGAGAGCCTTGCGGTTGTGTGCAGAGCAGTTGCCCTACCAGGCGGTGATACAGCCCAACAGGAAGCTCTCGATTGTGCATTTGTAAAAGTTTGTGAGTGTTTTTGGTGTCAAGACACATCTGTTGCGCTGTCATGTAATTATTTAATCAGTGTTCATAAATTCCAATTATATTTATCTGTCTGATACCTAGAGTTTGTAAATAAAACAGACAGAATTCCCAGCTCACAATTGATCAGCTTCCAATTTATTTGCGAGAGCTCCAAAGTTTTCAAAAATCCATTCCTTCTTACATCATCCTAAACTACCCACACACATACACACCACCATGGATTTTCTCATGAGTCTAACCACAGTTTATAACCCCTCATCTGACCGTTCCAGGCTCCCCCAGACAACATAACTCTGGAGGAGCCCTCCCTGTTCTCTCTTATCTCCACATACATTCCTTTCTTCCTATGTACATGCCATATAACCCCTTCCTAATGGACAAACATTATTTAATACTATAAGAAAGACAGGTTAGAATTCTTGCCAGTTATAGTGCAGTATACCTCATTTAGTAATTATTGATAAAAATCTCATAACATGCGTCTTCTTCACCACGCTGTCTGTGTGGGTGGACCATTTCAGTTTGTCCGTGATGTGTACGCCAAGGAACTTAAAACTTTCCACCTCAGTAGGGTGGAAGTGATATGATCCTTGACCAGTGTTTCAAAGCACTTCATGATCACGGAGGTGAGGGCTACGGGGCGATAGTCATTTAGCTCAGTTACCTTAGCTTTCTTGGGAGGGGGAAACAATGGTGGCCCTATTGAAGCATGACTGGGATAGGGATTGATTGAGTATGTCCGTAAACCCACCAGCCAGCTGGTCTGTGCATGCTCTGAGGATGCGGCTAGGGATGCTGTCTGGGCAGCATTGCGAGGGATAACATGTTTAAATATTTTACTCACGTTGGCTGCGGTGAAGGAGAGCCAGCAAGTTTTGGTAGCGGGCCGTGTTGGTGGCACTGTATTGTCCTCAAAGCGAGCAAAGAAGTGTTTAGTTTGTCTGGGAGCAAGGCATTGGGGTCCGCAACGGGGCTGGTTTTCTTTTTGTAGTCAGTGATTGACTGTAGACCATGCCACATACCTCTCGTGTCTGAGACATTGAATTGCGAACTCTACTTTGTCTCTATATTGATGCTTAGCTTGTTTGATTGCCTTGCGGAGGGAACAGCTACATTGTTTGTATTCGGTCATGTTTCTGGTCACCTTGCTCTGATTAAAAGCAATGGTTTGTGCTTTCAGTTTTGCTCGAATGCTGCCGTCAATCCATGGTTTCTAGTTGGGGAAGGTATTAATAGTCGCCGTGGGTACAACATCATCGATGTACTTGCTACTAAACTCGCTCACCGAATCAGCGTATACATCAATTGTCACGAATCCCGCTTCCTGAGTCTGTGTTTGCCTGTGTTTCTGTCCTGGAGTGTGTTTCCGATGTCCTGGAACGCACCCTGTCTGGTTGCCGGGCGAATTAGCTTGTTGGGAGATCAATGTTCACCCGCACCTGTATCCCATCAGTAATCTGCACACCTGTCCTGATCATCACCTCTCCCCTTCAAAAGCTCTGACCTGACATCCATTCCCTGCCGGATCGTTAGCCATGAACAGTATGTTGTGCCATAGTATCAGCCTCAAGTTGGATAGAATTTGTTTTGTTGTTTTTTATGTATTGCTTGCCTTAAACTTACCTCCGTTTGTTCTGTCTTCAGTTACTCACCCGGATCATTTACCCCATTCCCGCCTGGTCGTCGGAGGATTCCGCTACCCCATTGGATCCACCTATTTACTCCCATCAACTCACCACCGCTGCCCGCTACGCCACCTGGATATATCTACCCATTCACATTCACTTGTAAATAAATACTCACCTTCTTGCTACTCTCCTTGTCCTGGTCTGCTTCTGGGTTCGATTTTGAAAGAAAGTGACATCAATGTTGTTGTCCGACGTTATCCGGAACATATCCCAGTCCACGTGATTGAAGCAATCTTGAAGCAAGGAATCAGATTGGTCGGACCAGTGCTGAACAGACCTGAGCACGGGCGTTTCCGGTTTTAGTTTCTGTCTATAGGCTGGGAGCAACAAAATGGATTCTCCGAACATGCTCTCTTTCATGCTAATCTCCTTTTATAACTTATTTTTCACACTTATGCAAATAATTTCATCCAGTTTGCTGTGTAGATCAAAAGCAACAAATTTATTCAAACCTTCCTTGTAATGACCTTTGCAGACAGCATGTTCAGGTTGCTTGTTAGTAGAATGCAGGCCTCAGTCTCTGTTAAAAACGTTTTAGGGCTGCAATCCCGGGATGATATGACAGCCAGTGAAAGTGCAGGGCACCAAATTCAAAACAACAGAAATCTTATAATTAAAATTACTCAAAAATACCTGTATTTTATACGGTTTTAAAGGTAATCTTGTTGTTAATCCCACCACAGTGTCCGATTTCAAATAGGCTTTACGGCGAAAGCACCACAAACAATTATGTTAGGTCACCACCAAGCCACAGAAAACAGCAATTTTTCCAGCCAAAGAGAGGAGTCACAAAAAGCACAAATAGAGATAAAGTTAATCACTAACCTTTGATGATCTTCATCAGATGACACTCATAGGACTTCATGTTACACAATACATATATGTTTTGTTTGATAAAGTTCATATTTATATAAAAAAATCTGAGTTTACATTGGCGCGTTATGTTCACTTGTTCCAAAAACATCCAGTGATTTTGCATAGCCACATCGATTCAACAGAAATACTCATCCTAAATGTTGATGACAATACAAGTTATACACATGGAATTATAGATATACCTCTCCTTAATGCAATCGCTGTGTCAGATTTAAAAAAAAAAACTTTATGGAAAAAGCAAACCATGCAATAATCTGAGACGGCGCTCAGAAAATTAATAAAATTAGCCGCCATGTTGGAGTCAACAGAAACCACAAATTACACGTAAATATTCCCTTACCTTTGATGATCTTCATCAGAATGCACTCCCAGGAATCGCAGTTCCACAATAAATGTTTGATTTGTTCTATAATGTCCGTTATTAATGTCCAAGTAGCTTCTTTTGTTAGCGTTAGGTACACATACTCAAATTCTCGTGCGTTTGGACAAAAACTTTGGACAAAAACTTCAAAAAGTTATATTACAGGTCGAAGAAACATTTCAAACTAAGTGTAGAATCAATCATTAGGATGTTGTTATCATAAATCTTCAATAAAGTTCCAAACGGAGAATTCCTTTGTGTCTACAGAAGCAACGGAACGCAAGTCGATATCATGTGGAATGCGCGTGATCAGGAAATGGCTCTCTGCCAGTAAGCTGACTCATTCAGCTCTTATTCAGTCCCACAACATAGCAGAAGCCTCATTCAAGCTTCTAAAGACGGTTGACATCTAGTGGAAGCCCTAGGAAGTGCAATTCCATTCATATCCCAATGTGAATTCAATAGGGCCTGGGTTGAAAATATACAAACCTCAGATTTCTCACTTCCTGTTTGGATTTCTTCTCAGGTTTTTTCCTGACACATTTTTTTTCTTTGTATACCTTTATTTAACTAGGCAAGTCAGTTAAGAACACATTCTTATTTTCAATGACGGCCTAGGAACAGTGGGTAAAATGCCTGTTCAGGGGCAGAACGACAGATTTGTACCTTGTCAGCTCGGGGATTTGAACTTGCAACCTTCCAGTTACTAGTACAATGCTCTAACCACTAGGCTACCCTGTACTGTTACACTCACAGACATCATTCAAACAGTTTTAGAAACTTCATAGTGTTTTATATCCAATAATAATAATATGCATATATTTGCAACTGAGACTGAGGAGCAGGCTGTTTACTCTGGGCACATCTGGGCACCTTTCATCCAAGCTACTCAATACTGCCCCTGCAGCCATAAGAAGTTAATAGACCCTCCTCCTGTGCTCCTCTTCTCTCCAGGGTCATTTATGTGCAGGAGAGGTGAGTGAGACGGGGGAGGGGGGCTCTCAGTGAAAAATAGCTGACAGGATGTCCAGCAGTAACAGGTTCAGGTTAGCAGGGTGCTGCAGAGCATGGCTCTGCGTCATTACCACTATCACAGCCTTACTTCAGAGAGATGATGCTCTGCTCAACTGGGTGGCCAGCTGTACCTGGGGCTTCCAAAATAGTTGACTTCTGGACTGGGGGCAATACACTGAGTAAAGCATTTCAGTTAAGTGAGTAAAACTGAGTAAAGTTATGTCTGAATTACTATTGCCCCATTGCACTCACATCTGTAGCCATGAAATTACTTAAAAGGCTGGTAATGCCTCACATCAACACCATCACCCTAGAAACCCTGGACCCACTCCAAATCGCATACCACCCCAACAGATCCACATATGACACTATCTCTCTTGCACTTCACACTGTCCTTTCCCACCTGGACAAAAGGAACACCAAGCTCATCACTAAGCTAAGGACCCTGGATTAAACAGCTCCCTCTGCAACTAGATAGGGGACTTCCTGAAGGGCCGCTCCCAGGTGGTGAGGGTAGGCAACAACACATCCTCCACACTCAACTTCAACACTGGTGCCACTCAGGAATGCGTGCGGGACTGTTGTGGAACATGTCGAGGGCTTCAAGTGTCCACATCACTAAGGAACTATCATGGTCTACACACATCAATACAGTCGTGAAGAGTGCATGGCAACGCCCCTTCCCCCTCAGGAGGCTGAAGCCATGCAGATCCTCAAAATGTTATACTGTTGCACCATTGAGAGCATCTTGAACGGCTGCATCACCGCTTGGTATCCAACCTCAAGTCGCTAGAGGGTAGTGTGTAAGGCCGAGTAAATAAGTGAGGACGCGCTCCCTACCATCCAAGACCTCTATACCAGGCGGTGTCAGAGGTAGGACTTAAGAATTGTCAAACACTCCAGCCACCTAAGTCATAGCAGCAGTGGTGTAGCCTAGTGGTTAAAGATTTGGGCTAGTAACCGGAATGTTGAAAGTTCAAACCCCCGAGCTGACAAGGTACAAATCTGTCATTCTGCCCCTGAACAGGCAGTTAAACCAGTGTTCCTTATTCCTGAAAATAAGAATTTGTTTTTAACTGTCTTGCCTAGTTAAATAAAGGTAAAATAAAAAAATAGACTGTTCTCTCTGCTACCGCATAGCAAGCTGTAACGATGCACCATGTCTGAAACTAACAGAACCCTGAATATCTTCTACCACCAAGCTATAAGACTGCTTAATAGTTAGTTAAATCATTAACCAATAGCTACCTGGAATATCTGCATTGACCCTTGTTGCACTAATCTCTTTTGACTCATCACATGCGCTGCTGCTACTGTTTGTTATCTATCCTTTTACCTCGTCACTTTATCCTTACCTATATGTACATATTTACCTTGTACCCCTGCACATTGACTCGGTACTGGTACCCCGTGTATATAGCCAAGTTATTGTTACTCATTGTGTATTTATTTTCTACTATTTCAACCCCCCAAATTCTGCATTTTTGGGAAGGGCCCGTAACTAAGTATTTCACTGGTAGTCTACATCTTTTGTTGTGAAGCACGTGACAAATACAATTTGAGTAGATTTGATTTGAATACGGCCCTCTGTTTTTTCCCGTCCATGAGATCTGACTTGGAACAAGTCATAGCCCAAGTTATATGCTCTCACTAGGACCAAGAGATTTTCTGAACGGGAAACAATGCACGGTCCTTCTGTGAAGGATTTTCTGATTGTTAGAAGAGAGAACAATCACTATTCATCTCTTGTCTGCCGTTCTACACAATAGATCTATTACAGTGTGTTCTGTCCCTTTGAATGTCATTTCAGAGCCAAGTACCTTCAAGCAAATCTCAGGAGAGGGACAGTCCTGTTCTCCCGAGAAACACATTACAGATTGCCCTTTTCTGTCACACAGCAAACAGCATGTCCAATAAGCATCCTATGCTGCATGCAATATAGCGGTGGCTACTGCTAACTAGCATGAGTACGAAAAGGGCAGTTTTCTTGGAAAATTAGCAGTATTTCAATCATCTGGATGTATCATTGTGGATAAACACAACATTTGGAGTACAGTGGCATGTCTCCTCCCTGCATTGAGGTATGTTTTCCGACCCATATCTCGTGCCGGTTCCACAGTGTCTGAATGTAACCATGATTGCGTTTTGTATCTGTAGCCGTATAAAGTGACAATTTGGCTTTAACGGTCCTTTAACAATGCACATACATGGTATACTACTGCATTGATTAGGCCTAAGTCAGTGTTGCCTCCACAATTCAGAGGCTGACTCTGGTCGGTTACCCAGAGCAGAGGCTCTGTCTGTGGGAAGAGGAGAATTAAGGCCTAGATCTCCAATGTCGGTGTGGCTGGCTGGGGTTCCTGGATGAACCACATGGCCTGAGGACGTACAGGGAGTGGGAGCCATTCCAGTTTAATGAGAACATGGAGGGTCTAAATCAGGATCTCATTCTCATGGACTCCAGGTAGTTTACTGGTGTTGAGTGACATCTTTTTGAATGAATTAGTGACATAAATTTGTGCTCAAGTGGTGCTGGTACGGAGTGTTGCAGTTTGTTGGGTTGTAATGCTCTTTTGGTTTTTACATTGAGGGGAGGCTATTACACTTCCAGGTGGTATTTCAACCACAAGAGAAGAGTAAAGCAAATCAATTGCCATGGTGTAATGCGTTTTATTAATCTTTTTGGACACAATTACGATACAAAGATATAGCTAGACCCAACTTGTTTGTTCATGTCACAGATTCCCCCAGTACTGCTATCCATTCCGCACACCAGTTCCGGAGGTCTAGTCACCAGCCTCTAGGCATCACTGAACTGTTTCATCACGCACACCTGGTTCCCATTTCCCCTGATTATTAATTGTTTATATTTGCCCTCTGTTGTGTACCTGTGCTTTCTGGTTTCGGCTTTCGTGCTGCGTGTTTTATGTACTGGTCTTGTGCCGTGTATTGTAGTGCACTTGTTATTATGGGTCTCGTCCCGTGTATTGTTATTACAGGTCTCGTCACTTGTTATTATGTGATTACAGTCTCGTCCCGTGTATTGTTATTACAGGTCTCGTCCCGTGTATTGTTATTACAGGTCTCGTCCCGAGGATTTATTAGAGGTTTAACCTTGCTGTTTTGTTTGGGTTACATCCCTGTTTTTTGTATACAGTGGGGCAAAAAAGTATTTAGTCAGCAACCAATTGTGCAAGTTCTATAATTTTCATCATAGGTACACTTCAATTATGACAGACAAAATGAGAAAAAATCCAGAAAATCACATTGTAGGATTTTTTTATGAATTTATTTGCAAATTATGGTGGAAAATAAGTATTTGGTCAACAAAAGTTTATCTCAATACTTTGCCATTGCCAAGAAAGGGTATATAACAGAGGTCAAACGTTTTCTGTAAGTCTTCACAAGGTTTTCACACACTGTTGCTGGTATTTTGGCCCATTCCTCCATGCAGATCTCCTCTAGAGCAGTGATGTTTTGGGGCTGTTGCTGGGCAACACGGACTTTCAACTCCCTCCAAAGATTTTCTATGGGGTTGAGATCTGGAGACTGGCTAGGCCACCCCAGGACTTTGAAATGCTTCTTCTTACGAAGCCAATCATTCGTTGCCCGGGTGGTGTGTTTGCAATCATTGTCATGCTGAAAGACCCAACCACGTTTCATCTTCAATGCCCTTGCTGATGGAAGGAGGTTTTCACTCAAAATCTCAAGATACATGTCCCCATTCATTCTTTCCTTTACATGGATCAGTCGTCCTGGTCCTTTTGCAGAAAAACATCCCCAAAGCATGATGTTTCCACCCCCATGCTTCACAGTAGGTATGGTGTTCTTTGGATGCAACTCAGCATTCTTTGTCCTCCAAACACGACGAGTTGAGTTATTACCAAAAAGTTATATTTTGGTTTCATCTGACCATATGACATTCTCCCAATCTTCTTCTGGATCATCCAAATTCTCTCTAGCAAACTTCAGATGGGCCTGGACATGTACTGGCTTAAGCAGGGGGACACGTCTGGCACTGCAGGATTTGAGTCCCTGGCGGCGTAGTGTGTTATACATTTACATTTAAGTCATTTAGCAGACGCTCTTATCCAGAGCGACTTACAAATTGGTGCATTCACCTTATGACATCCAGTAGAACAGTCACTTTACAATAGTGCATCTAAATCTTAAAGGGGGGGGGGGTGAGAAGGATTACTTATCCTATCCTAGGTATTCCTTAAAGAGGTGGGGTTTCAGGTGGTGATTGACTCCGCTGTCCTGGCGTCGTGAGGGAGTTTGTTCCACCATTGGGGGGGCCAGAGCAGCGAACAGTTTTGACTGGGCTGAGCGGGAACTGTACTTCCTCAGTGGTAGGGAGGCGAGCAGGCCAGAGGTGGATGAACGCAGTGCCCTTGTTTGGGTGTAGGGCCTGATCAGAGCCTGGAGGTACTGAGGTGCCGTTCCCCTCACAGCTTTGATGGTAGGCTTTGTTACTTTGGTCCCAGCTCTCTGCAGGTCATTCACTTGGTTCCCCCGTGTGGTTCTGGGATTTTTGCTCACCGTTCTTGTGATCATTTTGACCACACGGGGTGAGATCTTGCGTGGAGCCCCAGATCGAGGGAGATTATCAGTGGTCTTGTATGTCTTCCATTTCCTAATAATTGCTCCCATAGTTGATTTCTTCAAACCAAGCTGCTTACCTATTGCAGATTCAGTCTTCCCAGCCTGGTGCAGGCCTACACTTTTGTT
Organism: Oncorhynchus gorbuscha; assembly: GCF_021184085.1. Taxonomy (NCBI): domain Eukaryota; kingdom Metazoa; phylum Chordata; class Actinopteri; order Salmoniformes; family Salmonidae; genus Oncorhynchus; species Oncorhynchus gorbuscha. The sequence continues at coordinate 80,707,983 of NC_060185.1, forward strand.
TCTGGTGTCCTTTGACAGCTCTTTGGTCTTGGCCATAGTGGAGTTTGGAGTGTGACTGTTTGAGGTTGTGGACAGGTGTCTTTTATACTGATAACAAGTTCAAACAGGTGCTATTAATACAGGTAACGAGTAGAGGACAGAGGAGACTCTTAAAGAAGAAGTTATAGGTCTGTGAGAGCCAGAAATCTTGCTTGTTTGTAGGTGACCAAATACTTATTTTCAAACATTGTGACGTAGAAGTCCGTCACTGGCCGCGGGCAGCATTTGGTTCTTTAACGCACACACATATTCATCACTCCTCCCTGCGCCATTATAAGATAAGTTAACAATGTGGGTCGACACAAATTAACTTCTGTCTTGGTGCATGCATTTCACACTTGTCAATGTTCATATTTGAGAGATACAACAATTATTATACTTATCAATGTTGTGGATGAGCGCATTGTTTGTTTGTTCTGTTCCTCTCTCTCCATCTCTGTAGCTTCCGGGTATGCTGGAAAAGGACCCGAGCTAAGGGAATTGGGTTGGCTTTATAGTGCCTGTACCAAATGGCTCATTAATGCATATGGGCATATTGAAAGATATTGTCAGTAGTGATGTAATGTTGTAAATGTTATGTTGTGATATTGTTTAAAACCGTGTTGTAATGTATATCCTTTAGTATGTTTAGTTCATGGAAAATGTAGGTTTGTATTGTTAATTGATTAATTAATTAGGGTTAATTGTTCTGAGGGGAGGGGCTAGCCCTACAAAAGGAGCCTCTCTTTCAGTCATGGAGAGGCATTTTTGGATTGAGCTGTGGATGGGGCAGCATTGTTTTTAAGCTGTCCCATAAGGTAGACGTTGATGGCAGTACTGTTGTTTTTTGTTCCGGAATCACTTGTAAATAAACACCTTTGCACAGAAGAACTTTTGCAGCTCCGCCATCTTTTTATTTTGATAGAGGTTAGGTTATCCAGTGTAGCCTTCTGGCCTACTCTACGTGACAATCATAATTTGCAAATAAATTCATTAAAAATCCTACAATGTGATTTTCTGGATTTTTTTTCTCATTTTGTGAGTGTACCTATGATGAAAATTACAGGCCTCTCATCTTTTTAAGTGGGAGAACTTGCACAATTGGTGGCTGACTAAATACTTTTTGCCCCACTGTATGTGTATGTTTCCCCCGGTACTGCTGCTCATTCCGTGCACCAGCTCCAGAGATCTACGTCACCCGCCTCTAGGCGTCACTGAGCTGTTTCATTACGCACACCTGGTTCGCATTTACCCTGACTAATTGTATATATTTGCCATCTGTTCACCATTGTCTTGTCGGTTATTGTTGGTCTTGTGTACCTGTGCTTTCTGCTTTCGGCTTTTGTGTTGCGTGTATTGGGCACTTGTTATTACAGGTTTCGTCCCGTGTATTGTTATTACGGGTCTCATCCCTTGCATTGTTATTACGGGTCTCATCCCTTGCATTGTTATTACGGGTCTCATCCCTTGCATTGTTATTACGGGTCTCATCCCTTGCATTGTTATTACGGGTCTCATCCCTTGCATTGTTATTACGGGTCTCATCCCTTGCATTGTTATTACGGGTCTCATCCCTTGCATTGTTATTACGGGTCTCATCCCTTGTATTGTTATTACGGGTCTCATCCCTTGTATTTATTAGAGGTTTAACCTCGCTCTTTTGTTTGGGTTACATCCCTGTGTTTTTTGTATTCGTTTGTTTTGGGCTTCGTCCCCATGCCTTTCATGGCATGTTGTATTTTTGGGTGGAGTATTAAAACCCCCTATTATGTATTCCTACGCCTGTCTCCAATCATTTATACAACGTGACAGTTCAGCTGTTTCCAGAGAAGAAATGTCCTCATAAAATATCACCGCTGGGAAATAGGCTAGGATTTGAACTACGCTGAACAAAAATATAAATGCAACACAAGTGTTGGTCCCATGTTTCATGAGCTGAAATAAAAGATCACAGAAATGTTCCATGTGCACAAAAAGTTCTCTCAGAATTTGTGCAGAAATTTGTTTACATCCCTGTTAGTGAGCATTTCTCCTTTGCCAAGATAATCTATCCACCGGACAGGTGTGGCATATCAAGAAGTTGATTAAACAGCATGATTATTACACAAGTGCACCTTGTGCTGGGGACAAAGGTCCACTGTAAAATGCGCAGTTTTGTCACACAACACAATGCCACAGATGTCTAAAGTTTTGAGAGAGTGTGTAATTGGCATGCTGACTGCAGGAAAACCTGAACCTATAGGGGAGGGTCTGGGTGGGCATCTATCCGCGATGGCGGCTCAGGTGCGGGACGCAGACCCCGCTCCACCACTGGCTCACCCCACTTTGGTGGCACTGGTGTGGGGACCCTCATCGCTGACCCTGGACTGGGGACCATCGCTGCAGGCTCCGGACTGGAGGCTGTCACTGGAGGCTCCCGACTGGGAACTGTCGCTGGAGGCTCCGGACTGGAGGCCGTCGTTGGAGGCTTCGTGCCATGACTCCTCACTGGAGGCTTCGTGCCCTGGATCATCACTGGAGGCTTTGTGCCGTGGATCGTCACAGGAGGCCTGGTCCTTGAAGCAGGCACAGGACTCACCGGGCTGGAGAGACACACAGGAGGCCAGGTGCGTGGGGCGGGCATCGGATACACTGGGCCGTGAAGGCGCACTGGCGGTCTCGAGCGCAGAGCTGGCACAACCCGTTCTGGCTGGATGTCCACATCCACCCGGCAAATGCGGAACGCTGGCACAGAGCACACCGGCCTGTAAATGCTCACTCGATACACCGTGAGCATCAACCCATAACACAGTGCCTGACTCGTCACATGCTCCCCACGGTAAGCACGGGGAGTTGGCTCAGGTCTCAACCTCCAACTCTGCCAATCTCCCCGTGTGCCCCTCCCCCAAAATTTTGGGGGCTGCCTCTCGTACCAGCTTCGCTGACTTGACTCCTCATATCTCTGCTCCGCTCCACCTTAACTGTCTCCATCTCCTCCCTTGGACGGCGATACTCCCCGGCCTGCGTCCAGGGTCCCTTTCCATCCAGAATCTCCTCCCATGTCCAGGAGTCTTCCTTACCACGCTGTTTGGTCCTTTGGTGGTGGGTAGTTCAGTCAAGGCCGTTGCTGGAAGAGGTGCAGCGTGTTGAGCGTACATTTTCCTTTCTATTTCAAAATGTCGCCAACAAAACAACAAACGAAAAAACAACCGTGAAGCTTACAGGGCATTAGTGCCACAAACAAAGTTAATTACCCACACTGAAAAAGGGCTACCTAAGTATGATTCCCAATCAGTGACAACGATACACAGCTGTCCCAGATTGAGAACTATACCTGGCCAAAACAAAGAAATACCAAAACATAGAAAATAGAACATAGAATGCCCACCCAAATCACACCCTGACCAAACCAAAATAGAGACATAAAAAGCTCTCTAAGGTCAGGGCGTGACACCAGAGCTGTTTGCCAGATAATTTAATGCTAATTTCTCTACCATAAGCTGCCTCCAACATAGTTTTAGACAATTTGCCAGCACGTCCAAACGGTCTCACAAACACAGATCACATGTAGCCATGCCAGCCCAGGACAACTGAAGAGTTTCTGCACAACCTGTCAGAAACCATCTCAAGGAAGCTCATCTGTGTGCTCGCCATCCTCACCAGTGACTTGACCCGACTGCAGTTCGGCATCGTTATCGACTTAATTTTCAATTGCTTACCTTTGATGGCCACTGGCATGCTGGAGAAGTTTGCTCTTCATGGATGAATCCCGGTTTGAACTGTACCGGGCAGAAGGCAGACAGCGTGTATGGTGTTGTGTGGATGAGCGGTTTGCTGATGTCAACGTTGTGAACAGAGTGCTCTTTGGTGGGGTTATGGTATGGGCAGGCATAAGCTACAGACAACGAACACAATTGTATTTTATTGATGGCAATTTCAATGCAGATATACTGTGTCAAGATCCTGAGGGTCATTGTCGTGCCATTCATTCGCCGTCATCACTTCATGTTTCAGCCTGATAATGCATGGCCCATGTTGCAAGGATCTATACACAATTCCTGGAAGCTGAAAATGTCCCCGTTCTTCCATGACCTTTCATCACCAGACATGTCACCCATTGATTATGTTTGGGATGCTCTGGATCAACGTGTAGGACAGTGTGTTCCAGTTCCCACCAATATCCTGCCACTTCGCACATCCATTGAATTGGAGTGGTACACTGTTCTACAGGCCACAATCAACAGCCTGACTAACTTTTTGCGGAGGATGAGGTAAATGGTGGTCACACCATGTCACATCCGTTAAAAGAACTGGACTAAGGTGCAGCGTGGTGAGCGTACATTTTCTCTTTTATTCGAAATGACGCCGACAAAACAATACAAAACAAACCGTGAAGCTTAAGGCTATGTGCCATCAAACAAAGTTAACTTCCCACAAACACAGGTGGGAAAAAGGGTAACTAAGTATGGTTCCCAATCAGAGACAATGATAGACAACTGTTCCTGATTGAGAACCATACTCGGCCAAAACATAGAAATATAAAATCATAGAAACACAAAACATAGAATGCACACACCAACTCACGCCCTGACCAAACCAAAATAGAGACATGAAAAGGATCTCTAAGTTCAGGGCGTGACACACCAGATACTGACTGGTTTTCTGATCCTCGACCCTACCTTTAATGCATCTGTGACCAACAGATGCATATCTGTATTCCCAGTCATGTGAAATTCATAGATTATGGTCGAATGAATTTATTTCAATTAACTAATTTCCTAATATGAACTGTAACTCTGTAAAATCTTTGAAATTGTTGAGTTTATATTTTTGTTCAGTTTAAAATAAACCCATAGATTTAAACAGAGCATAAATAGACATTTCTAATTAATTGCAACATCACACATTTTCTCAATAGGCCTTTAAGCTACACATTACACAAGTGAGCAATGCTTTCTTCTGTTGCTCTAGTTTTAGCCTGTATGTGATTGTCATTGCATTTTCATTGTAACGATGTACGCTGAGAGTCAGGAAGCAAGTTCTGGGAGTGAATACATTTTAATAAACAAACATGAACAAAACAAGAAACACGAACAGCGCACCGACATGAAACAGATACAATAACGCCTGGGGAAGGAACCAAAGGGAGTAACATAAATAGGGCAGGTAATCAAGGAGGTGATGGAGAGAGTGATTAAAAATCAGGGTTATTCCACCAAATATAGATTTCTAAACGCTGCCTAAGTTAAAACATTAGTATTGTGTTGTTTATAAATGAATATGAAATTATTTTCTTTGCATTATTCGAGGTTTGACAACACTGCGTCTTTTTTGTTTGTTTGACCAGTTGTCATTTTCTGCAAATAAATGATCTTAATGATAATATTTTTATTTGGAATTTGGGAGAAATGTTGTCAGTAGTTTATAAAATAAAACAAAAATGTTCATTTTAGGCAAACACATAAATAGTAAAACTGAGAAACTGATCATTTTGCAGTGGTCTCATAAATAGGCGACCCCCCCCCCTCCCCCCAAAAAGCACCATTCTGCACTAACTGTAATTTGGGAGCACAAATAAATAATCATAACATTTAAAACTAAATAAATATAAAAATATATATAAAAATAAGACTCATGAATATCAAAAATAACTAACTGTCACGACTTTTACCGAAGTCGGTTCCTCTCCTTTTTCGGGAACTGTTCGGCGGTCCACGTCACCAGTCTTCTAGCCATTGGCGATCCATTTTTCATGTTCCATTTGGTTTGTCTGGTTGTCACACTCACCTGGTTTCAATTCCCTAATTACATGTTTTATATGTTCCCTCTGTTTCCCCCATGTCCTGGTCGGGAATTCAGTCAAGGGTACGTAACTGGTGGCAGGGAAGTCAAACGCAGGAGAGCATAACTTCAAAAATCAAATCAAATCAAAATCAAATCAAATTTTATTTGTCACATACACATGGTTAGCAGATGTTAATGCGAGTGTAGCGAAATGATTGTGCTTCTAGTTCCGACAATGCAGTGATAACCAACAAGTAAACTAACTAACAATTCCAAAACTACTGTCTTATACACAGTGTAAGGGGATAAAGAATATGTACATAAGGATATATGAATGAGTGATGGTACAGGGCAGCATACAGTAGATGGTATCGAGTACAGTATATACATATGAGATGAGTATGTAGACAAAGTAAACAAAGTGGCATAGTTAAAGTGGCTAGTGATACATGTATTACATAAGGATGCAGTCGATGATAGAGTACAGTATATACGTATGCATATGAGATGAATAATGTAGGGTAAGTAACATTATATAAGGTAGCATTGTTTAAAGTGGCTAGTGATATATTTACATCATTTCCCATCAATTCCCATTATTAAAGTGGCTGGACTTGGGTCAGTGTCAATGACAGTGTGTTGGCAGCAGCCACTCAATGTTAGTGGTGGCTGTTTAACAGTCTGATGGCCTTGAGATAGAAGCTGTTTTTCTGTCTCTCGGTCCCAGCTTTGATGCACCTGTACTGACCTCGCCTTCTGGATGATAGCGGGGTGAACAGGCAGTGGCTCGGGTGGTTGATGTCCTTGATGATCTTTATGGCCTTCCTGTAACATCGGGTGGTGTAGGTGTCCTGGAGGGCAGGTAGTTTGCCCCCGGTGATGCGTTGTACAGACCTCACTACCCGACAAGCCGAATTTCTTCAGCCTCCTGAGCTTGAAGAGGCGCTGCTGCGCCTTCTTCACGACGCTGTCACCGTGAGTGGACCAATTCAGTTTGTCTGTGATGTGTATGCTGAGGAACTTAAAACTAGCTACCCTCTCCACTACTGTTCCATCGATGTGGATAGGGGGGTGTTCCCTCTGCTGTTTCCTGAAGTCCACAATCATCTCCTTAGTTTTGTTGACGTTGAGTGTGAGGTTATTTTCCTGACACCACACTCCGAGGGCCCTCACCTCCTCCCTGTAGGCCGTCTCGTCGTTGTTGGTAATCAAGCCTACCACTGTTGTGTCGTCCGCAAACTTGATGATTGAGTTGGAGGCGTGCGTGGCCACGCAGTCGTGGGTGAACAGGGAGTACAGGAGAGGGCTCAGAACGCACCCTTGTGGGGCCCCCGTGTTGAGGATCAGCGGGGAGGAGATGTTGTTGCCTACCCTCACCACCTGGGCGCGGCCCGTCAGGAAGTCCAGTACCCAGTTGCACAGGGCGGGGTCGAGACCCAGGGTCTCGAGCTTGATGACGAGCTTGGAGGGTACTATGGTGTTGAATGCCGAGCTGTAGTCGATGAACAGCATTCTCACATAGGTATTCCTCTTGTCCAGGTGGGTTAGGGCAGTGTGCAGTGTGGTTTAGATTGCATCGTCTGTGGACCTATTTGGGCGGTAAGCAAATTGGAGTGGGTCTAGCGTGTCAGGTAGGGTGGAGGTGATATGGTCTTTGACTAGTCTCTCAAAGCACTTCTTGATGACGGAAGTGAGTGCTACAGGGCGGTAGTCATTTAGCTCAGTTACCTTAGCTTTCTTGGGAACAGGAACAATGGTGGCCCTCTTGAAGCATGTGGGAACAGCAGCCTGGTATAGAGATTGATTGAATATGTCCGTAAACACACCGGCCAGCTGGTCTGCGCATGCTCTGAGGGCGCGGCTGGGGATGCCGTCTGGGCCTGCAGCCTTGCGAGGGTTAACACGTTTAAATATCTTACTCACCTCGGCTGCAGTGAAGGAGGAGAGACCGCATGTTTTCCTTGCAGGCCGTGTCAGTGGCACTGTATTGTCCTCAAAGCGGGCAAAAAAGTTATTTAGTCTGCCTGGGAGCAAGACATCCTGGTCCGTGACTGGGCTGGGTTTCTTCTTGTAGTCCGTGATTGACTGTAGACCCTGCCACATGCCTCTTGTGTCTGAGCCGTTGAATTGAGATTCTACTTTGTCTCTGTACTGACGCTTAGCTTGTTTAATAGCCTTGCGGAGGGAATAGCTGCATTGTTTATATTCGGTCATGTTACCAGACACCTTGCCCTGATTAAAAGCAGTGGTTCGCGCTTTCAGTTTCACGCGAATGCTGCCATCAATCCAAGGTTTCTGGTTAGGGAATGTTTTTATCATTGCTATGGGAACAACATCTTCAACGCACGTTCTAATGAACTCGCACACCGAATCAGCGTATTCGTCAATATTTTTATCTGACGCAATACGAAACATGTCCCAGTCCACGTGATGGAAGCAGTCTTGGAGTGTGGAATCAGCTTGGTCGGACCAGCGTTGGACAGACCTCAGCGTGGGAGCCTCTTGTTTAAGTTTCTGTCTGTAGGCAGGGATCAACAAAATGGAGTCGTGGTCAGCTTTTCCGAAAGGGGGGCGGGGCAGTGCCTTATATGCGTCGCGGAAGTTAGAGTAACAATGATCCAAGGTTTTACCACCCCTGGTTGCGCAATCGATATGCTGATAAAATTTAGAGAGTCTTGTTTTCAGATTAGCTTTGTTAAAATCCCCAGCTACAATGAATGCAGCTCCGGATAAATGGTTTCCAGTTTGCAAAGATTTAAATCAAGTTTGTTCAGAGCCATTGATGTGTCTGCTTGGGGGGGGATATATACGGCTGTGATTATAATCGAAGAAAATTCTCTTGGTAGATAATGCGGTCTACATTTGATTGTGAGGAATTCTAAATCAGGTGAACAGAAGGATTTGAGTTCCTGTATGTTTCTTTCATCACACCATGTCTCGTTAGTCATGAGGCATACGCCCCCGCCACTCTTCTTACCAGAAAGATGTTTGTTTCTGTCGGCGCGATTTGTGGAGAAACCCGTTGGCTGCACCGCCCCGGATAGCGTCTTCCCAGTGAGCCATGTTTCCGTGAAGCAGAGGACGTTACAGTCTCTGATGTCCCTCTGGAATGCTACCCTTGCTCGGATTTCATCAACCTTGTTGTCAAGAGACTGGACATTGGCAAGAAGAATGCTAGGGAGTGGTGCGCGATGTGGCCGTGTCCGGAGTCTGACCAGAAGACCGCTACGTTTCCCTCTTTTACGAAGTCGTTTTTTTTTGGGGTCGCTGCATGGAATCAATTCCGTTGACCTGTTTGTAAGGCAGAACACAGGATCCGCGTCGCGGAAAACATAGTCTTGGTCGTACTGATGGTGAGTTGACGCTGATCTTATATTCAGTAGTTCTTCTCGACTGTATGTAATGAAACCTAAGATGACCTGGGGTACTAATGTAAGAAATAACACGTAAAAAAACTGCATAGTTTCCTAGGAACGCGAAGCGAGGCGGCCATCTCTGTCGGCGCCGGAAGTACAAGTGTGCAACTTGGTAAATAGCTGGAGCCGTTTAATGTACAAAACTACCGGCATACAAAAATAACAAAAACACATGGGCACAAAACCCATATCGTACCAGTCACATAAAGCACACATACTCACAATAAAACATTCCCGACAAGGACATAGAGGGAACATATACAACATGTAATTAGGGCATTGGGGCATAGAAACAAATTTGTGTTGATTCGGCACTCAAGCATCAATACATTACCCATGCCCCAACACTGTCAAACAAGAGTCAAGACTTCACCTAGGTGGTGTGCAGACTGGTTTACATGATTCTTAACGATTTCGACACAAACTTGAGAAAAATAAAACAATATTTCTGTGAAACTATATATTCACAGTATTATGAATGAATTTGGGTTTATTTGGTAGCATTTTGTAGTGTGACTGATTTTACTAATTGCATTAGTACTGTACAAAGTTAGAGGTGCGCTATTTGATAGATTCCTTCGCTCCCCCTACCTCGGGCTTCCAGTGGGGAGACCTGAGGTCAATCTACACCTGCCCCCCATCTCGTACTTCTGAGTGGGAGACCTTCCCAGACCTTGCCTGCCTAGCTCATAAACTGGAATCAGGGCACCCACTCCAATAAGGTTAATTGACCCACAGTCCCACACGGTGACGTGATATCATTGACGTGACATTCAAATGAGCGATATAAATCTGATCGCGCAAATGTCTCTATTCCAATATTTTAAGTGCTGGCGCCCAGTGCCACCCCTGGCAAGATGCTGCCCTGGGCTGCTGCCCATGTTGCCTATACCTAAATCCGTCACTGGGTATTTCATTAGGATCCTCATTAGCTGTTGCAAAAGCAGCAGCTACTCTTCCTGGGGTCCACACAAAACATGACACATAATACAGAATGACATGATACAGAACATGAATAGGCAAGAACAACTCAAGGACAGAACTACATAAAAAAATGTAAAGGCACATGTAGCCTACATATCAATGCATACACACAAACTATCTAGGTCAAATAGGGGAGAGGCGTTGTGCCGCGAGGTGTTGCTTTATCTGTTTTTTGAAACCAGGTATGCTGTGTATTTGAGTAATATGAGATAGAAGGAAGTCCCATGCAATAATGGCTCTATATAATACTGTACACTTTCTTGAATCTGTTCTGAATTTGGGGACTGTGAAAAGAACCCTGGTGTCATGTCTGGTGGGATAAGTGTGTGCGTCAGAGCTGTGTTTAAGTTGATTATGCAAACAATTCGGGATTTTCAACACATTCATGTTTCTTATAAAAGTGATGCAGTCAGTCTTTCCTCAACTCTTAGCCAAGACAGACTGGCATGCATAGTCTTTATATCAGCCCTCTGATTACAATTAAGAGCAAAATGTGCCGCTCTGTTCTGGGCCAGCTGCAGCTTAACTAGGTATTTCCTTGCAGCACTATACCACACAACTGGACAATAATCAAGATTAGACAAAACTAGAGCCTGTAGAACTTGCTTTTTCGAGTGATGGTTGTCATAAAAGCAGAACATCTCTTTATTACGAACAGACCTCTCCCCATCTTTACAACCATTGAATCTATACGTTTGGACCATGACAGTTTACAATCTAAGGTAATTCCAAGTAATTTAGTCTTCTCAACTTGTTCAACAGCCACACCATTCATTATCAGATTCAGCTGAGGTCAAGAACTGAAGGAATGATTTGTACCAAATACAATGCTCTTAGTTTAAAGATGTTCAGGACCAGTTTATTACTGACCACCCACTACAAAACAGACTGCAACTCTTTGTTAAGGGTTTCATTGACTTCATTAGCTATGGTTGCTGATGCGTATAAGGTTGAATCATCAGCATACATGGACACACATGCTTTGAGTAGGGGGCCTAGAGAGCTGCCCTGCGGTACACCACACTTTACATGTTTGACATTTGAGAAGCTTCCATTAAAGAAAACCCTCTGAGTTCTATTAAATAGATAGCTCTGACTCCACAATACGGCAGAGGTTGCAAAGCCATAGAACATAAGTTTTTTCAACAACAGGTTATGATCAATAATATCAAAGGTTACACTGATATAACAGTGCAGCTCCCACAATCTTCTTATTATCAATTTCTTTCAACCAATCATCAGTCATTTGTGTCAGTGCAGTATATGTTGAGTGCCCTTCTTTATAAGCATGCTGAAAGTCTGTTGTTATTTTTTTTACAGAGAAATAACATTGTATTTGGTCAAACACCATTTTTTTCCTACAGTTTGCTAAGAGCTGGCAGCAAGCTGATAGATCTGCTGTTAGAACCAGAAATGGCTGCTTTACCACTCCTGGGTAGTGAAATTACTTTGGCTTCCCTCCAGGCCTGAGGACAAAGACTTTCCTCTAGGCTCAGGTTGAAAATATAACAGATAGGTGTGGCTATAGAGTCAGCTAGCATCCTCAGTAGCTTTCCATCTAAGTTGTCAATGCCAGGAGGTTTATCATTATTGATCAACATTGGTAATGTTCCACCTCTCCCACACTAACTTTACAAAATTAAAAATGACACTGCTTTTCTTTCAATATTTGTTTATTATCCATGAATACAATTGCTCACTGTTCATTGTTGACATTTCCTGCCTAAATTTGCCCACTTTTCCAATGAAATAGTCATTAAAATAATTGGCAACATCAAATGGTTTTGTGATTTATAAGCCATATGATTGGATGAAAGATGGAGTTGAATTTGTCTTTCTAGCCATCATTTCATTTAAAGTACTCCAAAGTTGTTTTCCATCATTCTTTATATCATTGATCTTGGCTTCATAATAAAGTGTCTTCTTCTTGTTGAGTTTAGTCACATCATTTCTCAATTTGCAATAAGTAAGCCAGTCAGATGTGCAGCCAGACTTATTATCAACTCCCTTTTCCCCATCTCTTTCAACCATACAGTTTTTCAATTCCTCATCAATCCATGGAGCCTTAACAGTTCAAACAGTCAGTTTCTTATCAGGTGCATGTTTATCAACCATTTCATAAATTCATCAAGTGCACCGTCTGGATGCTCCTCATTAATCACATCAGACCAACAAGTATTTTTAACATCATTCACATAAGAGTCACAGCAAAATATTTTGTATGATCTCTTATACAGTATTTTAGGCCCAGCTTTCAGAACTTGGCTTTCCTGGACATTTTTATTTATTGATCTTTAGTTAACCAGGCAAGTCAGTTAACAACAAATTCTTATTTTCAATGACGGCCTAGGAACAGTGGGTTAACTGCCTGTTCAGGGGTAGAATGACACATTTGTACCTTGTCAGCTCGGGGGTTTGAACTTGCAACCTTCCAGTTACTAGTCCAACGCTCTCACCACTAGGCTTTCCTGCCGCCCCGACATAGCCACTATATTGTGATCACTGGGTACTAATACAGCTTTAGAATGTGATTGATACATGTGGATGGTCTTGTTCCTGTAGTGTTTGTAAACACCCTGGTAGGTTGATTAATAATAACCTGAACCAGATTACAGGCACTGGTTACAGTAAGAAGCTTCCTCTTGAGCAGACAGCTTGATGAAAACCAGTCAATATTCAGGTACCCAAGAAAGTAAACCTCTCTGTTTTCATCACATACACGATCAAGCATTTCACACATATTATTATGATTCTGACCATTAGCAGTTGGTGGCCTATAGCAACACCCCAAAATAAAAGGCTTTAGAGCCAAGTGAACCTGCAACCACAACACTTCAATAACACTTGACCTAAGATCTTCTCTAAGTATTACAGGGATATGGCTCTGAATATACAGCAACACCTCCCCCATAAGCATTTCTGTCTCTTCTATAGATGCTATATCCTTGTATTGCTACTGATTAAATGAATTATCTAAGTGAGTCTCAGAAATGGCTAATACATGAATGTTATCTGATGTTAGCAAGATATTGATTTCATGAACCTTATTTCTAAGGCTACATATATTAATATACACTATTTTCAGCCCTTTCCTGGGTAGCTTATCAGAGATATACATAATACTGAAAAGAGCAGACAAAGGAAGATAAATAAATATACATTCAGCAGTCCATTAATCAATTGCTGAGCGTGTGTGTGTGCTGCAGGGTTGAGGCTATGAACCCATAGGCTTGGCTCTCTCATCCGTTCCAGGCTTCTGGGATGGAGGGTGGACAATGAGCCTGTCATAGTGGATGTACACAATGTCCTGGCAGCTTTCATGGCTGAGGATCAGTTCTTTCCTCTTCGGGCGCACAGCTTCAGGATAGTCCTTGTTGAGGAAGATATACGTTCCTCTCAAGTTCTTGGCTCTTTCCAGAACAGCTACCTTGTCCTTGAACCTCAGGAACTTGACCACTATCGGCCTGGGCCTATCACCTGGGCCGGTGGTGGGTTTTCCAGTCCTGTGGGTGGGCTCCACCTCAACCTGTGGTCCATCTTCAATTTCTCAGAGATCATTTCCCTCACTTTGTTCTCAGACTCCGTCAAGGTCTCATGTGGAGATTCTGCAATTCCATCCACAACCATGTTGTTCCGCCTTGATTGGCCCTCGAGTCTGATTTATCTGTCATTGTTATCATGAATTCACACACAGAACTGATGTCCTCTCTCAATGACTTACAGATTGCTGTCATCTTGCCGTTCTCCTGTTTCAACTCATCGAGCCGACCCTGGGAGAACTACAAACTGTTCTTCAGGTCCTGGACCTCTCTGGTCAGGTCATCCATTATTTTATTAGTAGAATTCACAAGTATTTGGACAAAACACTTGAAGCGATTTTCTTGTTGTTGTAACAACTGCTTGTAGGTCTCTTTTTGTTAGTTTAAAAGAATGCTTTTACGTTTACAGAAGTCAACAAATGAGAGCGCCTGGGGAATGGGAGTAGAGTTAGGCACTGCTGGGCCTGGAATAACCTTTACATCACCAGAGGAACAGAGGAGGAGTAGGATAAGATTATGGATAAAGGCTACAAGAACTGGTCATCTCGTACGTTCGGAACAGACAGTAAAAGGAGCAGGTTTCTGGGCGCGATAGAATAGATTCAAGGTACAATGTACAGACAAAGGAATGGTAGGATGTGAATACAATGGAGGTAAACCTAGGCATAGAGTGACGATGTCACCGCATGTGTGGGAAGTGGAACTGAAGGGTTAGCTAAGGCATATTGAGCAGGGCTAGATCCTCTACAGTGAAATAAGACAATCACTAGCCAGAACAGCATTGGACAAGGCATATTGACATTAGGGAGAGGCATGCGTAGCCGAGTGATGATAGGGGTCCAGGGAGTAGTTAAGCTGGTTGGAGATACAGCGATTCAGACAGCTGGCGGGCCAGGGCTAGCAAGCAAGCAGAAGGGCCTTAGAGGTACGTCGTGACGGAGGAAGTCTGTTGTAGCCTTCTCGTGTGGAGCCTCCTCGTATAGACCAGCCGTGATGGATTAGTAGGGTTCCGTGTAGTAAAGGTGCCCAGTCCAATTGGCAAAATTGGTATAGTGGCCCAAGAAATTGACCGATGGACCTATTCAGCTAACAGTCCGATATGCTCTAGACAGCTAGCGGGCTGCAGCTAGCAGATGGTTATTTAGGGGATGTCGCGATGGAAAGACCTGTTGCAAAAAGAACCCCCGGGCAGATTATGGCGGTAGTCCAGTCGTGATGGATTAGCAGGGCTTCATATAGTGAAAGGGGTCCAGACTAATTGGCAAAATAGGTATTGTAGCCCAAGGAGTGGCTGATGGACCTCTTCAGCTAGCCAGGAGATGGGCCTAGCATGGGCTAGCTCCCGGCTAATTGGTGCTTGCTTCGGGACAGAGACATTAGCCAGGAGTAGGAACTCGGATTGCAGCTAGCTGGATAATGGACAAAGAAGAATATGGAAAATTAAGTTCTGTGGCAACAGGAGTGGCGGGGGAGGGCAGTGGTGTGCAGTCAAGGCCAACGTCATGACCAACGTCATGACAGAGTACAATGAAGGTGTCCAGACGTACTACGGCAGAGTCAGTGCATTGCTAACATGTACATTTTCTGAGTAGTAAAAAGGGATATGGTAAGGATGTAATATGTGTTTTTAAAGGATTAGAAAAAGCGAGAATAAAAGTGTATTTTGAGTTATTCTCGGCTGTAAAAGATCTCCAATTGTTTGAGGAGATGTGGATTTATGAAGGAGCGGTATGTTTTGTGGAGTAGGGGAAATAATTTTTTGTTGAATGTAAATCATTTATATTTTTTATGTGTTTACAGTGGGGAGAAAAAGTATTTATTTGATACACTGCCGATTTTGCAGGTTTTCCTACTTACAAAGCATGAAGAGGTCTGTAATTTTTTATCATAGGTACACTTCAACTGTGAGAGACGGAATCTAAAACAAAAATCCAGAAAATCACATTGTATGATTTTTAAGTAATTAATTAGCATTTTATTGCCTGACATAAGTATTTGATCACCTACCAACCAGTAAGAATTCCGGCTCTCACAGACCTGTTAGTTTTTCTTTAAGAAGCCTTCCTGTTCTCCACTCATTACCTGTATTAACTGCACCTGTTTGAACTCGTTACCTGTATAAAAGACACCTGTCCACACACTCAATCAAACAGACTCCAACCTCTCCACAATAGCCAAGACCAGAGAGCTGTGTAAGGACATCAGGGATAAAATTGTAGACCTGCACAAGGCTGGGATGGGCTACAGGACAATAGGCAAGCAGCTTGGTGAGAAGGCAATAACTGTTGGCACAATTATTAGAAAACGGAAGCAGTTCAAGATGACGGTCAATCACCCTTGGTCTGGGGCTCCATGCTTGATCTCACCTCGTGGGGCATCAATGATCATGAGGAAGGTAAGGGATCAGCCAGAACTACATGGCAGGACCTGGTCAATGACCTGAAGAGAGCTGGGACCACAGTCTCAAAGAAAACCATTAGTAACACACTACACCGTCATGGATTAAAATCCTGCAGCGCACGCAAGGTCCCCCTGCTCAAGCCTGCACATGTCCAGGCCCGTCTGAAGTTTGCCAATGACCATCTGGATGATCCAGAGGTCCAATGGGAGAAGGTCATGTGGTCTGATGAGACAAAATATGTTTTTATCATAGGTACACTAAACTCCACTCGCTGTGTTTGGAGGAAGAAGAAGGATGAGTACAACCCCAAGAACACCATCCCAACCGTGAAGCATGGAGCTGGAAACATCATTCTTTGGGGATGCTTTTCTGCAAAGGGGACAGGACGACTGCACCGTATTGAGGGGAGGATGGATGGGGCCATGTATCGTGAGATCTTGCCCAACAACCTCCTTCCCTCAGTAAGAGCATTGAAGATGGGTCGTGGCTGGGTCTTCCAGCATGACAACGACCCGAAACACACAGCCAGGGCAACTAAGGAGTGGCTCCGTAAGAAGCATCTCAAGGTCCTGGAGTGGCCTAGCCAGTCTCCAGACCTGAACCCAATAGAAAATCTTTGGAGGGAGCTAAAAGTCCGTATTGCCCAGCAATAGCCCCGAAACCTGAAGGATCTGGAGAAGGTCTATATGGAGGAGTGGCCCAAAATCCCTGCTGCAGTGTGTGCAAACCTGGTCAAGAACTACAGGAAACGTATACTCTCTGTAATTGCAAACAAAGGTTTCTGTACCAAATATTAAGTTCTGCTTTGATGATGTATTACATTATGTATTTAATGATGTCTGTCTGTCTGTCTCTGTCCCTCTCTCTCGCCAATCTTATTTTATTGAATTTGCACTGCACTTTATATTTGGATCCTCTTGAAATAACTGGTTTAGCCTTGAAGGTACAAGGATCGTATTTTAAGAAATGAATCCAAAAAGGCAGCTAGGTTGCTTTGAGGGATAATGTCTTATCTACTATCAGCTTTTCTCCATCTAAAGTTCAATATATCAGTCCAGAGATCAGTTAATAACATGGCACCTCTGGGCCAGATCCTTCTTGGTCTGTTTCAATTAGAGCTTCTTATTGCCCCAAGTTTTGCCCCCCACCCCACCCCGACGGCCTGACAATATGTTAAAAGTGCCACAACTACCCAGAGGTGACAGAAACCAAATGGTGAATGCTGCCCCACAGTGAGTCTCATGTTACACAGGCTAACATTGTCTAGTCCACCTCCACTCGATAACTGTTTGGCTCCCCTTCCAGCCATTCTATTTTCAAAGGGAAGCAAAGGGATGGCTATTCATTAAAAAGGCTGACTAAAGGCAGCTCCAGACACAAACTCTCCCTCTCACTCTGAATTTGACATGTTAAGTAACTCTCTCCATTCCCTCAGCCAGGGAATTTAAGCTCAGCGAAGAACTCAGTTTTTTTAACAAGGTTTTTGATTTCTCAACCACTTTAGCTTTGACAGGCACTCTTCAGACAGAGGCCAATAAAGCACAAAGCTAGTTACATTCATAGCCACATGTATAATAGGCTTCTGGATGGAGTGAAATGTTTGTTAGTTTCAAAGGAAGAAGTAAAGGTGGTTTGGCAAGTGTCATAGTTTAGTTTCTCTATGGTATATTCTGCTCTTCCACTTTTAGATGTCTGGTACTCTGACAGTATGTCAAGACATGCCAAATCAAAGGTTTTGTATGAGGCTCTACATCTCTCGGCCTGGATGCCATTGTCTAACATTGAGAGAGAATATGCCTGTTATGCATGTCAAATGCCTACCTCGAGACTGCTCACTTACAAAAATGAAATGAGAAGGTTACATACGTATCTCCCTGGATATTACACCATCTAAGAAAAATGTCAACCCAGAAATCTATTTTCTGTTTGTCATTTCTGCTGTGACCAAATTTAGAATACTAACTGTTTGTGGCTGTTATAGCATGTGTTTGTTCCCCCCCAAAAAAACTCCCTTAATTTCAATACATGCTAAAACTGAAAAAAGTTGCAGTTTTAAAGCTAATCTCCTGCTATTCTACACATGTTGATATCATATGCTATCTGCGTGCCCAATCGGTAATCTGGCCATGGGAATCAGAGAGAGGGGAAGGGCACTGTGATTAGTCTCCTCTGGGATATCCTGGCAGGGCACTGTGATTAGTTGTCTCTGGGATACCTAGCAGGGAAAATAAGGCGTAAGGTCATCAGAGTATTCATTAGCTCCGTCTTTCCTCCAGCAGGGGACCTCCACAGCTCTCATTCCCTCAGGGCCTGCTGGTTGTTGGCTGGCCAGCAGTCATTTATTGTCCTGGGTATAAATAGGATGGCAGGGTCGATGGGGCAAGTGGTCTGATCTGCCCGCACAGCGTCCAGCCCCCTGCCTGGCTGTATGGCAGGGCACAGAAAGGAATGTGTATCCCAATGCCTGACAATTACATCTCATTATTGATCGTCTGTGTAGAAGCACACCAGAGTTACAGAGGAGGTACCGTAGATGGAGGGATAGGCTCAAGTAAAACTAATCTATGCAGGTTTATGAGAATCTGTTCAGTATAGGCCAATAGAATGACACTTTCAATTTCAGAGGTGGTTTTTGTATTGGCTGAACTATACATTACATTTTAGCTCATCTTGTTACTTGACTTTTGTTTGTTTATG
Organism: Oncorhynchus gorbuscha; assembly: GCF_021184085.1. Taxonomy (NCBI): domain Eukaryota; kingdom Metazoa; phylum Chordata; class Actinopteri; order Salmoniformes; family Salmonidae; genus Oncorhynchus; species Oncorhynchus gorbuscha. Next base: position 80,726,801 of record NC_060185.1, read on the forward strand.
AGGTGTTACAGCCCTAGAGGTTTGCTTTGAGGATCTTACTCTTATCACATAAATAAGGTCAACTTTTCACTTCACTGAAATATAATTAAATTAACTGTATCACAAAAATAAATCCTATTATTTGTGTAGGACATATCTTTGTGTATATTTTGTGCATAGGAAGTGTGGAGGCAGATTCTATTGTTTGTGAAGGAAAGAATTTTGAAAAGAGTTTTATGAAAGAACTCGATTAGCAGTCCTGGAGCCAATCTCTCCCTGGATGTGCTATCGCAGTCAAACATTCCACATGACAAGACTTTTCCCCTGCGTTCCAGGAAGGTGACATTTCTGGGAGTAAATGGTCTGTCACAGTGTCTTTGTTCCCCTCCACCTTTCCACCAGAATCTCTACCCCAACCTTCCCTCTGTCTCTGTCCTCCTTCCCCAGTATATTTCCCATTTCTCCCTTCCCCCTGTACCTATCTCCATTCTCCTTGCACCAGTATATGCCCCATTCCTCATCCCTGAGTTTGTCCCCATCCATCCTCACCCACCAGTCTCTGCCCCCTCCTCTTTCTCTATCTTCCTCACTCTCCGGTCCATTCTCTCTCCCACAGTCAGTTAAACCAGCTCCTCTCCATTGGAGGTTGAAAATGGCTTTAGGAGCAGTTTCTCCAGCGCCGGCAGAAAACAGCAGGTCTGCTGAGCTGTTCTGAGAATGGGGACTTTTAATCTGGGGAGGCAGGCTTTCCCTCCATCATCCTGCCAATAGAGACCGCAGCAAATGCTGCACAGCCGTTCATGCTCCACAGCAAGATAAGGCCCCCAGACAGAAGTCCTTTCTGCCAGGCCCCAGTCACTACAATGGAGAGGAGACAAAAGTCCTTTCTACTAGGCCCCAATCACTACAATGGAGAGGAGACAGAAGTCCTTTCTGCAAGGCCCCAATCACTACAATGGAGAGGAGACAGAAGTCCTTTTTGCTAGGCCCCAATCACTACAATGGAGAGGAGACAGAAGTCCTTTCTACTAGGCCCTAGTCACTACAATGGAGAGGAGACATAAGTCCTTTCTGCTAGGCCCAATCACCACAATGGAGAGGAGACAGAAGTCATTTTTGCTAGGCCCCAATCATTACAATGGAGAGGAGACAGAAGTCATTTCTACTAGGCCCTAGTTACTACAATGGTGAGGAGACATAAGTCCTTTCTGCTATGCCCCAATCACTACAATGGAGAGGAGACAGAAGTCCTTTTTGCTAGGCCCCAATCACGACAATGGAGAGGAGACAGAAGTAATTTTTGCTAGGCCCCAATCACTACATTGGAGAGGAGACATAAGTCCTTTCTACTAGGCCCCAGTCACTACAATGGAGAGGAGACAGAAGTAATTTTTGCTAGGCCCCAATCACTACAATGGAGAGGAGACAGAAGTCCTTTCTGCTAGGCCCCAATCACTACAATGGAGAGGAGACAGAAGTCATTTTTGCTAGGCCCCAATCATTACAATGGAGAGGAGACAGAAGTCATTTCTACTAGGCCCTAGTCACTACAATGGTGAGGAGACATAAGTCCTTTCTGCTATGCCCCAATCACTACAATGGAGAGGAGACAGAAGTCTTTTTTGCTAGGCCCCAATCACGACAATGGAGAGGAGACAGAAGTAATTTTTGCTAGGCCCCAATCACTACAATGGAGAGGAGACATAAGTCCTTTCTACTAGGCCCCAGTCACTACAATGGAGAGGAGACAGAAGTCCTTTTTGCTAGGCCCCAATCACTACAATGGAGAGGAGACAGAAGTCCTTTCTGCTAGGCCCCAATCACTACAATGGAGAGGAGACAGAAGTCCTTTCTGCTAGGCCCCAATCACTACAATGGAGAGGAGACAGAAGTCCTTTCTGCTAGGCCCCAATCACTACAATGGAGAGGAGACAGAAGTCCTTTCTGCTAGGCCCCAATCACTACAATGGAGAGGAGACAGAAATCCTTTCTGCTAGGCCCCAATCACTACAATGGAGAGGAGACAGAAGTCCTTTCTACTAGGCCCCAGTCATTACAATGGAGAGGAGACAGAAGTCCTTTCTGCTAGGCCCCAATCACTACAATGGAGAGGAGACAGAAGTCCTTTCTGCTAGGCCCTAGTTACTACAATGGAGAGGAGACAGAAGTCCTTTCTGCTAGGCCCCAATCACTACGATGGAGAGGAGACAGAAGTCCTTTCTGCTAGGCCCTAGTTACTACAATGGAGAGGAGACAGAAGTCATTTCTGCTAGGCCCCAATCACTACAATAGAGAGGAGACAGAAGTCCTTTCTGCTAGGCCCTAGTTACTACAATGGAGAGGAGACAGAAGTCCTTTCTGCTAGGCCCCAATCACTACGATGGAGAGGAGACAGAAGTCCTTTCTGCTAGGCCCCAATCACTACAATAGAGAGGAGACAGAAGTCCTTTCTGCTAGGCCCTAGTTACTACAATGGAGAGGAGACAGAAGTCCTTTCTGCTAGGCCCCAGTCATTACAATGGAGAGGAGACAGAAGTCCTTTCTGCTAGGCCCCAATCACTACGATGGAGTGGAAAGGAAATACCTGACCGACACACCTGAATGTTTTGAACCTCCTTTTCAATGTTGAGCCTTCTGTTTAATCTATAAATTGGAATTGTGTGTGTCAGCTGAAGGGACGTGTAATTGATCTATCAGGGAAGCAAGAATCTAGACATACCTTTAAACCACATGGCTTTGCATAGTGTTTTCTCTGCTTCCGAGCAGAATACTTGTATTGGCCATGCTGTACAGTACATTACTCTTCAGCAATAGATACTGTAGATATCTGTTCATTACATCTGATGATCTTTTGGAACAATTAACTTTTTGTTCTAAACACCTGGCAACAGATGTACCTATATAAATTAAATGAGACGGAGAACATATTCAATGGATTCACCACTTGAAGTCAGTTCAGTTGCTATGCAACATGAAGACAGTGTCTCGTCTTTGTGGTTATTTTCTCCTCAGCCTTGTCGACTTCTGCTGCTTTGCTACTAAATGCCCCCAGTGTCTTCAGATGGCCTTGTGGGAAATGTTACTGTCAGTGGGTTTGAGGAGTGGGAATCAGCTTGATGTTTTCCCAACCAAGACAGGCACACTTAAATTACAGAGACCCAGAAGAGGCCCGGGCCATCCAACCCGTTGAATAAAAGTGAGGATTTGTTTGAGAATACAGATATGACCAGTAATAATGTGGAAACAGTCAGGTCTGTGGTGCAGATTGAGTCAATCTGTCCCCCCCTTTTTTTATGTAGTCTTAAAGTATAATCTGACATATCCTTAGCAGCATGCCAATCATGCTTAATTTGACTTTTTCTTAATACTGTGTGTACCAAACATTCACTTGAATGCAGTTTGTTGCACATAACCTTTTTTGAATGTCCCGATTGAACCTTTGCATGTGTCACCAAGCTTTGCAGAACACCATAGAGAACCACCATAATCATAGAGAACTGTGGTAGAAAACCAAGGCAGTACAAATCACAGTATAATAGAATGAGTTTACATTGATGTTGTTTTGTTACCCCAAAGACATCAATTTAGAAAATGTTCTTTACTTTGACTGCCAGAGGGAAATTCATTTGCTTTGGGTCACTTTCTATGACCACAGCGGTGCTAATAACCAGTTAAAACAACAGCCCATGTCAATGATGTGATTGGTTAATTTTTTTGTTTATTTAAAGTGTTTTTGCTTGTCTAGCAAGAAATGTACTTAGTCACAGCGGTCCGAAACAATAGCAAGCAGGAATCTCTGAGCCTATGGCAGCACCCTGGGAAACAGTAAAGCCATTTCGCTCCAGCAGACCACTTAATAGCTTGGCTGATGCAGAGGCTGGTAATCCATCAGTCAATTGGGCCAGACAGAGATGAGCATTCTGCTCCGTGCCCTGACCAATGTGTGAGGAGATGGGAAGGACAGTGGAGCTCCTCTCATGGCCTCTGGTGATGAAGAAGCATGCCTCACTTTAAATTACATTTGGAAGATAGCAAGGCGGCACTTCACCTGAGCTGGCTGTAGACCATTTTGATGAGTAATTTAGAGGAGGTCTTGAGGGTTTTGTTTTTATGTTGTGGCCTATCTGTCCTTCTGACCCTGTAAACCTAAGCTATCCTTTGAACTATGTGACCATGGCGGTCTTTAAAAACCTGTCGTTGCTCTTTCGCCAGGGCTCTGTGTGTATGTGTATAGCTGAGATGAGAATGCCATATTGCACTAGAGAGCAGTGGGCTGGTACCTATACTCTACCTCTAATGGGTAATATCTGAAGGAAGTCAAAGCTTGTGTTTGTAGCCAATCATAGAGAGCAACACTGTATTATAGTCAGAAGCCTCAAACATCAGAATCAACCACCCCATCTATAAAACAGTAATTGACAACTACAGATTTGCAGTTATATTAAATATGTAGCCTACATTTGAGGAGTGCTGAAACATATTGTTTTGCCACAGAATGTCAGGCTATTTCTGTGTGTATTCTCTGTGGTTAACTCTGCCCACTTCCCAGTCATCTTTAATACTAAATCTCACCTCTTGCAGAGGGTAGAGAGTAAGTCTAATGTGAAAAAAGTTGAACCCAGAAAGTAATTTCCCCTCTCTCCTCATTCCAGCATACAGGCAGACAGTCCGTCTAACGGCCCTGCGACAATATAGCCATCGGGCGTCCAGCATTGCCATCAGCCGCCAGCTGATGAGGAAATTCTCCTTTTGAAATCAATGAAAGCGGCTTCACTGCCCATGTTGCACTCGCTTTGCATCATGTCTAATGGCAGCTTCCAAGCTCAAGAATCGCAGAGGTTCAATTCTCGATGGCTGACGCGCGTGTTCAGTCTATATTGTGAATTTAAATAGTAATAAATAAAGTTGATTTTGGTTGCACATGGCCTCCACTAGACACCACTGGTTATTTTAGTAAGATTTATCAAGTCAAAAAGTTACTACTACCAGCTAGCTAACTACATTGACTGGCTTGGTTCACAATGTAAACAAAAGCAACTTGTGTAAGGGATGGATTGATATTTATAGAATGATTACCTGAAGGAAAATGGAGAAGATTCATGCTTTTTCAATTTGAGTCAGGGGGAGGGTTTACAGTTGAGGATTTGAAAGGCATCTGCTTCTCAAACTAGACACTCTAATGTAGTTGTTCTCTTGCTCAGTTGTGCACTGGGGCCTCCCACTCCTCTTTCTATTCTGGTTTGAGACAGTTTGCGCTGTTCTGTGAAGTGAGTAGTACACAGCATTGTATGAGATCTTCAGTTTCTTGGCATTTTTCGCATGGAATAGCCTTCATTTCTCAGAACAAGAATAGACTGACGAGTTTCAGAAGAAAGTGCTTTGTTTCTGGCCATTTAGAGCCTGTAATCGAACCCACAAATGCTGATGCTCCAGATACTCAACTAGTTAAAAAAGGCCAGTTTTATTGCTTCTTTAATCAGGACAACAGTTTTCAGCTGTGCTAACATAATTGCAAAATAAACTTGGATTTGCTAACACAATGTGCCATTGGAACACAGGAGTGATGGTTGATGATAATGGGCCTCTGTACACCTATGTAGATATTCCATAAAAAGTCTGCTGTTTTTAGCTACAATAGTCATTTACAACATGCACAATGTCTACACTGTATTACTGATCAATTTGATGTTATTTTAATGGACAAAAAATGTGCTTTTTTCTTCAAAATCAAGGACATTTCTAAGTGACCCCAAACTCTTGAACGGTAGTATACAGTCTATATACTGAAAGATATACTAAAAACGTATTGGTGCTCATCGGCCACTGGACATTAACATTACAAAACAAGGTTGAAATGGCTAATTCAACAATGAGTGGGTTGGAAGGAATCAGTGGCTAACTGCAAGCATTGCAAAGCAATCATTAGCCTGCTATTCAGTGGAGTGGCTGTGTCATCCAAGTCTAAGATTAAGGGTTTCTTTTCCTAGTTTAAAATGATAACCACTCAACATTGGCCATGCTGTCAATGAAGCATGATTAGAGATTTCAAGATAACTGGGAACTGGAAAAAATGAGCTACGACTGGGAAAATGAATTTTGAAATTTCATCCAACTCGGAATTTTAAATCCGGAACTCGGGCCTCTTTCTAGAGCTTCGACCTGAAGATCACTGATGTCATCGTGATTCAACCTTTTGTTGTTGTTGAGTTCCCAGTTGTCTTGAAAGCACCATCAATCAAGAGAATGGCAGACTTTGATGACAAAGTCTGATGACAAAATTTGCCCATGAATCAAAATCAAATCAAATGTATTTATATAGCCCTTCGTACATCAGCTGATATCTCAAAGTGCTGTACAGAAACCCAGCCTAAAACCCCAAACAGCAAGCAATGCAGGTGTAGAAGCACGGTGGCTAGGAAAAACTCCCTAGAAAGGCCAAAACCTAGGAAGAAACCTAGAGAGGAACCAGGCTATGTGGGGTGGCCAGTCCTTTTCTGGCTGTGCCGGGTGGAGATTATAACAGAACATGGCCAAGATGTTCAAATGTTCATAAATGACCAGCATGGTCGAATACTAATATGGCAGAACAGTTGAAACTGGAACAGCAGCACGGCCAGGTGGACTGGGGACAGCAAGGAGTCATCATGTCAGGTAGTCCTGGGGCATGGTCCTAGGGCTCAGGTCCTCCGAGAGAGAGAAAGAAAGAGAGAATTATAGAAAGCACACTTAAATTCACACAGGACACCGAATAGGACAGGAGAAGTACTCCAGATATAAGAAACTGACCCTAACCCCCCGACACATAAACTACTGCAGCATAAATACTGGAGGCTGAGACAGGAGGGGTCAGGAGACACTGTGTCCCCATCCGAGTACGCCCCCGGACAGGGCCAAACAGGAAGGATATAACCCCACCCACTTTTCCAAAGCACAGCCCCCACACCACTAGAGGGATATCTTCAACCACCAACTTACCATCCTGAGACAAGGCTGAGTATAGCCCACAAAGATCTCCACCATGGCACAACCCAAAGGGGGGCGCCAACCCAGACAGGATGACCACATCAGTGAATCAACCCACTCAGGTGACGCACCCCTTCCAGGCACGGCATGAGAGAGCCCCAGTAAGCCAGTGACTCAGCCCCTGTAATAGGGTTAAAGGCAGAGAATCCCAGTGGAAAGAGGGGAACCGGCCAGGCAGAGACAGCAAGGGCGGTTCGTTGCTCCAGAGCCTTTCTGTTCACCTTCCCACTCCTGGGCCAGACTACACTCAATCATATGACCCACTGAAGAGATGAGTCTTCAGTAAAGACTTAAAGGTTCAGACCGAGTTTGCATCTCTGACATGGGTAGGCAGACCGTTCCATAAAAATGGAGCTCTATAGGAGAAACCCCTGCCTCCAGCTGTTTGCTTAGAAATTCTAGGGACAATTAGGAGGCCTGCGTCTTGTGACCCTAGCGTACGTGTAGGTATGTACAGCAGGACCAAATCAGAGAGATAAGTAGGAGCAAGCCCATGTAATGCTTTGTTGGTTAGCAGTAAACGGACCGCCGTGCCACCTTCCTGTTCAAGTGAGCGCAACAAGGTGAGTCCAAAAATGTCTGGTATGCTGCTGCATAATTTATGAAATTTGCCAGGGAGATACAGTATGTACTGTATACTGGAGCTAATAAAGTAATACTAAGAGTATGTTGTGTAGTAAGCTGTTAGTGTCCCTTGTGCCTCACCCTAATAATTTGGTCTATTTTTACCTCTTAATTTTACCTACTGTTCTGACTTGATAGTGCACAAGTAGTCTATAACCTGTTTTTGAGAAATGTAGTCATTGAATATTGTAAGAGCTTTCATTGTCTTCTTATATGCCCCTTTATTTATCCTACGGTTCTGACTTGGTGTACAGGGAGAACACTGTATCAGCTGCCCATGTTCTGAATTCTGAGGCTGAATTAACTGCTTTGCTGTCATGCATCCCACATTTTTGAGGGGTTTGCACCACCAAGTTCTACATGCTAAAATCGCCACTGCATGACTGATAGCAAGGCAACACGCTTCGTGTAGCAGGTAGAACGTCACAATGACACGACTGATAGCAAAGCAACACCATGCTTATAGTGGTGCTGAAGTCATTCTCGGGTTGCTGTGTAACCTTGGTGTCAGCATTCTGAACTGGCATTTGCAATTGCTGGCACATTGCCACAGATGACATTAATGACATCAGGTATTGCAATCAGATTTGATGATAGTGCTCTGCAATATGATTGAATTGGTATTAATTGTGTTGTCTTCAAACAATTAATGATTTAAGCTTTGCTTTATTAAGCTACCGCTCTGCTCTGTAAAGAGGCAAAGGACTGTAGCAGGGTGTAACTGCTGTCGTCGGTGGAAGAAGGTGAGGACCAAGGTGCAGCGTGGTATGTGTTCATGATTTTAACGTAATCAAAACTGAACACTAAACAAAATAACAACTAGGAAGAACGAACAAATGAAACAGTCCTGTTAACGTGATGACACACAAAACAGAAAATAAACATCCATGAAACACAACTGACGTCACCTGCCTCTGATTGAGAACCATACCAGGCCAAACTCAAAAACCAACCTAGAAAAACAAACAGACTACCCATCCCAACTCACGCCCTGACCATACTAAAACAAACACAAAACAAAGGAACAAAGGTCAGAATGTGACACAGGCTAAGTGGTGGGCAGAGGAATGTTGAATATATAAAGCCTATTCCCATATCCTTACTGCAGCAATGTTGAGCTAACAGTGAAACAACTCAGCCATCATTAATGGTTATGGGTCATCTGACTCATCACCATTTAACATTCTGTCTAAATTGAATTTCTTGGCAGACCTTTTTACTGTTCACTGGTTAAACAGGGTTGGAAACATTTGTAAACCTTGTGTGTTTTACTGACCCAGCAGGAGACCAGAGCCCAATCGAATAATATATAATCATATACAAAGCACAGTCATTTTACCTATGGGTGTTTTGTGGAATTGATCCCACTACCTTGGCGTTACAAGTGCTCTACCAGACTGAGCTACAAATGACCACACTCTGAAATGATGTGAAGGTAATCAGCAAGAACATTTATTTATTTAATTTATTTTTTACCTTTAATTAACTAGGCAAGTCAGTTAAGAACAAATTCTTATTTTCAATGACGGCCTAGGAACAGTGGGTTAACTGCCTGTTCAGGGGCAGAACCACAGATTTGTACCTTGTCAGCTCGGGGGTTTGAACTTGCAACCTCCACCGCTCTAACCACTAGGCTACCGCCCCAACATTGTGATGGAAAAGATTAAATAACCACTTGCAGCATGTTTACCAGATGTACAATAATGAGATTTTCCATTTCTTGCAACAACCAGTCATCATGGAGTGGAGTGCTCATGTGTGCTACGTTTCTTTGAGAGATTAAAATCTTTATGGATACTTTGTTGAGAAACCAACATACCATTCCCCTCCTTGCACAGGATCATAGATCAAATCAAATCAAATCAAATGTATTTATATAGCCCTTCGTACGTCAGCTGATATCTCAAAGTGCTGTACAGAAACCCAGCCTAAAACCCCAAACAGCAAACAATGCAGGTGTAAAAGCACGGTGGCTAGGAAAAACTCCCTAGAAAGGCCAAAACCTAGGAAGAAACCTAGAGAGGAACCGGGCTATGTGGGGTGGCCAGTCCTCTTCTGGCTGTGCCGGGTAGAGATTATAACAGAACATGACCAAGATGTTCAAATGTTCATAAATGACCAGCATGGTCAAATAATAATAAGGCAGAACAGTTGAAACTGGAGCAGCAGCACAGTCAGGTGGACTGGGGACAGCAAGGAGCCATCATGTCAGGTAGTCCTGGGGCACGGTCCTAGGGCTCAGGTCAGTTGAAACTGGAGCAGGAGCATGGCCAGGTGGACTGGGGACAGCAAGGAGTCCTCATGTCAGGTAGTCCTGGGACATGGTCCTAGGGCCCAGGCCAGTTGAAACTGGAGCAGCAGCATGGCCAGGTGGACTGGGGACAGCAAGGAGTCATCATGTCAGGTAGTCCTGGGGCATGGTTCTAGGGCTCAGGTCCTCCGAGAGAAGAAAGAAAGAGAGAGGAGAGAATTAGAGAACGCACACTTAGATTTACACAGGACACCGAATAGGACAGGAGAAGTACTCCAGATAAACAAACTGACCCTAGCCCCCGACACATAAACTACTGCAGCATAAATACTGGAGGCTGAGACAGGAGGGGTCAGGAGACACTGTGGCCCCATCCGAGGACACCCCCGGACAGGGCCAAACAGGAAGGATATAACCCCACCCACTTTGCCAAAGCACAGCCCCCACACCACTAGAGGAAATCTTCAACCACCAACTTACCATCCTGAGACAAGGCCGAGTATAGCCCACAAAGATCTCCGACACGGTACAACCCAAGGGGGAACCCAGACAGGCCGACCACAACAGTGAATCAACCCACCCAGGTGACGCACCCCCCCCCCCGGCACGAGAGAGCCCCAGCAAGCCAGTGACTCAGCCCCGTAACAGGGCTAGAGGCAGAGAATCCCAGTGGAAAAAGGGGAACCGGCCAGGCAGAGACAGCAAGGGCGGTTCGTTGCTCCAGAGCCTTTCCGTTCACCTTCCCACTCCTGGGCCAGACTACACTCAATCATATGACCCACTGAAGAGATGAGTCTTCAGTAAAGACTTAAAGGTTGAGACCGAGTTTGCGTCTCTGACATGGGTAGGCAGACCGTTCCATAAAAATGGAGCTCTATAGGAGAAAGCCCTGCCTCCAGCTGTTTGCTTAGAAATTCTAGGGACAATTAGGAGGCCTGCGTCTTGTGACCGTAGCGTACGTATAGGTATGTGTTGCAGGACCAAATCAGAGAGGTAGGTAGGAGCAAGCCCATGTAATGCTTTGTAGGTTAGCAGTAAAACCTTGAAATCAGCCCTTGCTTTGACAGGAAGCCAGTGTAGAGAGGCTAGCACTGGAGTAATATGATCAAATTTTTTGGTTCTAGTCAGGATTCTAGCAGCCGTATTTAGCACTAACTGAAGTTTATTTAGTGCTTTATCCGGGTAGCCGGAAAATACATTGCAGTAGTCTAACCTAGAAGTGACAAAAGCATGGATTAATTTTTCTGCATCATTTTTGGACAGAAAGTTTCTGATTTTTGCAATGTTACGTAGATGGAAAAAAGCTGTCCTCGAAATGGTCTTGATGTGTTCTTCAAAAGAGAGATCAGGGTCCAGAGTAACGCCGAGGTCCTTCACAGTTTTATTTGAGACGACTGTACAACCATTAAGATTAATTGTCAGATTCAACAGAAGATCTCTTTGTTTCTTGGGACCTAGAACAAGCATCTCTGTTTTGTCCGAGTTTAATAGTAGAAAGTTTGCAGCCATCCACTTCCTTATGTCTGAAACACATGCTTCTAGCGAGGGCAATTTTGGTGCTTCACCATGTTTCATTGAAATGTACAGCTGTGTGTCATCCGCATAGCAGTGAAAGTTTACATTATGTTTTCGAATAACATCCCCAAGAGGTAAAATATATAGTGAAAACAATAGTGGTCCTAAAACAGAACCTTGAGGAACACCGAAATGTACAGTTGATTTGTCAGAGGACAAACCATTCACAGAGACAAACTGATATCTTTCCGACAGATAAGACCTAAACCAGGCCAGAACATGTCCGTGTAGACCAATTTGGGTTTCCAATCTCTCCAAAAGAATGTGGTGATCGATGGTATCAAAAGCAGCACTAAGGTCTAGGAGCACGAGGACAGATGCAGAGCCTCGGTCCGATGCCATCAAAATGTCATTTACCACCTTCACAAGTGCCGTCTCAGTGCTATGATGGGGTCTAAAACCAGACTGAAGCATTTCGTATACATTGTTTGTCTTCAGGAAGGCAGTGAGTTGCTGCGCAACAGCCTTCTCTAAAATCTTTGAGAGGAATGGAAGATTCGATATAGGCCGATAGTTTTTATATTTTCTGGGTCAAGGTTTGGCTTTTTCAAGAGAGGCTTTATTACTGCCACTTTTAGTGAGTTTGGTACACATCCAGTGGATAGAGAGCCGTTTATTATGTTCAACATAGGAGGGCCAAGCACAGGAAGCAGCTCTTTCAGTAGTTTAGTTGGAATAGGGTCCAGTATACAGCTTGAAGGTTTAGAGGCCATGATTATTTTCATCATTGTGTCAAGAGATATAGTACTAAAACACTTGAGCGTCTCTCTTGATCCTAGGTCCTGGCAGAGTTGTGCAGACTCAGGACAACTGAGGTTTGGAGGAATACGCAGGTTTAAAGAGGAGTCCGTAATTTGCTTTCTAATAATCATAATCTTTTCCTCAAAGAAGTTCATGAATTTATCACTGCTAAAGTGCAAGTCATCCTCTCTTGGGGAATGCTGCTTTTTAGTTAGCTTTGCCACAGTATCAAAAAGGAATTTCGGATTGTTCTTATTTTCCTCAATTAAGATAGAAAAATAGGACGCCATAGATGTCATTATTATGCACAACAGTACAAGTACAAGGTACTATACTACATTGAAGCTGACATTTTGTTAAGAAATCACCATCTCCCCCCTTTGAAATGGATTACATTATATACAGTATTACAGTACAGCGCTAACACAGCCTACTGGACTAGAAGCCTGTTCATCTCAACGGAAGGTGAATGGCAGCAGTCTACATGGTCTTTTCAGGGAATGTTATTAGCTCACCTCTCGTACTAGACAGAGAACAGGCTCCAGACCCTTTTGAAAGAGGGTTATTAACCATTAAGATTAGTGTTGAGGATGACAATGAACATCTGACCAGACTCACCAGCATTCAGCTTTCAGTCTCAGCCTGCATGGAGAGAGCTAGCCCTATGCAATGGGCTGGTTGAATCAGGAGGTCTGCTGCTCTTTTCATTCATCTCGGATATTACCTCTGGAAATGGCCAGATGTTATATGAATGAAGGGTAGGATATTATTATATTGCCCTTAACAATATTGGTCCTATCTGTTTGATATCAAACTTTAAACGTAGTTTTTCACCCTTGGCTTGCCATGGCAGTGATCTTTAACCATTTCTGTTGTTAAAAATGTTAAAAGCAGAGAGAGCACGCCCCCATCCACATCGAAGGGGCCGCAGTGGAGAGGGTCAAAAGTTTAAAGGTCCTTGGCGTACACATCACTGACAACCTGAAATGGTTCCTTCACACAAACAGCGTGAGAGTATTCTTTAGGGCTGTATCACCGGCTGGTATTGCAATTGCACCGCCCGCAACCGCAGGGCTCTCCAGAGGGTGCTGTGGTCAGCCCACGCTTCACCGGGGGCACACTGCCTGCCCTCCAGGTCATCTAACAGAGCAAAGTACAGAGAGAGCCTTGATGCTACAGTTAACAAGTCAATAACACAGTAGAAAAAAGGGGAGTCTATATACATTGTGTGCAAAAGGCATGAGGATGTAGGCGAATAATTACAATATTGCAGATTAACACTGGAGTGATAAATGATCATGTACAGGTAGAGATATTGGTGTGCAAAAGAGCAGAAAAGTAAATAAATAAAAACTGTGGGGATGAGGTAGGTGAAAATGGGTGTGCTATTTACCAATAGATTATGTACAGCTGCAGCGATCGGTTAGCTGCTCAGCTAGCTGATGTTTGAAGTTGGTGAGGGAGATAAAAGTCTCCAACTTCAGCGATTTTTGCAATTCGTTCCAGTCACAGGCAGCAGAGTACTGGAACGAAAGGCGGTCGAATGAGGTGTTGGCTTTAGGGATGATCAATGAGATACACCTGCTGGAGCGCGTGCTACGGATGGGTGTTGCCATCGTGACCAGTGAGCTGAGATAAGGCGGAGCTTTGCCTAGCATAGCCTTGTAGATGACCTGAAGCCAGTGGGTCTGGCGACGAATATGTAGCGAGGGCCAGCCGACTAGAGCATACAAGTCGCAGTGGTGGGTAGTATAAGGTGCTTTAGTGACAAAACGGATGGCACTGTGATAAACTGCATCCAGTTTGCTGAGTAGAGTGTTGGAAGCAATTTTGTAGATGACGTCGCCGAAGTCGAGGATCGCTAGGATAGTCAGTTTTACTAGGGTAAGCTTGGCAGCGTGAGTGAAGGAGGCTTTGTTGCGGAATAGAAAGCCGATTCTTGATTTGATTTTCGATTGGAGATGTTTGATATGGGTCTGGAAGGAGAGTTTGCAGTCTAGCCAGACACCTAGGTACTTATAGGTGTCCACATATTCGGAGCCATCCAGTGTGGTGATGCTAGTCGGGCATGCGGGTGCAGGCAGCGATCGGTTGAAAAGCATGCATTTGGTTTTACTAGCGTTTAAGAGCAGTTGGAGGCCACGGAAGGAGTGTTGTATGGCATTGAAGCTCGATTGGAGGTTAGATAGCACAGTGTCCAATGATGGGCCGAAAGTGTATACAATGGTGTCGTCTGCGTAGAGGTGGATCAGGGAATCGCCCGCAGCAAGAGCAACATCATTGATATATACAGAGAAAAGGGTCGGCCCGAGAATTGAACCCTGTGGCACCCCCATAGAGACTGCCAGAGGACCGGACAACATGCCCTCCGATTTGACACACTGAACTCTGTCTGCAAAGTAATTGGTGAACCAGGCAAGGCAGTCATCCGAAAACCGAGGCTACTGAGTCTGCCGATAAGAATATGGTGATTGACAGAGTCGAAAGCCTTGGCAAGGTCGATGAAGACGGCTGCACAGTACTGTCTTTTATCGATGGCGGTTATGATGTCGTTTAGTACCTTGAGTGTGGCTGAGGTGCACCCGTGACCGGCTCGGAAACCGGATTGCATAGCGGAGAAGGTACGGTGGGATTCGAGATGGTCAGTCACCTGTTTGTTGACTTGGCTTTCGAAGACCTTAGATAGGCAGGGCAGGATGGATATAGGTCTGTAACAGTTTGGGTCCAGGGTGTCACCCCTTTGAAGAGGGGGATGACTGCGGCAGCTTTCCAGTCCTTGGGGATCTCAGACGATATGAAAGAGAGGTTGAACAGGCTGGTAATAGGGGTTGCGACAATGGCGGCGGATAGTTTCAGAAATAGAGGGTCCAGATTGTCAAGCCCAGCTGATTTATACGGGTCCAGGTTTTGCAGCTCTTTCAGAACATCTGCTATCTGGATTTGGGTAAAGGAGAACCTGGAGAGGCTTGGGCGAGGAGCTGCGGGGGGGCCGGGGCTGTTGGCCGAGGTAGGAGTAGCCAGGCGGAAGGCATGGCCAGCCGTTGAGAAATGCTTGTTGAAGTTTTCGATAATCATGGATTTGTCGGTGGTGACCGTGTTCCCTAGCCTCAGTGCAGTGGGCAGCTGGGAGGAGGTGCTCTTGTTCTCCATGGACTTCACAGTGTCCCAGAACTTTTGGAGTTGGAGCTACAGGATGCAAACTTCTGCCTGAAGAAGCTGGCCTTAGCTTTCCTGACTGACTGCGTGTATTGGTTCCTGACTTCCCTGAACAGTTGCATATCGCGGGACTGTTCGATGCTATTGCAGTCCGCCACAGGATGTTTTTGTGCTGGTCGAGGGCAGTCAGGTCTGGAGTGAACCAAGGGCTGTATCTGTTCTTAGTTCTGCATTTTTTGAACGGAGCATGCTTATCTAAAATGGTGAGGAAGTTACTCTTAAAGAATGACCAGGCATCCTCAACTGACGGGATGAGGTCAATGTCCTTCCAGGATACCCGGGCCAGGTCGATTAGAAAGGCCTGCTCACAGAAGTGTTTTAGGGAGCGTTTGACAGTGATGAGGGGTGGTCATTTGACTGCGGCACCGTAGCGGATACAGGCAATGAGGCAGTGGTCGCTGAGATCCTGGTTGAAGACAGCGGAGGTGTATTTGGAGGGCCAGTTGGTCAGGATGACGTCTATGAGGGTGCCCTTGCTTACAGATTTAGGGTTGTACCTGGTGGGTTCTTTGATGATTTGTGTGAGATTGAGGGCATCTAGCTTACATTGTAGGACTGCCGGGGTGTTAAGCATATCCCAGTTACCATAACGCAACGTTAACTATTCATGAAAATCGCAAATGAAATGAAATTAATATGCTAGCTATCAAGCTTAGCCTTTTGTTAACAACACTGTCATCTCAGATTTTCAAAAATCTGCTTCTCAAGCATAGCAAACTAGCATTTGTGTAACAGTACTGATAGCTAGCGTAGCATTTCGCGTTAGCATCAGCAGGAAACATTTTCACAAAAACCAGCAAAATCATTCAAATAAATCATTTACCTTTGAAGAACTTTGGATGTTTTCAATGAGGAGACTCTCAGTTAGATAGCAAATGTTCAGTTTTGAACTGAAAGATTTTTTGTGCAGGAGAAATCGGTCCGTTTGGTGCGTCACGTTTGGCTACCAAAAAAAACCTAAAATTCAGTTATCCAAACGCCAAACTTTTTTCCAAATTAACTCCATAATATCGACTGAAACATGGCAAACGTTGTTTAGAACCAATCCTCAAGGTGTTTTTCACATATCTCTTCAATGATATATGGTTTGTGGAAGTGTCCTTTCCCCTCTGAATCGCATGGCAAAATGCATGCAGCTGAAGATTACGCAACAATTTAGACAAAGGACACCGGGTGGACCCCTGGCAAATGTAGTCTCTTATGGCCAATCTTTCAATGATATGCCTACAAATACGTCACAATGCTGCAGACATCTTGGACGAACGGCAGAGAGCTTAGGTTCATTCATCACACATTCATAGCCATATAAGGAGAAGATGGGAAACAGAGCCTCAAACATTCTGCTAATTTCCGGTTTGAGGTTTCATCTTGGTTTCGCCTGTAGCATGAGTTCTGTGGCACTCACAGATAATATCTTTGCAGTTTTGAAAATGTCAGTGTGTTTTCTTTCCAAAGCTGCCAATTATATGCATAGTCGAGCATCTTTTCGTGACAAAATATTGCACTTAAAACGGGCACGTTTTTTTATCCAATAATGACATAGTGCCCCCATAGGTTGAAGAGGTTAAGCACACAGGCAAGACACGGCAGGAGACAATGCAGGACAAGTCTCTGAATGTCCTTGAGTTGTCCAGCCAAAGCCTGAACTTGAACCCGATCAAACATCTCTGGAGAGACCTGAAAATAGCTCTGTTGCGACACTCCCCATCCAACCTGACAGAGCTTGAAAGGATGTGCAGAGAATAATGGGAGAAACTCCCAAATACAAGTGTGCCAAGCTTGTAGCGTCATAACAGCGGTATGCAGGCCTCTTTTTGTCCATTTCTCTCCTTTCTCAAGCAACCATCATCCACTGAGACGTGAGTAGTTGTGTCAGGGAGAGTTGAGCCAATCAAAGCTGTTTTGAGGCATAGACTTGGGAAGATAATAAGTATTTTATTCCTCCTAAATCTGGTAACTGTAGATTACACATCCTGGTACTCTCAGGAACCTCACAGTACCTCCATATGCTTTCTGTTCAATATAATACCCTGAAGTCATCAATCATGATATTGTGAGGCATTTATGAAATTTCCCAATTCGATACACTCTGTTTGTTGATAATTAATATGGAAAATTAACGACAGATGCTTGATATAATTTTTGGAGGGAAAGAATTCCACAAAGGGTTGATTTAGCTCTGTCACCAGTTTGCTTTTCTTATCCAGCTGGTATTGAATGTTATTTATTTTTCCATTTGTTTGTTGGTGAAATGTAACGTCCTCGAGTGATGCCAGGATCCTTACCTGCCAAATTCTGGGCTGGGGCTGTGTGTGATAGAGCTGGGAATGATTTCCCTTGTCTTTCTATTGGCCATCGATGAAAGGTGAACACGTGCTTATGGATGTTTAACAAGGCCCACTGGCTCCCGGGCCACTCGTAAATAACGGAACTGGAAACTCTCTCACAAACCCGCCTTCAGTGGGAGGTGCTCAGTCTAGGAGGCTGGATTCTTTGGGATGAGACTGTCTGCTACGACGCCTCTGTGGCTCAGATTAATTTGTTGATCGCCCTCATGATGCTTTAGGCGTGTTTTCTTAAACCATGCATAGGCCCTAAGTAAGATCAAATTCCAGCACTGCTACAGCTTTCTCTTTCTTTTTCTACTAATTGGTTATTGGGTTTACAGTATGCATGGATTGTCTGAAGCTTCTCTCTGTGGATGTTGGATTGGATTAACAAGTAAATATTTGACAAGCAAATAGTTTCTGTCAGTTTTGAACTGCTCTAAAGATTAGAGTTTAATTCAAACAGACGGAGGTTCCCTTCAAACATGGAATTGCTTCAAATGTTGCCAAACTAATATCGTCTCCTTCAATCCACTTTAATATTATGAATTCTGATTAGATGAGAACCATTTGTTACGTCTGGGCGTCTGCCTTGCAACATGGTGCCATTGCCATATATCCAACAAGTCTGTCACTGGCGCTTCGTGATGTTGTTTCCCTGCGTGTGTAGAAGCCTGACAGAGGCTGTCAAGTCTAAAACGTGCCAGCAGGAACTCATTAAATTAATAAATCTGTGCCACAACCACATTGTCCAATAAGAGCTGCAGTCCTAGGAAAATTATTTAATTTATAAAACAAAAGTGGCCTTTCTATAAAA
The DNA here is from genome assembly GCF_021184085.1 of Oncorhynchus gorbuscha. Classification (NCBI taxonomy): domain Eukaryota; kingdom Metazoa; phylum Chordata; class Actinopteri; order Salmoniformes; family Salmonidae; genus Oncorhynchus; species Oncorhynchus gorbuscha. The sequence goes on from NC_060185.1 coordinate 80,745,354, forward strand.
CTGATTTTCTAAGGAAATAGTAGACAATGCTAACTTGTGGTTACCGGAGTCATATTACTTGGGAACAAAAAATAAATTGTGCACAGCAGAGTGGAAATCCTATTATTGTGCCCATCGGATGTCATCAACACCTCGATACCGCATTTGGCTTAAGGCTAGGCCACAGTGCTAAATTAAACAATGGATGACATTCTACTTGGATTGGCAGAGCAGGTAAAAAATAAATAAGATGCTCTGGACTGGTTCTTGATCAATTCTTAATTATTTTCAAAACATTCAGGCACTCTTCAATGTTCAATGCCTTTATTTTAAATGGGAATTACCACAAGGATATGTAAAAACATTTGACTTTTTACCTTTGACTCTCTATCACCTTTGTGACATAGCCTTGGTCATGGTCCCCTCCGGCAGTGAACCACAGAAGGGCAAAAGTCTTCTAGAGCTCCATCTATTCTAACACTGTATTTGTGCAGTCTGGTTCAGCCTACACCGATGCCTCTTGTTCAATTTGTCCTCCAGCCCGAAATGAATGTTCCCATGGCGGAGCAGTGTTATAAAATGAAGCCACTCATATATTATTAGGATGTCTGTATGAAGCCGTGTCTTATTAGCATAGGTCTAGGGAGTATGCCAAATTCAAAAACAAGTTAGAGTTTCAGTGGAGGTCAAATTTTGAACCGATCAGGAAAACCTGACATCGTTGATTATGGTAACTGATATTTCGTACAATGACAACGGTATGCTTAGGGCCTTGAACTTGGATATGTTTCTATATATCAAGGCCAAGAGGGTTACAGTACAGCTGAGCATGGTTTTGAAATGTACAGGTATCTGGTAAGATAAGATTTTCCTGTGTTATACCACTCAACGTCATGTTAAGCACTGCCTTTCCCCTCAGCTGAACCAGTGTAGTACCTTTTTCAGTGATCTCAACAGAAGGGGAAAATGCTACCTCTTGTAGTCCCTGTGTTGAAGATGAGGTACTTCATCATACAGATAACCTGGCAGACAGAGGCAGAACTACGGTATAGGGAACGGGGGAAATTGGTGCTTGTGAAGTATAGTTCAGCTTGGTTTAAGTTTTTATGATTAATCCAATGCTCAGTAGGTAATCCACTGATACTGAATCTCTGTTGGTCTGCAATGCCTCTGCTGCTAGTCCTCTCCAGTGCGGCCAGAGAAGATTAATGGAGTCAGATGAGCTGATGTGTTCTCTCTCTCCTCCATCACAATGTGGTCATGTTGACTCTCTCTGATAAGACTGTTCACTGAGGGGTCCTCTGATCTCTGCCTGCCACAGGCTTTTGCTCCAATTCTGAATGAACCTATGATGAATAATGTGCTCAACGTTGTGTGAAAATGCATGTAAACAAACAGAATCGATTAGACTCAGACGTCAGTTCAACATCTTGTTTTGATTTACGTTTGGTTTAAGTTGTCAACCAGCGTGACTTCAACAAGACATGTCATCATGTCATTGGATTTAGGTTTAAAGTTGAGTGAAAAAAAGATGAAAAACTGTTACGTTGATGACTTTTTGCAAATCCAATTAGTTTATGTTCATTCAACTGAAATAAAGTGAAATCAAATCAAATCAAATGTTATTGGTCACATACACATGGTTAGCAGATGTTAATGCTAGTGTAGCGAAATGCTTGTATTTCTAGTTCCAATAATGCAGTAATATCTAACAAGTAATCTAACAAATTCACAACAACTACCTTATACACACAAATGTAAGGGATAAAGAAAAATATGTACAAAAATATATGGATGAGCGATGGCCGTGCGGCATAGGCAGATGCAGTAGATGGTATAGAGTACAGTATATACATATGAGATGAGTAATGTAGGATATGTAAATATTATTAAAGTGCCGTTATTTAAAGTGACTAATGATACCTTTATTAAATCAATTTATTAAAGTGGCCAGAGATTTGAGTCAGTATGTTGGCAACAGCCTCTCTGTGTTAGTGACAGCTGTATATCAGTCTGATGGCCTTGAGATAGAAGCTGTTTTTCAGTCTCTCGGTCCCAGCTTTGATGCACCTGTACTGACCTCGCCTTCTGGATGATAGCGAGTTGAGCAGGCAGTGACTCGGTTGGTTGTTGTCCTTGATGATCTTTTTGGCCATGCTGTGACATCGGGTGCTGTAGGTGTTCTGGAGGGCAGGTAGTTCGCCCTCGGTGATGCGTTGTGCGTAGGGTATCAGGTAATGAGATGATCCTTGAATAGTCTCTCAAAGCACTTCATGATGACAGAAGTGAGTGCAACGGGCGATAGTAATTTAGTTCAGTTAGCTTAGCTTTCTTGGGAACAGCAACAATGGTGGCCATCTTGAAGCATGTGGGCACAACAGACTGGGATTGATTGAATATGTCCGTAAACCCACCAGTCAGCTGGTCTGCCCAAGCTCTGAGGACATGGCTAGGGATGCCGTCTGGGCCGGCAGCCTTGTAAGGGTTAACACGTTTAAATGTTTTACTCACAATGGCAACGGAGAAGGAGAGCCCACAGGCTTTGGTGGAGGGCCGTGTCAGTGGCACTGTATTGTCCTCAAAGCGAACAAAGAATTTGTTTGATTTGCCTGGGAGCAAGACGTTGATGTCCGCGACTGGGTGTCATGTATTGTCATAGATTGTCATGTCTTGTCCCTATGCTTTCTCTTCTATTCGTTTCCCCCTGCTGGTCTTATTAGGTTTCTTTCCCTCTCTCTTTCCCTCTCTCTCTCTATCGTTCCGTTCCTGCTCCCAGCTGTTCCTCATTCTCCTAACGACCTTGTTTACTCTTTCACACCTGTCCCCTATTTTGCCCTCTGATTAAGTCTCTATTTATCTCTTCGTTTCTGCTTCTGTCCTTGTCGGATCCTTGTTTGCTGTGCTGTGTTCTTGTTCCGTCCTGTCGTGTTTTTGCCTTCATCAGATGCTGCTTGTGAGCAGGTGTCTCTGTCAGCTACGGCCTGCGCCTACCCGAAGCGACCTGCAGTCTGTGGCCGCTTATCCTGTTATTACCCTCTACAGACTAGAGGATTTCTGTTATTCCCCGTTTGGACATTTCCTTTTAAGGATTCAGGATTTGTTATTTTCTGTTTGGACTTGAATAAACTCTGTTTCTGTTAAGTCGCTTTTGGGTCCTCACTCACCTGCATAACACTGGGTTGGTTTTCTTTATGTAATCCGTGATTGACTGTGGACCATGCCGCCTACCTCTCTAGTTTGAGCCGTTGAATTGCGACTCTATTATACTGACGCTTTGCTGAACTGTTTGTATTTGGTCATGCTTCCAGTCACCGTGCCATGATTAAAAGCGATGGTTCGAGGGCCTTCAGTTTTGAGCGAATGCAGCCATCAATCCATGGTTTCTGGTTAGGAAAGGTTTAATTTGTCACAGTGGGTACGACATCTCTGATGTACTTGCTAATTAACTCACTCACTGAGTCAGCATATACATCAATGTTGTTGTCTGAGGCTATCCGAAACATATCCCAGTCTATGTGATCGAAGAAATCTTGAAGCGTGGAATCTGATTGGTCAGATCAGTGTTGGACAGACCTGAGCACGGCTGTTTCCTGTTTCAGTTTCTGTCTATTGTTTGGGAGCAACAAAATGGAGTCATGGTCAGATTTGCCAAAGGCAGGGCGGGGGAGGGCTTTGCGGAAGTTAGAGCAGCAATGATCCAGAATGCTACCAGCCCGTGTCGCGTTTTGGATATGCTGTAGAATTTAGGAAGTCTTGTTCTCAGGTTAGCTTTCTTAAAATCCCCAGCTACAATAAATGAAGCCTCTGGATGTATGGTTTTCAGTTTACATAGAGTCCAGGGAAGTTCTTTCAGGGCTGACGAGGTATCTACTTGGGGGGATATACACGACTGTGACTATCAAAAATAATTATAATAATTATATTTGAAGATAATGCAGTGGGCATTTCAATCAATTTATTAAATTGGCCAGAGATTTGAGTCAGTATGTTGGCAACAGCCTCTCTGTGTTAGTGACAGCTGTATATCAGTCTGATGGCCTTGAGATAGAAGCTGTTTTTCAGTCTCTCGGTCCCAGCTTTGATGCACCAGTACTGACCTCGCTTTCTGGATGATAGCAAGGTGAGCAGGCAGTGACTCGGTTGGTTGTTGTCCTTGATGATAATAAAGGAATTCTAGGTCAGGTGAACAAAAGGACTTGAATTCCTGTATGTTGTTGTGATTACACCATGAGTCGTTAATCAATAGGCATACACCCCCGCCCTTCTTCTTACCAGAGAGATGCTTGTTTATGTCAGCGTGATGCATGAAGAAACCATGGTGGATGTACAGACACTGACAACATATCCCAAGTGAGCCATGTTTCCGTGAAACAGAGAATGTTACAATCTCTGATGTCTCTCTTGAAGGCAACTCGTACCCTAATTTCGTCCACCTTGTTATCTAGAGATTGGACATTGGCGAGTAATATGCTCGGGAGCGGTGGATGGTGTGCTCGCTTTCTGAGTCTGACCAGTAGGCCGCTCCGTCTGCCTCTCTGCAGCGACCGTTGTTGTTTTGGGTCGGCCTCTGGGATAAGATCCCATGTCCAGGGTGAAGGTCCGAACAAAGAATCCGTATTCCTGGTCGTAATGTTGGTAAGTTGACATCGCTTTTATTTCCAATAGTTCTTCCCGGCTGTATATAATAACACTTGAGATTTTCTGACTAAGAATGTCAGAAATAATAGATAAAAAAAGAAAACAAATGCATTCCTTTCCTAAGGACCTGAAGCGAGGCGACCATCTCTGTCGGCACCATCTATAACAACGTTGATTCAACCAGTTTTTGCCCAGTGGGAACAGCCTGAGAATTTTTTAAATTCATTTATTTCACCTTTATTTAACCAGGTAGGGTAGTTGAGAACAAGTTCTCATTTGCAACTGTGACCTGGCCAAGATAAAGCATAGCAGTGTGAACAGACAACACAGAGTTACACATGGAGTAAACAATTAACAAGTCAATAACACAGTAGAAAAAAAAGAGTCTATATACATTGTGTGCAAAAGGCATGAGGAGGTAGGCGAATAATTACAATTTTGCAGATTAACACTGGAGTGATAAATGATCAGATGGTCATGTACAGGTAGAGATATTGGTGTGCAAAAGAGCAGAAAAGTAAATAAATAAAAAACAGTATAAAAACAGTATGGAAATGAGGTAGGTAAAGTTGGGTGGGCTATTTACCAATAGACTATGTACAGCTGCAGCGATCGGTTAGCTTCTCAGATAGCAGATGTTTGAAGTTGGTGAGGGAGAATAAAGTCTCCAACTTCAGCGATTTTTGCAATTCGTTCCAGTCACAGGTAGCAGAGAACTGGAACGAAAGGCAGCCAAATGAGGTGTTGGCTTTAGGGATGATCAGTGAGATACACCTGCTGGAGCGAGTGCTACGGGTGGGTGTTGCCATCATGACCAGTGAACTTAGATAAGGCGGAGCTTTACCTAGCATGGACTTGTAGATGACCTGGAGCCAGTGGGTCTGGTGATGAATATGTAGTGAGGGCCAGCCGACTAGAGCATACAGGTCGCAGTGGTGGGTGGTATAAGGTGCTTTAGTAACAAAACGGATGGCACTGTGATAAACTGCATCCAGTTTGCTGAGTAGAGTATTGGAAGCTATTTTGTAGATGACATTGCCGAAGTCGCGGATCGGTAGGATAATCAGGTTTTACTAGGGTAAGTTTGGCGGCTTGAGTGAAGGAAGCTTTGTTGCGAATAGAAAGCCGATTTCAGATTTGATTTTAGATTGGAGATGTTTGATATGAGTCTGGAAGGAGAGTTTACAGTCTAGCCAGACACCTAGGTACTTATAGATGTCCACATATTCAAGGTCGGAACCATCCAGGGTGGTGATGCTAGTCGGGCGTGCAGGTGCAGGCAGCAAACGGTTGAAAAGCATGCATTTGGTTTTACTAGCGTTTAAGAGCAGTTGGAGGCCATGGAAGGAGTGTTGTATGCCATTGAAGCTCGTTTGGAGGTTAGATAGCACAGTGTCCAAGGACGGGCCGGAAGAATACAGAATGGTGTCGTCTGCGTAGAGGTGGATCAGGGAATCGCCCACAGCAAGAGCAACATCATTGATGTATACAGAGAAAAGAGTCGGCCCGAGAATTGAACCCTGTGGCACCCTCATAGAGACTGCCAGAAGACCGGACAGCATGCCCTCCGATTTGACACACTGAACTCTGTCTGCAAAGTAGTTGGTGAACCAGGCAAGGCTGTCATCAGAAAAACCGAGGCTACTGAGTCTGCCGATAAGAATATGGTGATTGACAGAGTCAAAAGCCTTGGCAAGGTCGATGAAGACGGCTGCACAGTACTTTTATCGATGGCGGTTATGATATTGTTTAGTATCTTGAGCGTGGCTGAGGTGCACCCGTGACCGGCTCGGAAACCAGATTGCACAGCGGAGAAGGTACGGTGGGATTCGAGATGGTCAGTGACCTGTTTATTGACTTGGCTTTTGAAGACCTTAGATAGGCAGGGCAGGATGGATATAGGTCTGTAACAGTTTGGGTCCAGGGTGTCTCTCCCTTTGAAGAGGGGGATGACTGCAGCATCTCAGATCTCAGATGATATGAAAGAGAGGTTGAACAGGCTGGTAATAGGGGTTGCGACAATGAATGACCAGGCATCCTCAACTGACGGGATGAGGTCAATATCCTTCCAGGATACCCGGGCCAGGGCGATTAGAAAGGCCTGCTCACAGAAGTGTTTGACAGTGCGTTTGACAGTGATGAGGGGTGGTCGTTTAACTGCGGATCCGTAGCGAATACAGGCAATGAGGCAGTGATCGCTGAGATCCTGGTTGAAGACAGCAGAGGTGTATTTGGAGGGCCAGTTGGTCAGGATGACATCTATGAGGGTGCCCTTGTTTACAGATTTAGGGTTGTACCTGGTGGGTTCCTTGATGATTTGTGTGAGATTGAGGGCATCTAGCTTAGATTGTAGGACTGCCGGGGTGTTAAGCATATCCCAGTTTAGGTCACAGAACAGAACAAACTCTGAAGCTAGATGGGGGGCGATCAATTCACAAATGGTGTCCAGGGCACAGCTGGGAGCTGAGGGGGGTCGATAGCAGGCGGCAACAGTGAGAGACTTATTTCTGGAGAGAGTAATTTTTTATAATTAGTAGTTCGAACTGTTTGGGTATGGACCTGGAAAGTATGACATTACTTTGTAGGCTATCTTTGCAGTAGACTGCAACTCCTCCCCCTTTGGCAGTTCTATCTTGACGGAAAATGTTATAGTTGGGTATGGAAAGTAGTCATCCGGGGTTGCGGTTAGCTAGTTAACTAGTTGTGAATATCCAGATGAAAATGTTCCGTTTGCGGAGCTTTCCGAGCTAAAGGTTAGCTGATGACTGCTAGCAATGGTTTGCTGACTGATAGCTGGTAGTTAGCTGGCTAGCTTCAGTTGAGGGGTTCTGGATCCGAAGTAAATACAAATACTTTAGAAAAAAAGCAGATCCACGCTACATTGGGTGAGGCGAGTTGCAGGAGAGTATTTAGATGTTGAGGTTTAGCAAAATGTTTTAAAGACATGCGAAGAAAAATATGTAAAAAAACAATATATACAAGGGACACGACACGACAAGACGTCTGACTGCTACGCCATCTTGGACTGTGCTCTAGAATGAGAATGAAAGGTGTTGAGTTAAGATACTGGTATTTTGGAGCATATGAAAAGCAGCTTTGTCCTGCACCATTTTCTAATTTAAACTATTTGAAACATTCTGTGATCGGCCTACATTTCTTTGACCACTATATGCACGAGCATACACTGACTGTACAAAACATTAGGAAAACGTTCCTAATATTTAGTTGCACCCACTTTCACCCTCACAACAGCCTCAATTCTTTGGGGCATGGACTGTACAAGGTGGTCAAAGCGTTCCACAGGGATGCTGGCCCATGTTGACCACAGTTGTGTCAAGTTGGCTGGATGTCCTTTGGGTGGTGGACCATTCTTGATACACACAGGAAACTGGTGGGTGTGAAAAACCCAGCAGCCTTGCAGTTCTTGACACACTCAAACTGGTGTGCCTGTCACTTACTACCATACCCCGTTCAAAGGCACTTAAATATTTTGTCTTGTGCATTCACCCATTGAATGGCACACATACACAATCCATGTCTCAAGTCTTAAAAATCCATCTGTAACCTGTCTCCTCCCATCATCTACACTGATTGAAGTGGATTTACAAGTGACATAAATAAGCGATCATAGCTTTCACCTGGATTCACCTGGCCAGTCTGTCATTGAAAGCGCAGGTGTCCTTAATGTTTGTACACTCAGTATAGTATAGTGTAAGTAAAATAACCAAAACTTAGCATTGGTATAACTGGTGGGATCAAATCGTCGGACATCTCACACACCAACCCAATATCTTAACCATCAGAACAAGAGGAAATCCGTGTCGTCTCAGGGTGATATTTGGTGTTACAAGTTTCAGGGCTTCCTCATCACGAAATCATCCAAATCACCTTAGTCCATATTTTCACTCAATACCAATCATCTGCTGTATGTTTAAAACCTCTATGGGATCGGTGTCCCTCCACCGAGAGCTAACGTGCGCTAATGTGAGTAGCATGACATTGTTTCCCAGGACATGTCTTATATGGGCAGAAGGCTTACATTCTTGTTAATCTAACTGCACTGTCCAATTTACAGTAGCTATTACAGTGAAAAAATACCATGCTATCGTTTGAGGAGAGTGCACAACAACAACAAAAAGTTTGATACATTCACTTCTGAAGGTAAATAATTCAGTAATCTTGCCCTGATTTGTTATCCTGAGGGTCCCAGAGATAAAATGTAGCATAGTTTTGTTTGATAGAATCTATTTTTATATTCAAATGTAGGAACTGGGTTCCCGCCCTGCCATCAAGATGTGTGATAGTTAGTGTATAAGCTAATGATCCATCATGTATGACATTCCTGGGAGTGTTTAAATGTAAATGTTGTATTACCATATCATTTTTGTATGTTCTCTAAAGTTACGTATGTAATGTACTTGAAAATGTATCAATTGACCAATTCGGCACATTTTGGCAGACTTGATTAAAAATATTGTCCAGAATTGAAATGCTTCACTGCTGCCATCATGTGGCCAACATCTAAATTGCGCCTAAACTGCAATAATACATTATGGCCTTTCACTTGCATTTCAAAGCTGATGGAGAGAAAAACATTTTTATTTGATGGTATTAACTTTTATCCGGTCCAATCTGTTAATTTCTTATTTCCACAAACTTCAAAGTGTTTCCTTTCAAAGGGTATTAAGAATGTGCATATGCTTGCTTCAGGTCTTGAACTACAGACAGTTTTAGATTTGGGTATGTTATTTTAGGCGAAAATTGAAAAAAAGGGTCCGATCCTTTTAAGGCACTTTGTAAAAATATATTTTGTCTGTTCCCTTGTCTCTACTTTTAGTTCTGTACTACTTTCATTTGCAGGGCTGTCATTATAAGCAGCTATTTCTTTCTCTTCTCCCCTGAAGAATTCAGATTTTGGGTCCGTTTTCAATTTTAATGGTATCCACATCCTCAGGAAGACTGTCTGGTATAATGATGCAATTCTCTCTGGAGCCATTCTCCCCTCTCAGCGTCTCACGTTTAAGCCTGCATCTGAACATGCATTTTTTTAAGCGTGCAAGAATTCTCCTTTCCCAGACTTCGGCTCATGTCATTAATAATCATTACACATTTGCTGCCTCCTAAGTTGGCAATGTAAGCAGGGTTCTTTAACGGTAATAAAATGCTTCTGGGTGGGAAGGAATGAAAAATGTCAGTAATAACGGGTGTGTAAAAAATGGGGTGTTTTTATGGCTGATGAATTGTCGTTGTTGTGTGAGAGGGGGTTGTTTCATCTCTCAATGGTTTTAGAGAACTATTTTCCTCATCTGTCAGTTCAGTCTGGAGAGCAGTGATTTTCTCAAGATTGTTTTGCAAAAGGGCGGTCGATTAATAACCTCTAGTGACTCCCCATCCCGCATGCGGGAGCGTAATCATCGACTGACACTAATTAGCATAACGCAACGGACATAAATATTTCTAGAAAATATTCCTATTCATGAAAATCACAAATGAAATATATTGAGACACAGCTTAGCCTTTTGTTAATCACCCTGTCATCTCAGATTTTCAAAATATGCTTTACAGCCAAAGCTAGACAAGCATTTGTGTAAGTTTATCGATAGCCTAGCATAGCATTTTGTCCAGCTAGCAGCAGGTAACTTGGTCACGGAAATCAGAAAAGCAATCAAATTAAATGGTTTACTCACGAGACTCCCAGTTAGATAGCAAATGTTCCTTTTTTCCCCAAATATTCTTTTTGTAGGCGAAATAGCTCCGTTTGTTCTTCACGTTTGGCTGAGAAATCGCCAATCACGAAAACACCGAAAAATATTCCAAATTAGCTCCATAATATAGACAGAAAAAGGTTGTTTATAATCAATCCTCAAGGTGTTTTTCAAATATCTATTTGATAATATATCCACTGGGACAATTAGTTTTTCAGTAGGACCGATTGGAATAATGGCTACCTGTATTTTACGCGAGAGTCACTCTGGGAGCCATCAGGTGACCACTTGCGCAATGTAGCCGCTTACGGGCATTCTTCAACATAAATGCATAAAACTACTTCACAATGCTGTAGACACCTTCGGGAATACGGAGAAAGAGTAATCTGGTTGATAGCCCATTCACTACTCAATAGGGACGCATTGGAACGCAGCGCTTTCAAAACATGAGGCACTTCCGGATTGGATGTTTCTCAGGCTTTCGCCTGCAACATCAGTTCTGTTTTACCCACAGACAATATTTTTTACAGTTTTGGAAACTTTAGAGTATTTTCTATCCTAAGCTGTCAATTATATGCATATTCTAGCATCTTGTCCTGACAAAATATCCCGTTTACTACGGGAACGTTATTTTTCCAAAAATGAAAATACTGCCCCCTAGTCACAAAAGGTGCTGTAGTGGTTGGGATGCTGTGTGCAGGTGGAACAGTAGGCAATGTGTGTGAATTTTAAGTGTCTTTCAAGCTGTTTCTGTTGGATTACCCCCTTACTCACTCTGTAATTCTGTAAATAGCATCATTAGCATGTTCACTGCAGTTCTACATTATCCTGGCTAGCGTTCTTCACTGTAGTTCTACATTTGCATGGTTGGTCATTTTTAAGTAGCCTAGTTCATGTTTTGCAGATGATAATTTTCCATTATTAGCCTGTTAATGCATTTTTTTGCTCAGTTTCTTTGGCATCTCTTCATTGCTAAATATGTATTTACAGCCATAGCAGCGTCTGTTTTCAGTTAAAGTGCGTGCTGGAGCCCATTCAGTGTATAATGTGAAGGGCAGACTGTTATTCATCTAAGACCTTAACATTTATTAGAGTCACGAACGTGAGGAGAGACGGACCAAGGCGCAGCGGATGTTGAGTTCCACATATTTATTATAAAGTGAAACTTAGCAAGAACAAAACAAATAAATCAATATATAACTAACAACGAAACATGACTATGTGGTGCACAAAACACAAAATAATATCCCACAAACACAGGTGGGAACAATAACTACTTAAATATGATCCCCAATTAGAGACAACGATTACCAGCTGCCTCTAATTGGAAATCATACAAATCACCAACATAGAAATAATAAACGAGAACCCCACATAGAAATAATAAACTAGAATACCCCCCAGTCACGCCCTGACCTACTACACCATAGAGAAACAATGGCTCTCTACGGTCAGGGCGTGACATAGAGTGCATAGAAAGAGAACAACATTCAGGTACCTTGTGCCAGGGGGAACATACCGTCTTGTAATTTCTACCTGAATCAGAAGATCCTCAGAAGGTCATCAGTGGGTGAAATTAAAGACCTGTTGAGGCTCTCAGCAGCACCAACTATCAAACATGTCAGTCAGATGTCCAGGACACTTGACTATATGGATGGGCATTTTCAATGGCAGGAGGAGACACAAGAAGAAGTTGAGCGGTTTGACTGTTGGTGACTAGGGATTTTACGACCAGAGTTGAGAAGGTTTGAACTAATTATTAGTGAAGCAACTTTGAGATTCACAAATTGGACCAATTGGGGGAGACAAGTTCTCTCTAGCAAGCTTTGACACTGTTCAGACAATCAACCAATGTGCTGAAGAAAGAAACTCGTTCTTGTGAGCAGTGAATATGTGCTGTTACCCCCTTGACTTGAAGAGCAATCTAATTTGTACAGGGGGATGTACGTACAGTATGGGGAGAGCAAGGGCCTTCAATTTGATGTAAATACTCCAGTGAGGTGCTTTGAGGTTACAAGCAGAATAGAATCAAATACAAAATGTAGTTATTATGTGTTTAGCGTCTTTGTGCAGTTCACAGAATATGTCCACTGTAATTGGTATCTCTGGGGGTCGTCTCCTCTTAACTGAGACAAATACTTTAAATTCCTCTCAGCCGATGATATCATTTTGGAGATTCTACTCATAAATTAAAAGTGAATCTCCAGTGCATCACATTCCTCTCTGTGGGGTTTCCTAAAACAACCATTACTGGTCTGTAACGTCCGTTGTTGGTGGAAGAAGGTAAGGACCAATGCGCAGCGTGGTAAGTGTCCACATTGATAATTTATTATCACGAGAACACTAAACAAAATAACAAAGGAGGATGAACGAAACAGTCCTGTCTGGTGTAGACACAAAACAGAAAACAAATCACCCACCACTCAAGGGTGAAAAACAGGCTACCTAAGTATGGTTCTCAATCAGGGACAACGATTGACAGCTGCCTCTGATTAAGAAACATACCAGGCCAAAAACAAAAATACCAAATCATAGAAAAACTAACATAGACAACCCACCCAACTCACACCCTGACCATAAAAAAACAAAGACATAAGAAAAGAACTAAAGCCAGAACGTGACATGGTCTCCTAAAACAACCATTACTGGTCTCCTAAAACAACCATTACTGGTCTCCTAAAACAACCATTACTGGTCTCCTAAAACAACCATTACTGGTTTCCTAAAACAACCATTACTGGTTTCCTAAAATAACCATTACTGTGAATAACAATCATGAAGGTGATATGTTGGAGCAGACTATGTTGCTATTTCCCCTGTCTTTTGTTTAGTATGGGTTAATCACATTCACACGGAGGAGGAATAGATCAAAGAGAACGATAGACTCAACAACAGAACACCTGTTCCTGTCCTGTTGGCTATTATTCACCATGACACTTGAGGTGTACTGGTAATGAACAGATCTGGACCAGTGTTGGAGCCGGACCTGGATCTCTACTGTCTAAAGACAAAGAGAGGCTGGTTACAGATCCCACGTCACCAGCTCTCACTTCTGTGGTTAACGGTAGTGGATGAACAGATCTATGAAGCTATGTCGATTGTAACGGCGTTCTTCATTTGTCGAAAGAGAGTCGGACCGAAATGCAGCGTGGTTGTTACTCATGTTCTTTAATGAAGAGAATGACGATACATGAAATAACTAAATAAATACAAAAACAACAAACGGAACGTGAAACCTAATACAGCCTATCTGGTGAACACTACACAGAGACAGGAACAATCACCCACGAAATACACAGTGAAACCCAGGCTACCTAAATATGGTTCCCAATCAGAGACAACGAGAATCACCTGACTCTGATTGAGAACCGCCTCAGGCAGCCAAGCCTATGCTAGACACCCCTAATCAACCACAATCCCAATGCCTACAAAAACCCCAATAAGACAACACAATAAACCCATGTCACACCCTGGCCTGAACAAATAATTAAGGAAAACACAAAATACTATGACCAAGGCGTGACAGAACCCCCCCCCCCCCCCCATAAGGTGCGGACTCCCGGACGCACCTCACAACCATAGGGAGGGTCCAGTTGGGCGTCTGTCCATGGTGGCGGTTCCGGCTCGGGACGTGGACCCCACTCCATTAATGTCATAGTTCCCCCCCTTCGCGTCCTGGGATAATCCACCCTCGCCGCCGACCATGGCCTAATAGTCCTCACCCAGAACCCCTCTGAACTAAGGGGCAGCTCGTGACTGAGGGGCAGCTCGGGACTGAGTGGCAGCTCGGGACTGAGGGGAAGCTCGGGACTGAGGGGAAGCTCAGGACTGAGGGGAAGCCCAGTACTGAGAGGAAGCCCAGTACTGAGAGGAAGCCCAGTACTGAGAGGAAGCTCAGGCAGGTAGTAGGCTCCAGTAGATCCTGGCTGGCTGGCGGATCTGGAAGATTCTGGTTGACTGGCAGATCTGGAAGAGACTGGTTGACTGGCAGATCTGGAAGAATCTGGTTGACTGGCAGATCTGGAAGAATCTGGTTGACTGGCAGATCTAGAAGATCATGGCTGACTGGCGGATCTAGCTGCTCTATGCAGACTGACAGCTCTGGCTGCTCCATGCAGACTAGTAGCTCTGGCTGTTCCATGCAGATTGACAGCTCAGGCTGCTCCATGCAGACTGACAGCTCAGGCTGCTCCATGCAGACTGACAGCTCAGGCTGCTCCATGCAGACTGACATCTCTGGCTGCTCCATGCAGACTGACAGCTCCTTGCAGACTGACAGCTCCTTGCAGACTGGCAGCTCCTTGCAGACTGGCAGCTCTGGCTGCTTCATGCAGACTGACAGCTCTGGCTGCTTCATACAGACTGACAGCTCAGGCTGCTCCGAACAGGCAGGAGGCTCCGGCAGCGCTGTAGAGGAGGAAGGCTCTAGAAGCGCTGAACAGGCGGGAGACTCTGGTAGCGCAGGAGAGGAGAAAGGCTCTGATAGCGCTGAACAGACAGGAGACTCCAGCAGCGCTGTAGAGGAGGAAGGCTCTGATAGCGCTGAACAGACAGGAGACTCCAGCAGCGCTGTAGAGGAGGAAGGCTCTGATAGCGCTGAACAGACAGGAGACTGCGGCAGTGCAGGAGAGGCGAGGCGCACTGTAGGCCTGATGCGTGGTGCAGGCACTGGTGGTACTGGGCCGAGGACACGCACAGGAAGCCTGGTGCGGGGAGCTGCTACCGGAGGACTGGTATGTGGAGGTGGCTCTGGATAGACCAGACCGTGCAGGCGCACTGGAGCTCTTGAGCACCGGGCCTGCCCAACCTTACCTGGCTCGATGCCCACTCTAGCCTGGCCAATACGAAGGGCTGGTATGAACCGCACCGGGCTATGCACCCGCACTGGAAACACCGTGCGCTCCATAGCATAACACGGTGCCTGCCCGGTCTCTCTAGCCCCCGGTAAGCACAGGGAGTTTGCGCAGGTCTCCTACCTGGCATAGCCATACTCCCAGTAAGCCCCTGAGCCCCCCACCCAATACATTTTTGGGGCTGCTTTTCGGGCTTCCTTGCCAACCGTGTTCCCTCATATCGTCAGCTCCTATCTCCTGCTGCCTCTGCTCTCCTAAGTGCCTCCACATGTTCCCATGGGAGGCGATCTCTTCCTGCCAGTATCTCCTCCCAAGTGTAACAACCTTTGCCATCCAACACGTCTTTCCATGTCCATTCTCCGAATAATCCATCCTCCTTTCGCTGCTCCTGCTGTCGTTGCCTGTTACCACGCCACTGGGTCCGTGTGTGGTGGGTGATTCTGTAACGGCGTTCTTCGTTCGTCGAAAGAGAGTCGGACCGAAATGCAGCATGGTTGTTACTCATGTTCTTTAATGAAGAGAATGACGATACATGAAATAACTAAATAAATACAAAAACAACAAACGAAACGTGAAACCTAATACAGCCTATCTGGTGAACACTACACAGAGACAGGAACAATCACCCATGAAATACACAGTGAAACCCAGGCTACCTAAATATGGTTCCCAATCAGAGACAACGAGAATCACCTGACTCTGATTGAGAACCGCCTCAGGCAGCCAAGCCTATGCTAGACACCCCTAATCAACCACAATCCCAATGCCTACAAAAACCCCAATAAGACAACACAATAAACCCATGTCACACCCTGGCCTGAACAAATAATTAAGGAAAACACAAAATACTATGACCAAGGCGTGACATGGATGATGAAAGGAATGGTGGGATGGGTTGGGATGAGGGGTGGATGGAGCTGGTAAGAGGAGCCAGTAGGAACCAAGACATATATTTAAGTTCCAAGTTTGATTCAACGGCACATGCACAAGCATTCTCAATAAAAAGTCAGACATATACAGATATTCCCCTAATGCAGGATAAAGCCATTGTTTTAGTGGGTTAGGGAGGATCAGGAGCGCTCATGAGTAGAAGAGGAAGCTTTGGGGATCTCTGTGACCTTTACAGTGGCTTGAGTGTGTGTTAGCATCATGGCATGACTGATGCAGATTGTCATAGCAGGAGAAAGCCAATTACTCTGGTCATCACGATACCCTTAGGGCCTCTTTCAGTCTATTATAATGCATCACAGTGAGTATTCTCTGTGCGTCGGTCTCTGGCATCTTTGTGTTTTTGTATTTTCCTCCATGGTGTCCCCCAAGGCTGAGTGTACATTCTACAGTCACTGGGACCCTCCTGATCCACAGCTCTTTCTGGTTAAGATGAGTTTCTCCTCTACAAAGCAAAAGGGCCATGCCTATCAAAGAAGCACAGTGACAACCTCCTTTAGTTATCATCTTTCTCTACTCAAGACAAAGCACCTTTATTGTGACCCTTATTACCAAGTTCTCTTGGTGTCCTTGAACCAGCCGCAGAAATGATGAGCTGAGATCCCAGTATGGCATATTGGTGCTCGCTTGAACAGCATGGATCTAAAGAGAATGAACAGAGAATCATGGGGCCATTGTTGTTGCTGTTTCTTCACAGGAGCATCACTGAGAGACCAGAGGGGCTGAGATCAGAGGAAGTGCCACCACAATGCCATAATGTACAAGGACAACAGATCAGGACGAGCAGCAGATAAGAGCTCAGCGTGTCTGTGTTCGAGTTTGCATGTGGAAAGACAGTCTGGAGTGGAGCATACACACCGCAGCCCCAGAGGCGTTCTCAGGTGCAGTGTCCAGATTTCATGCCTCTTAAGGGGTTTTTCTTGCCAAAATTCCTGCTGTACACCTGATAAGATTGTATTTGTCCCCTAGTGGAGGTTTCATTCTATCCAGTAGAGCCTCCTCTCTTCTGCCCAAACCCCTGGAGCTACCCCCACTTTAACACTGGCTCTCCCCAACCCCCTGGAGCTACCCCCACTTTAACACTGGCTCTCCCCAACCCCCCTGGAGCTACCCCCACTTTAACACTGGCACAACATTATCTCAGGGGCTTCCATCATCTCATTTATCATTTGTGTGTTTTCCATGTTTCATTTTGTTTGATTGTGTACAGAGACAATGGAACCTGCAGTGCTCTCTTTATTTGTTTTCGCTGTCAAGGTTTCTGATTCGAGTAGCGTACAACTCATCCAAGCTTACAGGGAGAGGTGACTTGACAGCACTTAAACATGGATAGCAGAGACATGCAGACACCTCTCCACTATGACACAAACCCCGCTGCAAAGCTAAACTCATTTCCTATGGAGTAGCAGATATGCAGATATGTCAAGTATTGCTCTATTGTTTTAGGGCAAGCAATCAAGAGAAAAAATGTAAAGTACAAAACATGGGATGTGAAATATGTTTAAATATATATTATTATTTCACCTACAGGTTTGCAAAGGTGACTGACAATGTAATTTTGCAAGGTTTTTGACATCTGAGCTTACATTCAAGTGTTCCAACATTTCACTAGAGCTGAGGGAGTTGACTCAACGCTATCAGAATAATCACAGTTTTTTATTTCAGAGGCTCTCAGAGGGGTTGGCACAGGAGAGAGAACGTGAGGGATTAAAACCAGGATGAAAAATGGAGTGGTGTGAGAGATACAGGGAGAGCATGGGGAGAGGGAATGAACAGGTTGGTCAGGTGATAATGAATGTACAGTCTGAATGTACAGTCTGGTGTCTGGCCTCTTTCTCTCTCTGGCCTCCCCCATCCTCTCTATCGCTCTCTGGCCTCTAAAGACATTGTACCTCTGGCCTCTAAAGGCAGGTAGTCTAGCGGATAAGAGCGTTGGGACAGTAATTGTAAGGTTGCTGGTTTGAATCCCCAAGCCAGCAAGGTGGAAACAAATCTGCTATTCTGCCCTTGAGCAAGGCAGTTAACCCCCAATAATAACTTCTTCTAGGCACAGATGATGTCGATTAAACCAGACCCCCTCACCTCTCTGAATCAGAGGGGTTGTTATAGATGCGTAAGACATATTTCAGGTGAATGCATTCAGTTGTGCAACTGACTAGGTATCACCATTCTCTGTATCTTTGGCCTTGCAGTCTGGTGTCTGATCTCTCTCCCACTCCCATCCTCTATCTGTGCTCTCGAGAGAGAATTCTTGTAGTCTAGCAGCATGAAGCATTCAGCCTCCTCTGTCTGTGGTAGTATATCTTCCCTCAGCACTGCTACTCTCTTATATATACTTCATTTCTAACTGGCCTCTGTATGTCTGTCTGTTTTTCTGGCAGCCAACAACGTCACGTCTCTGTGATTACTAACTGGAGCTTGAGAACCTTGTCCTCTCAGTGGCCTTTGATGGTATAGGCACAAAGTTCAGGGCTACCACACCCTTTTAATTGGTGAGTGTAAGGGGCAGGGCAGAAGGTGGTGGGCTGGAAATGTATTGACTTAATAGTTTCCTCTTAAGTTGTGACTGAAATTGGAAAGCTCTGAGATAAGAGAAATTATGATTATGAATCTAGAGTATGATGCATAATGGCTGTTAAATTGGCAGGCTCAGCTGCAGGCAGATAAGGTTCGGTGGGTTTCAATGACTCTAATTAGAATGGTTGTGTTGGTTCCATCTCGTTAATACCTCAGGATCTGTAACCTGAGGGCCTCTGAGGGTGTTTCTGCTACAGCTTCTGTCAGTTGTCACTTAGAGTTTTCAACACTTGACCTTGAGTCTGATTCACCAAGCTTGTCAGACCACTGTTAATGTCGAATAGGGGCCGGATTTTTCTGATGCTCGTCTGGGCAGATGGCACATTAGGTGCCTGGATCACAGTTGCACTTCTCCGCTGCCAAAACGCATTAGAATACCCACTTGTACTGATGGACCATTTGTGATTGTGTAATAGCCCAGGCCAGGGTTTATCAACTGGATTCAGCTGCGGGAGGATTTTTTTCTTGAGTGGATGTTCGGGGGGGGCTGAAACATAATTAGAAATAATTTGTAGACTGCATAATGACTGCAAGAAGCCCAAAGAGATATAACGTTTGATTTCAGCAGAAGGTTCAGCAGAAGGACTAAAACGTAATCATTTCAAACCTTCCTTACATTTGTATGTGATCACATATCTCTCTATTATGCACGGGAATACTTTAGTACGGATTCTCAAAATTAAAATCACTTGTGATGATTAAGACCATATATATAGATATAAGATTTCTGAGCAAAAATAAATGCTCAGAAATCTTGGGGGGGCCAAATAAAATCACCCGAGGGCCAAATTCGGGGCACCCTGTTCTAGAGGACTTGTGGCATTCCAGTCTGCATTTGCTGTGTTGAGCAAACACAGACATTTCCGTTCCCATTCCTTAACCTTTCTCTTTTTTGGTTTGTGAATTTGAGCACCATGACCAGTGTGGACTGATGGTGGGGAGCCCCTGCTGTTGAATGGGGTTTAGCTATAGACTGAGGTAAAGAGGTATTCTGCATTCTGTATGAAACCTGCTACCATCAATATTCATGCTGGTGGGGACTTCCTGGAGATCAGCTTGCCTCTGTATTTTTCACTTAATCCAATTTACAGAATGTTGCCAAGGCTTCCACCTCCCCCTTCTCACCTGAGAAAATTTTGATTTCAGCAGAAGGTTCTGGAACAGAAAACTCCACAGCCCCAGTGTCTTTTCCCTCTGTCCTCCCAGAGCTCATATAAATCAATTCAAATTTTATTTGTCACATACACATGGTTAGCAGATGTTAATGCGAGTGTAGCGAAATGCTTGGGCTTCTAGTTCCGACAATGCAGTAATAACCAATGAGTAATCTAACCTAACAATTACAAAACTACTACCTTATACACACAAGTGTAAAGGGATAAAGAATATGTACATAAAGATATATGAATGAGTGATGGTACAGAACGGCATAGGCAAGATGCAGTAGATGGTTTCGGGTACAGTATATACATATGAGATGAGTAATGTAGGGTATGTAAACATTATATTAAGTAGCATTGTTTAAAGTGGCTAATGATATATTTTTACATCAATTTCCATCCATTTCCATTATTAAAGTGGCTATAGTTGAATCAGTGTGTTGGCAGCAGCCACTCGATGTTAGTGGTGGCTGTTTAACAGTCTAACAGCTGTTTTTCAGTCTCTCGGTCCCTGCTTTGATGCACCTGTACTGACCTCGCCTTCTGGATGATAGCGGGGTGAACAGGCAGTGGCTCGGTTGGTTGTTGTCCTTGATGATCTTTATGGCCTTCCTATGACATCGGGTGATGTAGGTGTCCTGGAGGGCAGGTAGTTTTCCCCCGGTGGTGCGTTGTGCAAGACCTCACTACCCTCTGGAGGGCCTTACGGTTGTGGCCGGAGCAGTTGCCGAAACAGGCGGTGATACAGCCCAAGAGGATGCTCTCGATTGTGCATCTGTAAAAGTTTGTGAGTACTTTTGGTGACAAGCCAAAATTTCTTCAGCCTCCTGAGGTTGAAGAAGCGCTGCTGCACCTTCTTAACGACGCTGTCTGTGTGGGTGGACCATTTCAGCTTGTCCGTGATGTGTACGCTGAGGAACTTAAAACTTCCCACCATCTCCACTACTGTCCTGTCGATGTGGACAGGGGGGTGCTCCCTCTGCTGTTTCCTGAAGTCCACAATCATCTCCTTTGTTTTGTTGACGTTGAGTGTGAGGTTATTTTCCTGACACCACACTCCGAGGGCCCTCACCTCCTCCCTGTAGGCCGTCTCGTCGTTGTTGGTAATCAAGCCTACCACTGTAGTGTCGTCTGCAAACTTGATGATTGAGTTGGAGGCGTGCATGGCCACGCAGTCGTGGGTGAACAGGGAGTACAGGAGAGGGCTTAGAACGCACCCTTGTGGGGCCCCAGTGTTGAGGATCAGCGGGTTGTTATCTACCCTCACCACCTGGGGGGCGGCCTGTCAGGAAGTCCAGTATCCAGATGCACAGGGTGGGATCGAGACCAAGGGCCTCGAGCTTGATGACGAGTTTGGAGGGTACTATAGTGTTAAATGCTGAGCTGTCGTTGATGAACAGCATTCTCACATAGGTATTCCTCTTGTCCAGATGGGTTAGGGCAGTGTGCAGTGTGGTTGCGATTGTGTCGTCTGTGGACCTATTTGGGTGGTAAGCAAATTGGAGTGGGTCTAGGGTGTCAGGTAGGGTGGAGGTGATATGGTCCTTGACTAGTCTCTGAAAGCACTTCATGATGACGGAAGTGAGTGCTAGTCGTTTAGCTCAGTTACCTTAGCTTTCATGGGAACAGGGACAATGGTGGCCCTCTTGAAGCATGTGGGAACAGCAGACTGGATTGACTGAATATATCTGTAAACACACCAGCCAGCTGGTCTGCACATGCTCTGAGGATGCGGCTGGGGATGCGAGGGTTAAGACGTTTAAATGTTTTACTCACTTCGGCTGCAGTGAAGGAGAGTCCGCAGGTTTTGGTTGCGGGCCATGTCAGTGGCACTGTATTTTCCTCAAAGCGGGCAAAAAAGTTATTTAGTCTTTCTGGGAGCAAGACATCGTGGTCCGCGACAGGGCTGGTTTTCTTTTTGTAATCCGTGATTGACTGTAGACCCTACCACATACCTCTTTTGTCTGAGCTTTTGAATTGCGACTCTACTTTGTCTCTATACTGACGCTTAGTTTGTTTGATTGCCTTGCGGAGGGAATAGCTACACTGTTTGTATTCGGTCAGGTTTCCGGTCACCTTGCCCAAGTATTCCACCAGGAATAACACAATCTGGCCAGTGGAGACGCTGACTTAATGAGGTGATTATCTACTAATCAGCACTCAATGAGAGGGTGATGGTGGGAAACAGAGGAGGAAAAGAGAGAAGGAAGAGGGAGAGTGTGATACAGGGTCCAAAGGAAGGATGGGTAGTGAGAAAGAAATAGACGGACAGAGGAAGTGGTGAAAGAAGGGAGGGCTCCATCCTTAGCTCTGGGTCAGATCGATGGGCAGTCTCTCCATCCACAAAGGGCAGTGGAGCTAATGAAACACTATGAATTGTTAGATCTGACATTTTACCCTCCCAGTCTGAGCTATAATAGTACATTTCATTGATCTCGAAATGGATGACACCAAATGCCAGCGCAGTCCTTTAAACTCTGGCAGGCTTTCTGGTGAGCAGAACCTTCAAATATCATCCACTCTCAAATTCTGAAAGCTTTGCAGAGCAGTGATCTGACACCTCTGTTTGTTTGGAAATGGCATATTAGTATAGCATTCAACATTATCTACTCTTCTGATCATAATGTGTGCAAGGGGCATCATCAATTCTAGAATTGTTAAATGCAGCACAGACAATAGTACACAGGGCATCAGACTTACACTCCACTGAGTGGGCATATAAAGGCCTGTGGAGAGACAGAGACATCTGTGATGTACAGCTTCTCTCTGTGTGATGGTTCAACATTTACAGAGGGACCACATTAGAGCTGCACAGTATCTATTGGAGACATCTTTGAAACCATAACCCAGGAACCTTGTTTTTCTCTGTGAGCTTTTCAGAATAGCAGTGAAGATGTTTAAGCAGAAGAATACTTGCTCACAACACACAATGAATCACAGCCATTATAGATGTCAATCAAGTTAGTTATTGTTTAGCATGATTACCTTAGATCAGAGGTGATCAACTCTGTCTGATATTCCAACAGGATGATGTTTATTGTCATGTATCTTGCTCTGGAGACAGAACTGGGCAATTTCCCCTAGATGGGAAGCTGCAAAATTGGGTATATCTTAAAAATTCTGGAATACTAAAATGTGCTTTTTGGCCCTAATTTATGGTTAGGCTAGCAATGTGGTTAAGGTTAAGGTTAAGATTAATGTCAAATTGTATGTCTTTGTGGCTGTGCCAGCTAGTGACTACTCTGCAGAGCTGCCTTCAGACAAGATTCATTACAATAAATGCCAACCCTGCGGTATTCCAGCTCAAATATGGAGTTAGTATGGGAATGGACGGGTTGTAATCCAGTTGCAGTCTGCAATTAGATTTATAACCCTGATTAAAGAGTTAGCTCCTGAAGACGTTTCTGCAATGGCAAAGTTTCTTCTTGTCATTTTTAAAGGAAGTGGAAACGTGCCAGCAAAATGACTTTGATTTATCATACCCTTCATTCAAGCCACACAGTTAATTTGGCTGAAGAGGACAGCTAATGTACAATGCTAACCATAAAAACCAATGAAGGTTTCTTTCATTTGTTGTAGCAAAAAGGCAAATTAGTATTTGATTTAAATGCACTCTTGAACCAAGAAAGCAAATGAAAGAACATAATTGTTTGGAGAAAAAAATGCAAACATCATTCCCTAGGCCTAGGGAGACACAGACTCACTTTTATTCATTTTCTATTTGGTGACAGAAGTAATTTAATTCAGTCTGGGGATCATTTAGATTATTTATGACCAGTCTGTTTTGGCGAAAAACGAGGACACAGAAAAAGGGGCTGTCTGAATGAGTGTTTCAGCAGCTCCATCCAATGCAGCTACTTGGAAGCCTTTTTTGATCTTACCATACTGGTCATAAAACAGTTTCAGTAACACTCCTGCTGATTGAGTCCAAGTAGTGGGCTTCTATTTAAGTATCCATGATCCTGGACCATCAGACAAAGCTAGTTAATGTCAAATTTTAAAAATAGCTTTAGGTCAAGGGGCTCAACAGATTTGGCTGTCCTTTAAAACGGTCAACTGAACTCGAAATCGCACATCTTCCTTTTGTGTTCCTTCCAGTACATTCTCCTTATAATTCTGAGGGCATGTTCATGTACACAAAGACATACGTTATGTTTTAGGGTGGTGTGTATTTACATCTTCTAATATGAGTCACTTGCCAACCATCTTTTCTGGCTAACAATGAAGTACCTTACTGTGATTATTTTAAATTAAAATAGCCAAAAAGGGACAAAAATAGCTTCTTAGCAAAGAACCATTTCTCAAGCAAGTATTTGGTTAGGACTGTTTGGGAGTGGTCTGAGTGGGGAGGGGAAAACTGAAAACTATCTGTTATTGGTAGAGAGGTTTGGAGCTCTTCTTATTGGTCTATTAACTAATTAACCGTCCGGCGATGCCACCAGGCAGGCCAAAACTCCCTCCCACCACGACAGGCTGACATTTCAGGCGGTTTTTCAAACAGCTCTTACACTAAAAGGGCATTTTCATAATTTTCGTAATTTGACAGTATTATTCCAAACTCATAATGTGGAAATATATATGAAACACAGGAATATCACGTTTTTAATTGCCCTGGACCTTTAACAACATGTTTAGTTTTTTTATACATTTGCCTTGAGTCTTTGCTCTGATGTATTTTTCAGTCAGTGTTGCTATGACACTCATTCTGCAAGAGCTACTGACTGTAAACATGCAATTTCCATAATATCCAGGAAATTGCTGCAGATTGAGCTCCCAACACTACTGCTCCACCAACAACAGACACCTAATATATTTCTCTGATTGCGTTAAAGGGATACTTCTGGGTTTTAGCAATGAGGCCCTTTATCTTCTTCCCCAGAGTCAGATGAACTCGTGGATAGCATTTGTATGTCTCTGCATGCAGTTTGCAAAACAGTTGCTAACTAGTATTGCTAATTAGCGTTAGCGCAAGGACTGGAAGTCTATGGGTATCTGCCAGTTAGTACTGGCTCGCGAAACTACCTCTTAACTTCATATTGGACACAGAGACATAAAAATGGTATCCATGAGTTCATCTGACTCCGGGGATGTACAGTGCCCTAAGAAATTACTGGGACAGTGACACATTATTTGTTGTTTTGGCTATGCACTCCAGCACTTTGGATTTGAAATGATACCATGACTATGAGGATAAAGTGCAGACTGTCAGCTTTCATTTGAGGGTATTTTCACCCTATATTTAAATTTGAGGGTATTTAAACAGTTCACCCTATATGGATGAAAATACCCTCAAATTAAAGCTGACAGTCTGCAGTATCCTCATAGTCATTGTATAATTTCAAATCCAAATTGCCGGAGTACAGAACCAAAACAACAAAAACACTGGTTGAATGAATGTTGTTTCCACGTCATTTTAATAAAATTACACTGAACCAATGTGGAAATGACGTTGAATTGACGTCTGTGCCCAGTGGGATGTAAGTTCTGTAGTTTGTCTCCAAACTATTTGGAACTGCTGGATGCCCTGACGGCAAATCTGAACCATTTACAAAGAGAAATTGATAGTAAATGCACTTTCTTTTTAAAACTACAGACAGGACAAAATATACAATATTGTTTGTTCCATTAAGTATTTTCTCAGACACTTTTGTAAGACTCCAAAGCTTCTAGACTATTTAGTCTACATTCAACAATTTTGGGGGTTGTTGTGATGTTTGCTACATTCAGAAAACAATGGATTATGGAGCCAGTTTGACTAGTTTCACCTTCAGAAGTCAAATTAGCTGGACTAGGCACTCAAATCAAATCAAAATAAAATATATTCCTAAAGCCCTTTTTACATCAGCTGAAGCCACGAAGTGCTTATACAGAAACCTAGCCTAAAACCCCAAACAGCAAGCAATGCAAATGTAGTAGCACGGTGGCTAGGAAAAACTCCCTAGAAAGGCAGAAACCTAGGAAGAAACCTAGAGAGGAACCAGGCTCTGAGGAGTGGCCAGTCCTTTTCTAGCTGTGCCGGGTGTAGATTATAAGAGTACATGACCATTAAGGCCAGATCGTTCTTCAAGATGTTCAAACGTTCATAGATGACCAGCAGGGTCAAATAATAATCACAGTGGTTGTAGAGGGTGCAACAGGTCAGCACCTCAGCAGTAAATGTCAGTTGGATTTCCACAGAGGAGCATTCAGAGGTCGAGACAGCAGGTGTGGTAGAGAGGGTGAGAGAGGGGAGGGAGAGTGAGAAGGAGGGAGAGAGAGAAGGAGGGAGAGAGAGAGGGCGAGGGAGGGCCGAATACAACAGATCCGGGATAAGATAGCAAGTCCAGTAAACATGCTAGGGTTCCATAGCTGCATGTAGAACAGTTGAATCTGAGCAGCAGCACAACAAGGTAGCATGTCTGGTGAACAAGTCAGGGTTCCATAGCCACAGGCAAAAAAGCAGAAACTGGATCAGCAGCACGACCAGGTGGACTGGGGACAGGGAAAGCCAGGAGTCATCAGGCCAGGTTGTCTTGAGGCATGGTCCGATGGTTTAGGTCCTCCGGAAGGGGAGAGAGAGTTGTTGGGAGAATTAGAGTAAGCATACTTAAGTTCACACAGGACACCAGATAAGACAGGAGAATTTCACCAGATAGGATAGACTGACTCTAGCTACCTGGCACATAGACTGTTGCAGTATAGATACTGGAGGCTGAGACGGGAAGGTCGGGGGACACTGTGGCTCTGTCCGATGACACCCCCGGAGAGGGCCAACCAGGCAGGATACCCACTTTGCCAAAGCACAGCCCCCACACCACTAGAGGGATATTATAGACCACCAACTTACTACCCTGAGACAAGGCTGAGTATAGCCCACAAAAGATCTCCTCCACCGACGAGCAAAACCGGACAAGAAGATCACGTCAGTGACTCAAGTCGAGTATAGCAGAAAAAGCCTGGAATGACGTAACACAACCCTCCGAAGGATGGCATGGAAGAGCACTAGTAAGCCAGTGACAGCCCCCGTAGTAGGGTCAGAAGCAGAGAATCCCAGTGGAGAGAGGGGAGCCGGCCAGGCAAAGACCGCAAGGGCGGTTTCGTCACTCCAGTGCCTTGCCTTTCACCTTCGCATCCCTGAGCCAGACTACACTCTATCATAGGACCTACTGAAGAGATGAGACTTCAGTAAATACTTAAAGGTTGAGACAGAGTCTGTGTCTCTCACGTGGATAGGAAGACCAATCCATAAAAATGTTTATAAAAAAAGCCCTGCTTCCAGCTGTTTGCTTACAAATTCTAGGGACAAGATGGAGGCCTGTGTCTTGTGACCGTAGCGTACATGTAGGTATATACAACAGTTCAGATCAAACAGCAGATCGCTTTGTTTCTTGGGACTAGCATCTCTGTTTTATCTGAGTTTAAAAGTAAAAAATGTGCCACCATTCACTTCCTTATGTCTGAAACACAGGCTTCCATGGAAGGCAATTTTGGGGCTTCAACATGTTTAATCGAAATATACAGCTGTGTGTTGTCCGCATAGCAGTGAAAGTTGACATTACATTTCTGAAAGACATTACCAAGAGGTAGAATATAGTGAAAATAATAATAATGGTCCTAAAACAGAACCTTGAGGAACAATGACATTTACAATTGATGTGTCAGAGGATAAACCATCCACAGAGACTAACATATCTTTCTGACAGATAAGATCTAAACCAGGCAAGAACTTGTCCATGTAGACCAATTAGGGTTTCAAATCTCTCCAAAAGAATGTGGTGATCGATGGTGTCAGAAGCGGCACTAAGGTCTAAGAGCACAAGGACAGATGCAGAGTCTTGGCCTGATGCCATTAAAAGGTTACTTTTACCACCTTCACGAGTGCAGTCTCAGTACTATGATGGAAAGTAGTGATTTGCTGCACAATAGCAACTTACACAATAGAGAGAAATGGGAGATTCTATATAGGCCGGGTCAAGGTTTCGCTTTTTCAGGAAAGGCTTTATTATTGCCACTTTTAGTGAGTTTGGTACACATCCGGAGGTTAGGGAGCTGTTTATTATGTTCAATATAGGAGGGCTAAGCACACGAAGTAGCTCTTTCAGTAGTTTAGTTGGAATAGGGTCCAGTCGAGAGATACAGGATTAAAAGACTTGAGTGTCAGCATTGATCCTAGGTCCTGGCAGTTCTGTGCAGACTAAGGACAACTGAGTATTGGAGAAATACGCAGATTCAAAGAGGAGTCCGTAATTAGCTTCTAATGATCATGATCTTTTCGTCAAAGAAGGAAAGCTGCTTTTTAGTTCGCTTTGCAACAGTATCAAAAATACATTCTGGATAGTTTTTAATTCTCCTCAATTAGGTTGGAAAAATAGGCTGATTGGGCAGCAGTGAGGGCTCTCCGACATTGCACGGTATTCCAGTTTGGTGGAGTACCATTTCTGTTCAAATTTTCTGGAAGCTTTCTTCAGGGCTCAGGTATTTTCAGTATTCCAGGAAGCTTATTTCTTGAGACAAATGTTTTTAGTTTTTAGAGGTGCGACTGTATCTAAGGTATTATGCAATGTTACATTTAGAACCTCATTTACAGTTGAAGTTGGAAGTTTACATAAACCTTAGCCAAATAAATTTAAACTCAGTTTTTCGCAATTCCTGTCATTTAATCATAGTAACAATTTCCTGTCTTAGGTCAGTTAGGATCACCACCTAATGTTAAGAATGTAAAATGTCAGAATAATAGTATAATTTTTTCAGCTTTTATTTCTTTCATCACATTCCCAATGGGTCAGAAGTTTACATACACTAAATTAGTACTTGGTAGCATTGCCTTTTATAATACGTGGACAACTACAAATACCTAGGTGTCTGGTTAGACTGTAAACTCTCCTTCCAGGCCCACATTAAACATCTCCAATCCAAAGTTAAATCTAGAGTTGGCTTGCTATTTCGCAACAAAGCATCCTTCACTCATGCTGCCAAACATGCCCTTGTAAAACTGACCATCCTACCAATCCTCGACTTTGGCGATGTCATTTACAAAATAGTCTCCAATACCCTACTCAACAAATTGGATGCAGTCTATCACAGTGCAATCCGTTTTGTCACCAAAGCCCCATATACTACCAACCATTGCGACCTGTACGCTCTCGTTGGCTGGCCCTCGCTTCATACTTGTCGCCAAATCCACTGGCTCCATGTCATCTACAAGACCCTGCTAGGTAAAGTCCCCCCTTATCTCAGCTCGCTGGTCACCATAGCATCACTCAGCTGTAGCACGCGCTCCAGCAGGTATATCTCATTGGTCACCCTCAAAAGCAATTATTTCTTTGGCCGCCTCTCCTTCCAGTTCTCTGCTGCCAATGACTGGAACGAACTACAACAATCTCTGAAATTGGAAACACTTATCTCCCTCACTAGCTTTAAGCACCAACTGTCAGAGCAGCTCACAGATTACTGCACCTGTACATAGCTCACCTATAATTTAGCCCAAACAACTACCTCTTTCCTTACTGTATTTATTTTATTTATTTATTTTGCTCCTTTGCACCCCATTATTTTTATTTCTACTTTGCACATTCTTCCACTGCAAATCTACCATTCCAGTGTTTTACTTGCTATATTGTATTTACTTTGCCACCATATGGCCTTTTTTGCCTTTACCTCCCTTATCTCACCTCATTTGCTCACATCGTATATAGACTTGTTTTTGCTGTATTATTGACTGTATGTTTGTTTTACTCCATGTGCAACTCTGAGTCGTTGTATGTGTCGAAATGCTTTGCTTTATCTTGGCCAGGTCGCAATTGTAAATGAGAACTTGTTCTCAACTTGCCTACCTGGTTAAATAAAGGTGAAAAAAAAATACAATTGTGGGGGAGTCCCAGAAAGAGGGTTGGATATCTACAAATTATATATTTTGGGAAGGGCAGAAAACTGTTTTTAACCAGCGATTGAGTTGTGCGAGTCTGCTTTAGAGCTCATCACTCCCCCTAACCGGGAGGAGACCAGAGACATTTTCTCGATGCCAACACGTCTTTCTAGCTAAATTACACACTGAAATTATGTTGGGCTTGGTGACCTCTGACCTTTTCATCCTAACATCGTCAGAGCTGCTAACTCTCATGCATTGGCTTTGAGACACACGCATTTGACCCTATTATCGCGGCTCTCGTCTTATATCTCACGCACTGTCAGCGCATTAACCTTTCAACTGTCCTTCAAATCTTTTTGAAATCAGAGCATCTGCCCCTGCAATTTAACATCATGAGCTGAACCTCTATCATTGTCCTGTCACAGCATTGTCAACCGTGGCACATTTAAGCTATTGTTCTAGTTCTATAAAAGATCAAGTGGATTGGTGCGCGTTTTAAAGAAAAGACCCTCAAGATTAGAGTGGGGCTGAATGGAGAGAACATTCTCCACTGAGTTTATAAAACTGTAAAAAGAGCAGCACAGTAGTGCTGATTTACAGTATTTACAATGTTGTCAACTAAATTAGGTTGCTGTTACTTCCGTCCGTATTATTGCAGAAGGCAGTCTTTTCACAGCATGTACTAAAGTCGATTTAATCCACACCTGCATTAGTCCACTCGTTTGGTGATTGGCATTTAGCCTGTGACAAAGAAAAGGCAGCAAACTGTTCTACAGTACCTCACAACTCGTAAACACATCATATTTTGTCTAAGTAGAGTAAAATTGTTATGCAGGTGAATGAGGACCCAAAAGCGACTTAACGAAAACAGAGTCTTTATTCCAGTATTTGACAAAAGTGATAATCCTGGATATTATCAAGGTGAAAACAAAACAGGAAAACTGAAATCCACTCGTCAGTAGAGAGGACTGACTGGAGACTCGACCATAGACTGCAGGTTGCTTCGGGAAGGCACCGGCCGTAGCAGACCTAGACACCTGCTCACACGCAGCATCTGAAGAAGGTAAAACACGACAGGGCGAGACAAGGACACAGAACAGCGAACATCATACAAGGATCCGACAAGGACAGAAGCGGAAAACAGAGGGAGAAATAGGGGCTCTAATCAGAGGGCAAAATAGGGGACAGGTGTGAAAAGATTAAATGAGGTAGTTAGGAGAATGAGGAACAGCTGGGAGCAGGAACGGAACGATAGAGAGAGAGAGCGAGAGAGGGAGAGAGGGAGGGGAAGAGAGGGATAGAAAGAGGGAAAGAACCTAATAAGACCAGCAGAGGGAAACGAATAGAAGGGAAGCACAGAGACAAGACATGATAACCAATGACAAAACATGACAGTACCCCCCCACTCACCGAGCGCCTCCTGGCGCACTCGAGGAGGAACCCTGGTGGCAACGGAGGAAATCATCAATCAATGAACGGTCCAGCACGTCCCGAGATGGAACCCAACTCCTCTCCTCAGGACCGTAACCCTCCCAATCCACTAAGTACTGGTGACCACGTCCCCGAGAACGCATGTCCATGATCTTCCGTACCTTGTAAATAGGTGCGCCCTCGACAAGGACGGGGGGGGAAGACGAACGGGGCGCGAAGAAAGGGCTTGACACAGGAGACATGGAAGACAGGGTGGACGCGACGAAGATGTCGCGGAAGAAGCAGTCGCACAGCGACAGGATTGACGACCTGGGAGACACGGAACGGACCAATGAACCGCGGAGTCAACTTGCGAGAAGCTGTCGTAAGGGGAAGGTTACGAGTGGAAAGCCACACTCTCTGGCCGCGACAATACCTAGGACTCTTAATCCTACGTTTATTGGCGGCTCTCACAGTCTGCACCCTGTAACGGCAAAGTGCAGACCTGACCCTCCTCCAGGTGCGCTCACAACGTTGGACAAACGCCTGAGCGGAGGGAACGCTGGACTCGGTGAGCTGGGACGAGAACAGAGGAGGCTGGTACCCCAGACTACTCTGAAACGGAGATAGCCCGGTAGCAGACGAAGGAAGCGAGTTGTGAGCGTATTCTGCCCAGGGGAGCTGTTCTGCCCAAGACGCAGGGTTTCTAAAAGAAAGGCTGCGTAATATGCGACCAATCGTCTGATTGGCCCTTTCTGCTTGACCGTTAGACTGGGGATGAAAACCGGAAGAGAGACTGACGGAAGCACCAATCAAACGACAGAACTCCCTCCAAAACTGTGACGTGAATTGCGGGCCTCTGTCTGAAACGGCGTCTAACGGGAGGCCATGAATTCTGAACACATTCTCAATGATGATTTGTGCCGTCTCCTTAGCGGAAGGAAGCTTAGCGAGGGGAATGAAATGTGCCGCCTTAGAGAACCTGTCGACAACCGTAAGAATCACAGTCTTCTCCGCAGACGAAGGCAGACCGGTAATGAAGTCTAAGGCGATGTGAGACCATGGTCGAGAAGGAATGGGAAGCGGTCTGAGACGACCGGCAGGAGGAGAGTTACCTGACTTAGTCTGCTCGCAGTCCGAACAAGCAGCCACGAAACGGCGCGTGTCACGCTCCTGAGTAGGCCACCAAAACCGCTGGCGAATAGAAGCAAGCGTACCCCGAACGCCGGGGTGGCCAGCTAACTTGGCAGAGTGAGCCCACTGAAGAACAGCCAGACGAGTAGAAACAGGAACGAAAAGAAGGTTACTAGGACAAGCGCGCGGCGACGCAGTGTGAGTGAGTGCTTGCTTAACCTGTCTCTCAATTCCCCAGACAGTCAACCCGACAACACGCCCATCAGGAAGAATCCCTCGGGGTCGGTAGAAGCCACAGAAGAACTAAAGAGACGGGATAAGGCATCAGGCTTGGTGTTCTTATTACCCGGGCGATAAGAAATCACGAACTCGAAACGAGCGAAAAACAACGCCCAACGAGCTTGACGTGCATTAAGTCGTTTGGCAGAACGGATGTACTCAAGGTTCTTATGGTCAGTCCAAACGACAAAAGGAACGGTCGCCCCCTCCAACCACTGTCGCCAGTCGCCTAGGGCTAAGCGGATGGCGAGCAGTTCGCGGTTACCCACATCATAGTTGCGTTCCGATGGCGACAGGCGATGAGAAAAATAAGCGCAAGGATGGACCTTATCGTCAGAATGGAAGCGCTGGGATAGAATGGCTCCCACGCCCACCTCTGAAGCGTCAACCTCGACAATGAATTGTTTAGTGACGTCAGGAGTAACAAGGATAGGAGCGGATGTAAAACGCTTCTTGAGGAGATCAAAAGCTCCCTGGGCGGAACCGGACCACTTAAAGCACGTCTTGACAGAAGTAAGAGCTGTGAGAGGGGCAGCAACTTGACCGAAATTACGAATGAAACGCCGATAGAAATTAGCGAAACCTAGAAAGCGCTGCAACTCGACACATGACCTTGGAACGGGCCAATCACTGACAGCCTGGACCTTAGCGGGATCCATCTGAATGCCTTCAGCGGAAATAACAGAACCGAGAAATGTGACAGAGGAGACATGAAAGGCGCACTTCTCAGCCTTCACGTAGAGACAATTCTCTAAAAGGCGCTGGAGTACACGTCGAACGTGCTGAACATGAATCTCGAGTGACGGTGAAAAAATCAGGATATCGTCAAGGTAGACAAAAACAAAGATGTTCAGCATGTCTCTCAGTACATCATTAACTAATGCCTGAAAAACAGCTGGAGCCTTAGCGAGACCGAACGGCAGAACCCGGTACTCAAAATGCCCTAACGGAGTGTTAAACGCCGTTTTCCACTCGTCCCCCTCTCTGATGCGCACGAGATGGTAAGCGTTACGAAGGTCCAACTTAGTAAAGAACCTGGCTCCCTGCAGAATTTCGAAGGCTGACGACATAAGGGGAAGCGGATAACGATTCTTAACCGTTATGTCATTCAGCCCTCGATAATCCACGCAGGGGCGCAGAGTACCGTCCTTCTTCTTAACAAAAAAAACCCCCGCTCCGGCGGGAGAGGAAGATGGCACCACGGTACCGGCGTTGAGAGAAACAGACAAATAATCCTCGAGAGCCTTACATTCGGGAGCCGACAGAGAGTATAGTCTACCCCGAGGGGGAGTGGTCCCCGGAAGGAGATCAATACAACAATCATACGACCGGTGAGGAGGAAGGGAGTTGGCTCTGGACCGACTGAAGACCGTGCGCAGATCATGATATTCCTCCGGCACTCCTGTCAAATCACCAGGTTCCTCCTGAGAAGAGGGGACAGAAGAAACAGGAGGGATAGCAGACATTAAACACTTCACATGACAAGAAACGTTCCAGGATAGGATAGAATTACTAGACCAATTAATAGAAGGATTATGACATACTAGCCAGGGATTACCCAAAACAACAGGTGTAAAAGGTGAACGAAAAATCAAAAAGGAAATGGTCTCACTGTGGTTACCAGATACTGTGAGGGTTAAAGGTAGTGTCTCATATCTGATACTGGGGAGAAGACTACCATCTAAGGCGAACATGGGCGTGGGCTTCCCTAACTGTCTGAGAGGAATGTCATGTTTCCGAGCCCATGCTTCGTCCATAAAACAACCCTCAGCCCCAGAGTCTATCAAGGCACTGCATGAAGCAGCCGAACCGGTCCAGCGTAGATGGACCGACAAGGTAGTACAGGATCTTGATGGAGAGACCTGAGTAGTAGCGCTCACCAGTAGCCCTCCGCTTACTGATGAGCTCTGGCTTTTACTGGACATTAAAATGACAAAATGTCCAGCAGAACCGCAATAGAGGCAAAGGCGGTTGGTGATCCTCCGTTCCCTCTCCTTAGTCGAGATGCGAATACCTCCCAGCTGCATGGGCTCAGTCTCTGAGCCGGAGGGAGGAGATGGTTGCGATGCGGAGAGGGGGAACACCGAGCTCGGTGACGAAGATCTACCCGTCGTTCTATGCGGATGGCGAGTGCAATCAAAGAGTCCACGCTGGAAGGAACCTCCCGGGAGAGAATCTCATCCTTAACCTCAGCGTGGAGTCCCTCCAGAAAACGAGCGAGCAACGCCGGCTCGTTCCAGTCACTAGAGGCAGCAAGAGTGCGAAACTCTATAGAGTAATCCGTTATGGATCGATCACCTTGACATAGGGAAGCCAGGGCCCTAGAAGCCTCCCTACCAAAAACTGAACGATCAAAAACCCGTATCATCTCCTCTTTAAAGTGCAGATAATTGTTAGAACACTCAGCCCTTGCCTCCCAGATAGCTGTGCCCCACTCTCGAGCCCGACCAGTAAGGAGTGAAATGACGTAAGCAATCCGAGCTCTCTCTCTTGAGTATGTGTTGGGTTGGAGAGAGAACACAATATCACACTGGGTGAGAAAGGAGCGGCACTCAGTGGGCTGCCCAGAGTAACATGGTGGGTTATTAACCCTAGGTTCCGGAGACTCGGAAGACCAGGAAGTAGCTGGTGGCACGAGACGAAGACTCTGAAACTGTCCAGAGAGGTCGGAAACCTGAGCGGCCAGGGTCTCAACGGCATGACGAGCAGCAGACAATTCCTGCTCGTGTCTGCCGAGCATTGCTCCCTGGATCTCGACGGCAGTGTTGCGAGAATCCGTAGTCGCTGGGTCCATTCTTGGTCGGATCCTTCTGTTATGCAGGTGAATGAGGACCCAAAAGCGACTTAACGAAAACAGAGTCTTTATTCCAGTATTTGACAAAAGTGATAATCCTGGATATTATCAAGGTGAAAACAAAACAGGAAAACTGAAATCCACTCGTCAGTAGAGAGGACTGACTGGAGACTCGACCATAGACTGCAGGTTGCTTCGGGAAGGCACCGGCCGTAGCAGACCTAGACACCTGCTCACACGCAGCATCTGAAGAAGGTAAAACACGACAGGGCGAGACAAGGACACAGAACAGCGAACATCATACAAGGATCCGACAAGGACAGAAGCGGAAAACAGAGGGAGAAATAGGGGCTCTAATCAGAGGGCAAAATAGGGGACAGGTGTGAAAAGATTAAATGAGGTAGTTAGGAGAATGAGGAACAGCTGGGAGCAGGAACGGAACGATAGAGAGAGAGAGCGAGAGAGGGAGAGAGGGAGGGGAAGAGAGGGATAGAAAGAGGGAAAGAACCTAATAAGACCAGCAGAGGGAAACGAATAGAAGGGAAGCACAGAGACAAGACATGATAACCAATGACAAAACATGACAGTACCCCCCCCACTCACCGAGCGCCTCCTGGCGCACTCGAGGAGGAACCCTGGCGGCAACGGAGGAAATCATCAATCAATGAACGGTCCAGCACGTCCCGAGATGGAACCCAACTCCTCTCCTCAGGACCGTAACCCTCCCAATCCACTAAGTACTGGTGACCACGTCCCCGAGAACGCATGTCCATGATCTTCCGTACCTTGTAAATAGGTGCGCCCTCGACAAGGACGGGGGGGGGGGGGGGGAAGACGAACGGGGGCGCGAAGAAAGGGCTTGACACAGGAGACATGGAAGACAGGGTGGACGCGACGAAGATGTCGCGGAAGAAGCAGTCGCACAGCGACAGAATTGACGACCTGGGAGACACGGAACGGACCAATGAACCGCGGAGTCAACTTGCGAGAAGCTGTCGTAAGGGGAAGGTTACGAGTGGAAAGCCACACTCTCTGGCCGCGACAATACCTAGGACTCTTAATCCTACGTTTATTGGCGGCTCTCACAGTCTGCACCCTGTAACGGCAAAGTGCAGACCTGACCCTCCTCCAGGTGCGCTCACAACGTTGGACAAACGCCTGAGCGGAGGGAACGCTGGACTCGGTGAGCTGGGACGAGAACAGAGGAGGCTGGTACCCCAGACTACTCTGAAACGGAGATAGCCCGGTAGCAGACGAAGGAAGCGAGTT
Source organism: Oncorhynchus gorbuscha (assembly GCF_021184085.1). Classification (NCBI taxonomy): domain Eukaryota; kingdom Metazoa; phylum Chordata; class Actinopteri; order Salmoniformes; family Salmonidae; genus Oncorhynchus; species Oncorhynchus gorbuscha. Next base: position 80,781,947 of record NC_060185.1, read on the forward strand.
GTGAGCGTATTCTGCCCAGGGGAGCTGTTCTGCCCAAGACGCAGGGTTTCTAAAAGAAAGGCTGCGTAATATGCGACCAATCGTCTGATTGGCCCTTTCTGCTTGACCGTTAGACTGGGGATGAAAACCGGAAGAGAGACTGACGGAAGCACCAATCAAACGACAGAACTCCCTCCAAAACTGTGACGTGAATTGCGGGCCTCTGTCTGAAACGGCGTCTAACGGGAGGCCATGAATTCTGAACACATTCTCAATGATGATTTGTGCCGTCTCCTTAGCGGAAGGAAGCTTAGCGAGGGGAATGAAATGTGCCGCCTTAGAGAACCTGTCGACAACCGTAAGAATCACAGTCTTCCCCGCAGACGAAGGCAGACCGGTAATGAAGTCTAAGGCGATGTGAGACCATGGTCGAGAAGGAATGGGAAGCGGTCTGAGACGACCGGCAGGAGGAGAGTTACCTGACTTAGTCTGCTCGCAGTCCGAACAAGCAGCCACGAAACGGCGCGTGTCACGCTCCTGAGTAGGCCACCAAAACCGCTGGCGAATAGAAGCAAGCGTACCCCGAACGCCGGGGTGGCCAGCTAACTTGGCAGAGTGAGCCCACTGAAGAACAGCCAGACGAGTAGAAACAGGAACGAAAAGAAGGTTACTAGGACAAGCGCGCGGCGACGCAGTGTGAGTGAGTGCTTGCTTAACCTGTCTCTCAATTCCCCAGACAGTCAACCCGACAACACGCCCATCAGGAAGAATCCCTCGGGGTCGGTAGAAGCCACAGAAGAACTAAAGAGACGGGATAAGGCATCAGGCTTGGTGTTCTTATTACCCGGGCGATAAGAAATCACGAACTCGAAACGAGCGAAAAACAACGCCCAACGAGCTTGACGTGCATTAAGTCGTTTGGCAGAACGGATGTACTCAAGGTTCTTATGGTCAGTCCAAACGACAAAAGGAACGGTCGCCCCCCAACCACTGTCGCCAGTCGCCTAGGGCTAAGCGGATGGCGAGCAGTTCGCGGTTACCCACATCATAGTTGCGTTCCGATGGCGACAGGCGATGAGAAAAATAAGCGCAAGGATGGACCTTATCGTCAGAATGGAAGCGCTGGGATAGAATGGCTCCCACGCCCACCTCTGAAGCGTCAACCTCGACAATGAATTGTTTAGTGACGTCAGGAGTAACAAGGATAGGAGCGGATGTAAAACGCTTCTTGAGGAGATCAAAAGCTCCCTGGGCGGAACCGGACCACTTAAAGCACGTCTTGACAGAAGTAAGAGCTGTGAGAGGGGCAGCAACTTGACCGAAATTACGAATGAAACGCCGATAGAAATTAGCGAAACCTAGAAAGCGCTGCAACTCGACACATGACCTTGGAACGGGCCAATCACTGACAGCCTGGACCTTAGCGGGATCCATCTGAATGCCTTCAGCGGAAATAACAGAACCGAGAAATGTGACAGAGGAGACATGAAAGGCGCACTTCTCAGCCTTCACGTAGAGACAATTCTCTAAAAGGCGCTGGAGTACACGTCGAACGTGCTGAACATGAATCTCGAGTGACGGTGAAAAAATCAGGATATCGTCAAGGTAGACAAAAACAAAGATGTTCAGCATGTCTCTCAGTACATCATTAACTAATGCCTGAAAAACAGCTGGAGCCTTAGCGAGACCGAACGGCAGAACCCGGTACTCAAAATGCCCTAACGGAGTGTTAAACGCCGTTTCCACTCGTCCCCCTCTCTGATGCGCACGAGATGGTAAGCGTTACGAAGGTCCAACTTAGTAAAGAACCTGGCTCCCTGCAGAATTTCGAAGGCTGACGACATAAGGGGAAGCGGATAACGATTCTTAACCGTTATGTCATTCAGCCCTCGATAATCCACGCAGGGGCGCAGAGTACCGTCCTTCTTCTTAACAAAAAAAACCCCGCTCCGGCGGGAGAGGAAGATGGCACCACGGTACCGGCGTTGAGAGAAACAGACAAATAATCCTCGAGAGCCTTACATTCGGGAGCCGACAGAGAGTATAGTCTACCCCGAGGGGGAGTGGTCCCCGGAAGGAGATCAATACAACAATCATACGACCGGTGAGGAGGAAGGGAGTTGGCTCTGGACCGACTGAAGACCGTGCGCAGATCATGATATTCCTCCGGCACTCCTGTCAAATCACCAGGTTCCTCCTGAGAAGAGGGGACAGAAGAAACAGGAGGGATAGCAGACATTAAACACTTCACATGACAAGAAACGTTCCAGGATAGGATAGAATTACTAGACCAATTAATAGAAGGATTATGACATACTAGCCAGGGATTACCCAAAACAACAGGTGTAAAAGGTGAACGAAAAATCAAAAAGGAAATGGTCTCACTGTGGTTACCAGATACTGTGAGGGTTAAAGGTAGTGTCTCATATCTGATACTGGGGAGAAGACTACCATCTAAGGCGAACATGGGCGTGGGCTTCCCTAACTGTCTGAGAGGAATGTCATGTTTCCGAGCCCATGCTTCGTCCATAAAACAACCCTCAGCCCCAGAGTCTATCAAGGCACTGCATGAAGCAGCCGAACCGGTCCAGCGTAGATGGACCGACAAGGTAGTACAGGATCTTGATGGAGAGACCTGAGTAGTAGTGCTCACCAGTAGCCCTCCGCTTACTGATGAGCTCTGGCTTTTACTGGACATTAAAATGACAAAATGTCCAGCAGAACCGCAATAGAGGCAAAGGCGGTTGGTGATCCTCCGTTCCCTCTCCTTAGTCGAGATGCGAATACCTCCCAGCTGCATGGGCTCAGTCTCTGAGCCGGAGGGAGGAGATGGTTGCGATGCGGAGAGGGGGAACACCGAGCTCGGTGACGAAGATCTACCCGTCGTTCTATGCGGATGGCGAGTGCAATCAAAGAGTCCACGCTGGAAGGAACCTCCCGGGAGAGAATCTCATCCTTAACCTCAGCGTGGAGTCCCTCCAGAAAACGAGCGAGCAACGCCGGCTCGTTCCAGTCACTAGAGGCAGCAAGAGTGCGAAACTCTATAGAGTAATCCGTTATGGATCGATCACCTTGACATAGGGAAGCCAGGGCCCTAGAAGCCTCCCTACCAAAAACTGAACGATCAAAAACCCGTATCATCTCCTCTTTAAAGTGCAGATAATTGTTAGAACACTCAGCCCTTGCCTCCCAGATAGCTGTGCCCCACTCTCGAGCCCGACCAGTAAGGAGTGAAATGACGTAAGCAATCCGAGCTCTCTCTCTTGAGTATGTGTTGGGTTGGAGAGAGAACACAATATCACACTGGGTGAGAAAGGAGCGGCACTCAGTGGGCTGCCCAGAGTAACATGGTGGGTTATTAACCCTAGGTTCCGGAGACTCGGAAGACCAGGAAGTAGCTGGTGGCACGAGACGAAGACTCTGAAACTGTCCAGAGAGGTCGGAAACCTGAGCGGCCAGGGTCTCAACGGCATGACGAGCAGCAGACAATTCCTGCTCGTGTCTGCCGAGCATTGCTCCCTGGATCTCGACGGCAGTGTTGCGAGAATCCGTAGTCGCTGGGTCCATTCTTGGTCGGATCCTTCTGTTATGCAGGTGAATGAGGACCCAAAAGCGACTTAACGAAAACAGAGTCTTTATTCCAGTATTTGACAAAAGTGATAATCCTGGATATTATCAAGGTGAAAACAAAACAGGAAAACTGAAATCCACTCGTCAGTAGAGAGGACTGACTGGAGACTCGACCATAGACTGCAGGTTGCTTCGGGAAGGCACCGGCCGTAGCAGACCTAGACACCTGCTCACACGCAGCATCTGAAGAAGGTAAAACACGACAGGGCGAGACAAGGACACAGAACAGCGAACATCATACAAGGATCCGACAAGGACAGAAGCGGAAAACAGAGGGAGAAATAGGGGCTCTAATCAGAGGGCAAAATAGGGGACAGGTGTGAAAAGATTAAAAGAGGTAGTTAGGAGAATGAGGAACAGCTGGGAGCAGGAACGGAACGATAGAGAGCGAGAGAGGGAGAGAGGGAGGGGAAGAGAGGGATAGAAAGAGGGAAAGAACCTAATAAGACCAGCAGAGGGAAACGAATAGAAGGGAAGCACAGAGACAAGACATGATAACCAATGACAAAACATGACAAAAATGATGGCAAGAATCTTCAATTAGTAGGCATAAACCACCGGAATATTGATATTCAGTAAATGTTTCTTGAAGGTTGGGTGATCTTGAGAAATGAACTGTTGTAACAATAATATTTTCAAACACCCAGCTCTTGGGAAACATAGATCTGGGGTGGCCAAAGCCTCCTGGAGAGCAAGCAGGATTTTCTTCCATACCTATTTTAAAGAGAGAGTTCATCCAAATGACAAAATACAAAATGTTTGTGTCCTTACCTTGAAAGCAGTCTATGGACAAGCAGACTGTCATCAACCATTAATATGAACTTTTCCTGTGAAGAGCCTTGTAGTGGTAACAACCCCCAGCACGTGTCTCATACAACTTTCCGCCTGAGAACAGGGATCAATCCCTGCTTCTAACATTCTCACTGTTTCTAGAATTTGCCTGTCTCCCTATCTCATTTCATTACTGTCTGAATAAAGTGTCAAACCACCTAAACAATACGTGATTTTTTTTTTGCATACTTTACATTTCACACCCCAAAAGTTGCAGAATTTTCTGTGTTTATTTGATATATTCAAATCATCCTGATTATACCTAATTTTCCACCCTGGTCATAGGCCTAAGCCATGTCAAAATTAAGGAAATTTGCCTTAAAACATTAAAATCTTCTTTGGGGAGGACTCCAGTCTAGGGATTGTGCCATCGGGAAATAAAATTCACATAGCAAATCTCACTCAAAGCTTTCTTCAAAACTTGGCAGCCTTGACTCGTACCTGTATTTACTGGTGGAACAGATGCTGTATCATCCTTTCCTACACTTGCCTAACAATTGTGTCTGAAGCCAAGCTTGCAACTCGGCTATCCTCACCATAAGGAGATAGTTCTCCTGTATATTAAGAGTACAGTGACTGCAATGAGAGGGCATAATGTTACTTAGCTTTCTTGCAGGTCTATGTCCAGATAAAGCATCTGAGGTGAAAAAGTTTAATTAAAAAAGTTGTTTGAGGACAAAACTAAGACCTTGGTCAACTTGTTTAAATACAGTTTGATTAAATAGTTATTAAGAGTGAAGTGGAAACGTATAGCAGGAACAACGGCTCAGCTGTGAAGTACCGCCGAGTGCTAAGGTGCGTAGCGAGTAAAAATCGTCTGTTCTTGGTAGCAACACTCACTAACAAGTTTCAAACTGCTTCTGGAAGCAACGTCAGCACAAGAACTGTTCGTCTGGAGCTTCATGAAATGGGTTTCTATGGCCGAGCAGCTGCACACCAGCCTAAGATCACCATGTGCAATGCCAAGTGTTGGCTGGATTGATGTAAAGCTCGCCACCATTGGACTCGGGAGCAGTGGAAACGCGTTCTTTGGAGTGATGAATCACACCATCTGGCAGTCCGATGGACAAATCTGGGTTTGGCAGATGCCAGGAGAACGCTACCTGCCCGAATGCATAGGCCCTTTCCTGTTTCAGCATGACAATGCCCCCGCGCACAAAGCGAGGTCCATACAGAAATGGTTTGTTGAGATCGGTGTGGAGGAACTTGACTTGCCCACACAGAGCCCTGACCTCAACTCCATCGAACACCATTGGGAACTCAGAGATGTTGACCAATCAACATGTTAAATCATACTCTATCTCTGGTCCTTATTAAGATCATCGTTATCTTTCCGCCATGACACATTCCACAGGTTCCTCATACGCAACGTCAAACCACTCGTGTCATGACGGAAAAGGTCACATCTGGAACTCTGATACCTTCACTCCCCCCTACGTCCGGTCCATCCTACATCACTGATGTTTTTTAATGGTTTACTCTGAGGGGAACAGAGGGTGGGTGTATGGGAGCATGAGTTGTTGATTCCACTCTACGTACAGATGAGAATAGCATTCACCGACATACTAAAGAGGCCTGGCTTCTTCTTGAAATGGTAAACTAGATTGCAATGGACTTGAAAAGGGTCAAATGTACTAATTTCCTTTAGTCTACTTCATTTTTGTTATTGAGAAAAAAGATTGTCAGGCCCGAGGTTAAATCATCACACCAGACTGATCACAGTCTCTGCTTGCTTACAGTAAGAGTGTGCATTATTTATTAGGCCTTGAGTTCTGCACTGGGAGAGGCTCACAGTTAGTGTGCCTGTGTGTAAAGTCCATATGAACATCACCCTCAATGACACATGACCTAACTCTGTGTGCTAACAGTGGTGCCCACAGCTGGCACTCCAAGGAACTGTGGCTCACTTCCCAAGGTTGAATTACTTGCTTCATTGTACTGTAGGCCTACTTCAGGAGATAATGTTCTCTGCATAATCAAAAGTTATATTTTTATGCCATGAACTAACAGACAGACAGACAGACAGACAGACAGACAGACAGACAGACAGACAGACAGACAGACAGACAGACAGACAGACAGACAGACAGACAGACAAAATTCAGTTGGAATCAGCCACAAGTATGTACATTAGCCTACACAACCTGCCATAGCCTATAACACATATACTACATACTTTAGATATGGACATGCAGCCTAATGGACGGGCAGACTAACTAGATTAAACTGACACTTGCTATGTTTACAGTGCTTTTTTCAAGTAGCATATTATAATATTCAGTGAAAGAGGCTTGCCAACAGATCTATTCCGATCATCATCTATAATGATTAGGATGACAATGATGAACCATGGGCCGTTTGCATTTGTGGAGACCGACAAATAACTTGTCAGCGGCGGTAGGCTACTAGGAGGAAGCAGGCAGTACGTGTGCAAATCACTGTTGCGCGTAATCTCATACTCGCCTGCTAATTTTAACTGGAAGTATTTTGTGTACTATTGTGAACGTCTATGTATCCGGGCATTTCACCGTGTATGCAAACTTTACAGAGCTAAAAAAGCATCCTCCACTCTCTTTGTCCACTGCAGCCCATTCTGCATGCGGAGCAGATCGGATGTGGAAATTGTATCCTTCGCTCAATCCAAGGAATATATTTTGAATATACGTGATACAGCAGCCGGAGGGAGTTCACTATCTAGACTGGAACAATGTTTCTCTTGCAATATACAGGTATGTTAAAATGTACGCTTATTCTGTCCCTCAATAGGCTACATTAACCTATATATCGCTGACTCTGTACTGTTGTAGGTAGCGAGAGCGCACTCCGTTCCATTAACGTTGGTTCTGCATGACTCTCGGAATGAATGATAGTAAAACAATGACGATTTTAGAATAGAGTCGTGTTACTTATTTGTTGACATCATACGTTCAGGAAGAATAACGGAAATAGCCTACACCACGATAAGAGTGACGGAAGCAAGAAGACCGCGTGCGCAAATGTGCTAGCAGTCGTTCCCGGGGGTTGACAGGGTTTTCTGGTCTATGGTTTGCTGAGACGCTTGGACACAACCCATATATATCCCATTCCATTTATCCCTATCGCAAATTATGGATGTAGATTGAATGGTGAAATGTCCATATATAGCTGAAACAGAACAACTACTAGTATGCACCTGAGCACACCTGACAAGCGAAAGTCTGGGGCTGGGGCGTCATCCTAACCGCTTGCATTTGTCTTAATTAAATAACCTTCTTTAACTTTTATTGAATCTGGCCTCGCACTTGGCATTTCTCACATGTCGTGTCTTTTTTCTATCATGACAAGTAAATTGGACGACCACCAGCCACAATGTTCACCAAGCTACATGTAACTGCCAAACTAATGGAAACACTTAAGTAATGCCTAGCTGGCAATGAGGAATCGGCCCAGAAGCAGCCCGGAACTGATTGAATCGGTGGAGAAACTGGTTTGGACTCGGTTGGAATCAAAATGAATGACTGTCCAGAATCGGCCCAAGTACATCGGGTCCGTTTCTGTAGAAGCGGCTGGATGCACATTTTAATAAATGGATACAAAATTACCCGATTTAGTCATTTTAAATATTACTATTATACATTTTATACATACAAATTATACCCATCCACAAAAAAAACATTTTGTCTCAGCGGAAACACCATACATCTGGTGTTAGCGTGTCAACGTGCATGCGCCTAGCCTGCCACAGAAGTCGCTACAGCGCGATGGGACAAGGACATCTCGGCTGGCAAAACCCTCCCCTAACTAGGACTACACCGGGCCGATTGTGCTTTGCCTCATGGGTCTCCCGGGTGCAGTCGGCACGGGTCTCGAACCAGCATCTGTAGAGACTCAGTTTGCACTGTCATGCAGTGTCTTTGACCGCTGGGAAGTTCCATCCATATAGTTTTTAATGCTTATCAATTGCTTTTTACAAAGTATCAAAATACTAAAATACTACACTGGACTTTTCAAGAATTTCATTTAAATGTTAATTGTATATTTTGATCACAGAAACAATGAGGGAAATATGGAAAAATAAATAAATAATACAATGTTAATTATATAAAGAAGCCTGTGTAATCATCTGCCAGAGAGTAACCCCAATCGGCCCGAACCCCAAGTAATACATTTGGGCCAGATAACTCACACCGGATTCAACACGAGCTCAATTCCCGCATCCTAGCCATAAGTAATACTGCCGAAAGTGGCCCAGACTCTGGCCACATGACTTCGGCCGAGTCTGACTCTCAGCCGAGTGCCCCGACTCTCAGCCTGAATTGGCCCAGATCCACTGTGTTAGCTGGGTGAGAGATACAGAGTATATTGTTCCTGATCCATTGTTCCTGAGCTAATTAAGCACTTAACAACCAATCATGCTTAAGGTCATGAATACAAAGGCTGGCAGGCCATTATTTCAGCTACCACGGTTATGCCTCCATATGACGACAGTGCCCTCATCCACAGGGCAGAGTGGTCACTGGATGGTTTGATGAGCATGTAAACCATATGCCATGGCCATCTCAGTAACCAGAGCTCAACCCAATTGAACACTTATGGTAGATTCTGGATGGGCGCCTGAGACAGCGTTTTCCACCACCATCAACAAAACATCAAATCAATTTTTTTTGTGGAAGAATGGTGCCGCATCCCTACAGAAGGTTAAGAGTTCACCGACTACCATAGACAAGCTCAGACTCCCTGCCCTTTTCATTACACTATGATCAGAGCCGGCTGCAGACAATGATCAGCTAGGGGAGTCTGAAAATACACCCCCCCCCCACCTTGTAGGCCTACCCAGTATTGGATGATTGGCTTGACAATCTCCAAATGTAATTAAACTTGTTGGGGTTTTGTAACAGATGTCGCTTTCCATTCATCAAATGACAGCTGCACAGTTTGGATGCTGGAATTATATTTTTGATGAATGTGCACAGGTAGCCTACAGGAGACATTTGAAGTAGCATAATAAGATTAAAATGTGACTGGTTGTGTTTATGCCACACAGTAAAGGTAATACTTAAGAGTTAAATGACAAATATTTAGGCTGTATTGAAGTGTTAGGTTCTTGGTGGCGAGGAATAGCTGCTCGGATTGGAGAGGAGGCAGAGTGTGTGTTAAGCTTTCCTGATTATCACGACCGATCGAACTCAGTTCATCTTTAACCGATGAGGAGATGGCACGTGGGTATCTGCTTCTATAAACCAATGAGATGGGAGAGGCAGGACTTGCACCGCTTTCAGTCTCACAAATATAACTGACTTCTATTTTAGCCCATGGCAATGAAGACGCTCGTTGGCGCGCACAAGCGGCGTGGGTGCAATAATTGAATAACATGCATGTTTACATTTATTTTGCAACGCTTGTGCACGAGGTCAGCATGTTAGACCACTGTGCCACTCGGGAGCCCAGGTAAGCATAGGCCAGATGTGGGACCAAGTCATTGTTTTACAAGTCACAGGTAAGACTCAAGTCCCATGTCAAGTCCCAAGTCAAGACAGGCAAGTCCGAGTCAAGACCGACAAGTCCCAAGTCAAGTCTCAAGTCCTAAACTTTGGGTTTTGAGTCCTATATAAGTCATAGTCTGCTCTTCACCAAATTTAATACCATTTCATATTTTTAACAACAGTAAGATTTAGTATATTAAATTTACGCAAATCATGAATGCTTTTAAAAATATATATATTTAATTTCCAAATAAACTTTATATTTCCATGGAAATACATGGGTAGCCATGAGAAAGACACATCAATATGGCAACAAAAACAAAATATTGTAGTGCTCTCTCTCTCCAGATATACTCTAGACACCTAAAACAATCCTGCTATAAAGTTACAATCCTTTATTAAAAGGTACATCAAAACAACTGCTACTAAACTTCAAGTAGGCCTACAATGTGTGAGAAAAATATATCCCAAAGATGGGAGGTAAAACCTGAACATGGAGACTGTGTGTGTGTTAGTGTGTCTGTAATGCATAAACAGTTTAATTTCTTCTCTTATCTCAGTGCCCTGTGATGCATTGCATTTGCAAAGACCAAATTCCATAAAAGTCTGTCAGTCATTTGTGCACGATGAGGCCACAGTATGATGCCACCATGGCTGAAGACACGCTCCACCGGAGCACTGGAGGCACTGACATGACCCTGATGGCCACTCGAGACAGTGAAGGAAGAGCCTTCATGTTCATTGCCCAGAACAAGAGGGCATTTTGTCCTTTGCCAATGTCAAGGTAGTGACTTAGCTGTAGTGCTGAAGTGGTCTCAACAACTTTCTTCTGTCTCTTACAGTATGCTGCAAACAGCCCTTCTTCTTGTCAAAGTCTATGGTCCTCTCGCTCTTTCCTAATCAACAGCTTGCTCAGTCCCTGCAGCATCTTGCAGAATCAGTTCTGGCAAAACATTGGCAAAAGCATAGCAGAAACAAATAAGAGTATTGGTGATGCAGCGGATTAAACTGAAAAATGATTATTGTTTCAGTCAATTGGATCAAATTACGAGAAAAACTTACATTAAACTCAATATTTACCTTTCACTCTTTGTGCCACCTCCTCCTTGACCAGCACATGTTGCTCCACACACATCCAATGAAAAAGTTGGATCCAAGGCAGCTGCTTTGAGGTAGACTGGATCTGAAAAGGGGGCAGTGATTCCATCTTGTGTCCTGGACATTTTCACATTGATGAAGATTCCAAGAAATATTTTGTTCAGGGATGCCTGGAGACTTCTGACCAGGCTGTTCAGAAAATGTTCCAGGTGGTGATTCAGGAACAGGACAGAGGGAACAACAGAACTCATTGTGACATTCTTCTCCCCCTGTGTCATATCTGTTGCTCCAGTATGCCTTCAGGATGTCCACCAACTCCTTCAACCTATTACACTCCCATACTCATCTTTCGGTCGGCCCAAATGTCCACTGTGACTGAAACTTGGTCTGTGTTGCTCAACTGAGTTTTCAGTTTTGAACATCTCGCTGTGGCGAGGTTCTCTACTTTTGATGTCAATGTTCTGCGACACACTGGGCTGTACTTATTGTCAACCACTGACAGAAAGTGATGAAAACTGTGGTTTTCCACAATAGACAGAGGCAAGTTGCAATCGATAACCATGTCGGACAGTATTGCAGTGTTGATAGCTTTCAGATGAGGATGATTCATGCTGTACTGCCCTACACAGACTTTATATCCGAAAATAATCATTTTGGGTATCATCTTTCCAAGGGCTCCATCTGAATTCACCCGCTGACGTCCATCTGCATTGCCACTCGCAACCTTTTGTCTGCTGGCACAATTTGATTGGCTGCTGTCCAATTCAAACTGTAATCCGTTAAATGAAGAGTTGATGCGCTGCACACTTTTAAAAATATTATTTTTCATATTTGGGCTTGGGGGAGGGTATCAAGTCAGTTCGAGTCAAAAGGCTCAAGTCCAAATGAAGTCACAAGTCATTGGTGTTAAAGTCCAAGTCAAGTTGCAAGTCATCATATTTGTGACTTGAGTCTGACTCTAGTCCAAGTCATGTGACTCAAGTCCACACCTCTGGCATAGGCTACTTTGTAGTTGACATTGAATTGATGTTAACATTTAATTGAGAAGGTTTTTGGGAAATCCTTTCCATCTACCAGAAGATTTTTCATTAGGGTCATCGCTAATGGCTACACAAAGTGGTAACTCATTTATGCCCAATAAAAACAGTACCAGTGCTGAGCATTTAATCAACATTTAGTTTTTTGGGGTGTTATTAAACAAGTAAAATCAAATCAAATCAAATCACATTTTTATTTGTCACATACACATGGTTAGCAGATGTTAATGCGAATGCTTGTGCTTCTAGTTCCGACAATGCAGTAATAACCAACAAGTAATCTAACTAACAACTACTGTCTTATACACAGTGTAAGGGGATAAAGAAAATGTACATAAGGATATATGAATGAGTGATAGTACAGAGCAGCATAGGCAAGATACAGTAGATGGTATCGAGTACAGTATATACATATAAGATGAGTATGTAAACAAAGTGGCATAGTTAAAGTGGCTTGTGATACATGTATTACATAAGGATGCAGTCGATGATATAGAGTAGAGTATATACGTATGAGATGAATAATGTAGGGTAAGTAACATTATATAAGGTAGCATTGTTTAAAGTGGCTAGTGATATATTTACAACATTCCCATCAATTCCCATTATTAAAGTGGCTGGAGTTGAGTCAGTGTCAGTGTGTTGGCAGCGGCCACTCAATGTTAGTGGTGGCTGTTTAACAGTCTGATGGCCTTGAGGTAGAAGCTGTTTTTCAGTCTCTCGGTCCCAGCTTTGATGCACCTGTACTGACCTCGCCTTCTGGATGATAGCGGGGTGAACAGGCAGTGGCTCGGGTGGTTGATGTCCTTGATGATCTTTGTGGCCTTCCTGTAACATCGGGTGGTGTAGGTGTCCTGGAGGGCAGGTAGTTTGCCCCCGGTGATGCGTTGTGCAGACCTCACTACCCTCTGGAGAGCCTTACAGTTGAGGGCGGAGCTGTTTCCGTACCAGGCGGTGATACAGCCCGCCAGGATGCTCTCGATTGTGCATCTGTAGAAGTTTGTGAGTGCTTTTGGTGACAAGCCAAATTTCTTCAGCCTCCTGAGGTTGAAGAGGCGCTGCTGCGCCTTCTTCACGATGCTGTCTGTGTGAGTGGACCAATTCAGTTTGTCTGTGATGTGTATGCCGAGGAACTTAAAACTTGCTACCCTCTCCACTACTGTGCCATCGATGTGGATAGGGGGGTGTTCCCTCTGCTGTTTCCTGAAGTCCACAATCATCTCCTTAGTTTTGTTGACGTTGAGTGTGAGGTTATTTTCCTGACACCACACTCCGAGGGCCCTCACCTCCTCCCCGTAGGCCGTCTCGTCGTTGTTGGTAATCAAGCCTACCACTGTTGTGTCGTCCGCAAACTTGATGATTGAGTTGGAGGCGTGCGTGGCCACGCAGTCGTGGGTGAACAGGGAGTACAGGAGAGGGCTCAGAACGCACCCTTGTGGGGCCCCAGTGTTGATGATCAGAGGGGAGGAGATGTTGTTACCTACCCTCACCACCTGGGGGTGGCCCGTCAGGAAGTCCAGTACCCAGTTGCACAGGGCGGTGTCGAGACCCAGGGTCTCGAGCTTTATGACGAGCTTGGAGGGTACTATGGTGTTGAATGCCGAGCTGTAGTCGATGAACAGCATTCTCAAATCAAATCAAATCAAATTTATTTATATAGCCCTTCGTACATCAGCTGATATCTCAAAGTGCTGTACAGAAACCCAGCCTAAAACCCCAAACAGCAAACAATGCAGGTGTAAAAGCACGGTGGCTAGGAAAAACTCCCTAGAAAGGCCAAAACCTAGGAAGAAACCTAGAGAGGAACCGGGCTATGTGGGGTGGCCAGTCCTCTTCTGGCTGTGCCGGGTAGAGATTATAACAGAACATGACCAAGATGTTCAAATGTTCATAAATGACCAGCATGGTCAAATAATAATAAGGCAGAACAGTTGAAACTGGAGCAGCAGCACAGTCAGATGGACTGGGGACAGCAAGGAGCCATCATGTCAGGTAGTCCTGGGGCACGGTCCTAGGGCTCAGGTCCTCCGAGAGAGAGAAAGAAAGAGAGAATTAGAGAGAGCATATGTGGGGTGGCCAGTCCTCTTCTGGCTGTGCCAGGTGGAGATTATAACAGAACGTGGCCAAGATGTTCAAATGTTCATAAATGACCAGCATGGTTGAATAATAGTAAGGCAGAACAGTTGAAACTGTATTCCTCTTGTCCAGATGGGTTAGGGCAGTGTGCAGTGTGGTTGAGATTGCATCGTCTGTGGACCTATTTGGGCGGTAAGCAAATTGGAGTGGGTCTAGGGTGTCAGGTAGGGATGGAGGTGATATGGTCCTTGACTGGTATAGGGATTGATTGAATATGTCCGTAAACACACCGGCCAATTGACCGACGTTGGTTCAATTACTTGAATAAAATGTAGTTTGTTTTTTGTTGAGCTCATCGTGCTGTTTCTCTAGAGAGAAATAATTAATGAAAGAAATCAAGTCAAGAACTATGTGGGACGCAGGGCTTGTTATGGTGGTATCAATGATTTTATTAAGCCCAAATGACGACGTGCTGTGTAAAGGCACAGGGATGAAGACCAAACAAACACGTAACAAAACACAGGGTAGAAATACAAAACAAAAGAGTGAGGAGTACATAAAATAAATAACACTCGCGCACAATGATTAACACAGGACGAGAGCCAGGGTAGCCTAGTGGTTAGAGCATTGGACTAGTAACCGGACGGTTGCGAGTTCAAACCCCTGAGCTGACAAGGTACAAATCTGTCATTCTGCCTCTGAACAGGCAGTTAACCCACTGTTCTTAGGCTGTCATTGAAAATAAGAATTTGTTCTTAACTGACTTGCCTGGTTAAAGAAAGGTAAAATAAAAACTTTGGGAAAGTATGCCTAATCTACTTTGGAGAACTAGTAAATTGATTTTGTCAGACAGCTCTGCAGTAGGCTTAGGTAGGCAAGCTAAAAAGGATGACAAAAGACAGTGCAGTATGGGGAGTACATAATATATAATAAAACATAATGTTCCTTATTTAATCTTTCACCGTTATTTAACCAGGTAGGCCAGTTTACAACTGCGACCTGACCAAGATAAAGCAAAGCAGTGTGACACAAACAACAAAACAGAGTTACACATGGAATAAACAAGAGTACAGTCAATAACACAATAGAAACAAATAAAGTCTATATACAGTGTGTACAAATGGCGTGAGGTAAGGCAATAAATAGGCCATAGTAGCGAAGTAATTACAATTTAGCAAATTAACACTGGAGTGATACATGTGCAGATGATGATGTGCAAGTAGAAATACTGGTGTGCAAAAGAGCAGAAAAGTAAATAAATACAATATGGGGATGAGGTAGGTAGATTGGATGGGCTATTTACAGATGGGCTATGTACAGCTGCAGCGATTGGTTAGATTAGTTAGTTAGTGCTATCCATGATCCTTGGGACGTCCCTACCCTAAACCATGACCCTAATCTTAACCCCTACCCTTACCCTAACCAAAACTCTTACCTTACCTTAACCCTAACCTTAACCCTTACCTTAAACATGTTAAATGTCAACTTCAATGGGGTGATGTCCGAGTTGGGATGACCCAAGGATTCCGTTTAGTCTTTTACGTGTAATTACCGTGGCAGCATACTCAGTCTTCAAATTAACATGCTTTCTCTGCTTCACTCTTGCATTCTGTCTCGGCTGTTGTCAAGTTTTTAGCCTCCGCTATTTCTGACCATATGGAATTTACTCAACATCTCTCACCTTTCAATTGTGGAAAGTGAAGAGTAATTGCAGAGTCGGCATGCAATCAGAGATGAGTGGAAAACCTTCAGTCATCAATTATGAAAGGAATTTTTTTTTCAGACGGAGCAGCCTGTAGTCCAAACAACTTGAGATTGAATCAAATATGGCACTGTAGCCTACAAATAGGTTGTGACTTGTGAGCAGTTTTTTTGTCCTTCACTATACTTGAGGTTTCCAGTCTTTCTTAAGGAATATCAATGGAATACCTGTAATTATAATGTATAAGAAAATGGTAAAAAAATGACTTACCACATGATCTATCTTTTTAAATGTATGTGTACTTACATACTTGTAACAATGCTTATTTATTTTGCCCACATTGTTACCAAATTAGGATGACAGAAAAGCCTATAGGCAATAGGAAATAGCCTATTGCTTGCTCCCACCTCCTCCCGCGGCCTGCACATTGACTCGGTACTGGTACCCCCGTGTGTATAGCCATGTTATCGTTACTCATTGTGTATTTATTCCTTGTGTTAATATCTTTATTTCTATATATTATTTATCTTTCTTTAACTCTGCATTGTTGGGAAGGGCCCGTAAGTAAACATTTGACTGTTAGTCTACACCTGTTGTCTCCGAAGCACCTGACAAATAAAATGGGATTTTGATTTGTCTGAGTGAATCAAGGTTGATTAATCTAGTGAGCATCTGTCTGAGTGAATCAAGGTAGATTCATCTAGTGAGCCTCTGTCTGAGTGAATCAAGGTTGATTAATCTAGTGAGCATCTGTCTGAGTGAATCAAGGTAGATTCATCTAGTGAGCCTCTGTCTGAGTGAATCAAGGTTGATTAATCTAGTGAGCATCTGACTGAGTGAATCAAGGTAGATTCATCTAGTGAGCATCTGTCTGAGTGAATCAAGGTAGATTCATCTAGTGAGCCTCTGTCTGAGTGAATAAAGGTTGATTAATCTATTGAGCATCTGTCTGAGTGAATCAAGGTTGATTAATCTAGTGAGCATCTGTCTGAGTGAATCAAGGTAGATTCATCTAGTGAGCCTCTGTCAGAGTATATCAAGGTTGATTAATCTTGTGAGCATCTGTCTGAGTGAATCAAGGTAGATTCATCTTGTGAGCATCTGTCTGAGTGAATCAAGGTTAATTCATCTATTGATTGTCTGTGAAATCAAATCAAAATCTAATTTTATTTGTCACATGCGCCGAGTACAACAAGAGTAGAACTTACTGTGAAATGCATACATACAAGCCCTTAACCAACAATGCAGTTTTAAGAAAATAACAGTTAAGAAAATATTAAATAACTAAATAAACGAAAGTAAAACAATTAAATAACACAATAAAATAACAATAGCAAGGCTATATACAGGGTGTACCGGTACCGAGTCAATGTGCGGGAGTACAGGTTAGTCAAGGTAATTGAGGTAGGGTAAAAATGGGTAGCCATTTGATTAATTGTTCAGTAGTCTTATAGTTTGGGGGTAGAAGCTGTTAATGAGCCTTTTGGACCTAAACTTGGCACTCCGGTACCACTTGCTGTGCGATAGAAGACAGAACAGTCTATGACTTGGGGGGCTAGAGTCTTGGACACTGTCTAGTATACAGTGGTTCGTCCTTTAAAAGTTGCAGCGTACTGCAGCACAGCTTGCGTGGTGCCGCAGAATTCTATGGCAGGTTAATTAAGTGCCAACCACTGGTACCATTAATACAAGTTAGTGCTAGTTTTACCACCAGAAGACATTTTTGAGAAGCATTTGATAGCCTTCAATAGTGACAGGACTAGAGAATTTAAAACCTTTTTTTTTAAGAACATAGTTTATGGGACTGATTTTAAGACATTTTGCATAAATGAATGGGCTATTATAATACTGTACATGGTGTGCAGGTCAGGATAACCAAAACATTTATTTAAAGACTATCAGCAAGAATGTTTGTACTTATTTATTTTGATCCAAAGCCATGAACGAGTGAGTCACTCAGCTTTACGTAGGTGCCGCTATATGACTGTGCCATCAACTTGATAATATTTAACGATATTTTGGAGGTGATTTATAAAAAAAAAAAATGAAACTGAGCGATTTGTAATCTGAATAAAAACTCAAAATAATATTTGTAAAGACCAAAACATTTGTTTATGTTTTTAGAGGGAGAGAAACGCTGGGCCAATTGTGTGCCGCCCTAAGGGACTCCCAATGACGGTCGGATGTGATACATAATAGTGGATATAGCTGGAGAACTGCAAGACAATTCCATTGTGTTCCACTCGGGAACCATGACCAATATGATCAATATATATTGTCCTGCTAATAACAGGGTTAATAATCAATCTATGAGAATATCCAAGAGGCTTTTATATAATTCTAAATTAATAATAATAATAGTTTGGTTCTACACCTGCATTGCTTGCCGTTTGGGGTTTTAGGCTGGGTTTCTGTACAGCACTTTGAGATATCAGCTGATGTAGGAAGGGCTATATAAATACATTTGATTTTATTTGATTTGAAATTTGATTAATAATCGCTTTCTTTAAAAAACTTACAATATTTTGGAGATTATTTCGTTTTCGAAGAATGTAGCATGAGTTCGAAAAAGGCCATCTTGAACATGGGGTGAGACATTGTTACTAATTTGTAAATAAAGCCAGTTTGTTATTTAGAATGATCTATTTATGTTTTTAGAGGGAGAGAAACCAAAAACCTACAGTCATCTCATGGGTCTACCAGTCAAGGCATTGAATCAGCATCTGTAACAACACAGTTTGAACTGCTATGCAGTGTCTTAGACCATTGCGCCACTCAGGCACTGTCCAACTTGACTGGTCGGGAGTGGGCTTCACTACAACATTAAGAGCAAAATAATCCTAACAAAATAAGATAATAAAAACCTTAGTGTAACAACAGTTTTAGTAAGTAATACTGAAGTTGTGCACAAGTTTCTATTTCGGTTTATTTCGCCCATTCATTCTCAGTTAGAGACACAGTAGACCCAAAAGCATAATTAGTGCTGTAACTCCCCCTTGCGCTGGTCTGGAGCAATGAAGTGGTGACACAAGGTACTGTACTAAACCTAACATTACCTCTTAGTACCGCAGTATAATCACAAAACCTTTAGTGGAACAACCACTGTAGAGGTCCTGGACGGCAGTAAGCTTTGCTCTCTCCAGAGGGTAGTGAGGTCTGCACAATGCATCACCGGGGGCAAACTACCTGCCCTCCAGGACACCTACACCACCCGATGTTACAGGAAGGCCATAAAGATCATCAAGGACATCAACCACCCGAGCCACTGCCTGTTCATCCCGCTATCATCCAGAAGGCGAGGTCAATACAGGTGCATCAAAGCTGGGACCGAGAGACTGAAAAACAGCTTCTATCTCAAGGCCATCAGACTGTTAAACAGCCACCACTAACATTGAGTGGCTGCTGCCAACACACTGGCACTGACACTGACTCAACTCCAGCCACTTTAATAATGGGAATTGATGGGAAATGATGTAAATATATCACTAGCCACTTTAAACAATGCTACCTTATATAATGTTACTTACCCTACATTATTCATCTCATATGCATACGTATATACTGTACTCTATATCATTGACTGCATCCTTATGTAATACATATATCACTAGCCACTTTAACTATGCCACTTTGTTTACATACTCATCTCATATGTTGTTATGGTCTAATGTTGTTATGATCTAATGGTCTAATGTTGTTATGGTCTAATGTTGTTATGGTCTAATGTTGTTATGGTCTAATGGTCTAATGTTGTTATGGTCTAATGTTGTTATGGTCTAATGTTGTTATGGTCTAATGGTCTAATGCTGTTATGATCTAATGTTGTTACGATCTAATGTTGTTATGATCTAATTGTCTAATGTTGTTATGGTCTAATGGTCTAATGTTGTTATGATCTAATGGTCTAATGTTGTTATGGTCTAATGTTGTTATGGTCCAATGTTGTTATGGTCTAATGTTGTTATGGTCTAATGGTCTAATGTTGTTATGATCTAATGTTGTTATGATCTAATGTTGTTATGATCTAATGGTCTAATGCTGTTATGGTCTAATGGTCTAATGTTGTTATGGTCTAATGTTGTTATGGTCTAATGTTGTTATCGTAGAATGTATGCACACATGACTGTAAGTCGCTTTGGATAAAAGCGTCTGCTAAATGGCATATATTATATTATTATTATATTATATGTATATACTGTACTCGATACCATCTACTGTATCTTGCCTATGCTGCTCTGTACCATCACTCATTCATATACTCATTCACTCATTCATATATCCTTATGTACATATTCTTTATCCTCTTACACTGTGTATAAGACAGTAGTGTATGTGACAAATAAAATTTGATTTGATTTGATGTACTGGGCCGTACGCACTATCCTCTGGAGCGCCTTACGGTTGGATGCCGATATGTTGCCATACCAGGCGGTGATGCAACCGGTCAGGATGCTCTTGATGGTGGAGCTGTAGAACTTTCTGAGGATCTGGGGAGTCATTCTGAATCTTGTCATTCTCCTGAGGGGGAAAAACATTGTCGTGCCCTCTTCACGACTGTTTTGGTGTGTTTGGACCATGATAGTTTGTTGGTGATGTGGACACCAAGGAACTTAAAGCTCTCGACCCGCTCCACTACAGCCCGTCGATATGAATGGGGACGTGTTCGGCCCTCCATTTCCTGTAGTCCACTATCAGATCCTTTGTCTTGCTCATGGTGAGGTAGAGGTTGTTGTCCTGGCACCACACTGCCAGGTCTCAGGCCTCCTTCATATAGGCTGTCTCATTGTTGTCGGTGATCAGGCCTACCACCGTGTCATCAGCAAACTTATTGACGGTGTTGGAGTCTTGCATGGCCACGCAGTAGTGGGTGAACAGGTAGTACAGGAGGGGACTAAGCACGCACCCCTGAGGGGCCCTAGTGTTGAGGATCAGAGTGGCAGATGTGTTGTTGCCTACCCTTACCACCTGGGGGCGGCCCGTCAGGAAATCCAGGATCCAGTTGCAGATGGAGGTGTTTTGTCCCCGGGTCCTTAGCTTAGTGATGAGCTTTGTGGGTGCAATGGTGTTGAACACTGAGCTGTAGTCAATGAACAGCATTCTCACATAGGTGTTCCTTTTGTCCAGGTGGGAAAGAGCAGTGTGGAGTGCAATTGAGATTGAGTCATCAGTGGATCTGTTGGGGCGGCATGCGAATTGGAGTGGGTCTAGGGTTTCTATGTGATGGTGTTGATGTGAGCCATGACCAGCCTTTCAAAGCACTTCATGGCTACAGACGTGAGTGCTATGGGGTGGTAGTCATTTAGGCAGGTTACCTTAGTGTTCTTGGGCACAGGGACTATGATGGTCTGCTTGAAACATGTAGGTATTACAGACTTGGTCAGGGAGAGGTCCAAAATGTCAGTGAAGACACTTGCCAGTTTGTCCGTGCATGCCCTGAGTACACGTCCTGGTAATTCGTCTGGCCCCGTGGTCTTGTGAATGTTGACCTGTTTAAAGGTCTTAGTCGCATTGGCTATGGAGAGCATTGTCAAACAGTCGTCCGGAACAGCTGGTGCTCTCATGCATGCTTCAATGTTGGTTGCCTCAAAGTGAGCATAAAAGGCATTTACTTCGTCTGGTAGGCTCGCGTCACTGGCCAACTCACGGCTGGTTTTCCCCTTGTAGTCCGTAATAGTTTGCAAGCACTGCCACATCCGACGAGCATCAGAGCCGGTGTGGTAGGATTCAATCTTAGTGCTGTATTGATGCTTTGCCTGTTTAATGGTTCGTCGGAGGGCATAGCAGGATTTCTTATATGCATCCAGATTGTTGTTCCGCTCCTTATAAGCAGCATCTCTAGCCTTTAGCTCGGTATGAATGTTGCTTGTAATCCATTACTTCTGGTTGGGATATGTACGTTGTAACGGCTGACGTCGGGAGAAAGAGAGGACCAAGGTGCAGCGTGGTAAGTATTCATTGTAATTTAATCAAGAATGAATATTGAAACAAAAACAATACACGACAAATGAACAGTCCTGAACGGTGCAACAAAACACAGAAAATAAACACCCACGAAACACAGGTCGAAAAAGGCTACCTAAGTATGATTCAACTGACGTCACCTGCCTCTGATTGAGAACCATACTAGGCCAAACACAGAAACCAATATAGAAAAACAAACAGACTGCCCACCCCAACTCACGCCCTGACCATACTAAAACAAAGACAAAACAAAGGAACTAAGGTCAGAATGTGATATACGTATGGTCACTGTGGGGACGACGTCATCGATGCACCTATTGATGAAGCCGGTGACTGAGGTGGTATACTCTTCAATGTCATCGGATGAATCCTGGAGCATATTTCAGTCTGTGCTAGCAAAACAGTCCTGTAGTTTAGCATCCGCTTCATCCGACCACTTTTGTATTGAGCGAGTCACTGGTACTTCCTGCTTTAGTTTTTGCTTGAGTGAATCAAGGTTGATTCATCTTGTAAGCAATCAAGGTTGATTGCTCCCTCTGAACACGATGAAGAAAAGGTCCACCATGCACTCTGACCACCGTTTACCTTCATACTGTACAGCTCCCCAATGATCAATGGGGAGGGTGTCTGTAGATTCCTCATAATGGAAGGAGAGAAAGAGAGGGAGCCATATGAATTTGAGGAGCAATGAGAACGAGAGTGCTGCAGAGAGACGGAGCGTGTTTCAGAAAGATCTTTCTGATTTGAGTTCACTGTGGCCCCAGGATAATGTTGCTGTGGAATACATGGGGAAGACGGAATGCAGAGAGAAACATTGTAAAATATGAGGAGATATGGCAGCTTCGGGAAATTGTCCTTTTTTAATGTGGAGACTGAGGTACAAATTTGCTAACAATTCAGCAGAAAGTGTACTTGTTGTAGTCGTGGCTTTAGGGAAAAGAGAATCAGCATATTGAAATATGAGTCAGAGATAAAGAAAGCTCTTTCTCTGTGGATACCTCTAGCAGTGTGTGGGAACAGGGGTTTCAGGGGTGTACACTGCTGAAGGGGTGTAAAGCACATATCTGCTAACCTTGTTATGGTTCCTTCAGGAGGGCTTAGAGGCCCCAAAAAGAGATGGGCTCTTTCAGGGTTACTGAAATCCCAGATACTGAGTTGCTATAGATACAAGCCTCATTCCCTGTCATATTTGTGGCTACTGGCTATTTGCTAGTTTTTGCCGCCATGTTATAGAGGGAGTAGTAGAATTGATGGTCTTGCCCCACTGCAAGTAGTTCATTATGAACTCTAAGCTGTTTCAGCTACTCTATTTGGTCCCTTAGGAGTCTCTACCAGATGCATCTCAGAGACAGAGGTGGGTTTCCACTCTAGAAAGAACCCCCAGCTCTACTCTACTCAAATCAAAATCAATTCACATTTTATTGGTCACATACACATATTTAGCAGATGTTACTGCGGGTGTAGCTGAAATGCTTCCTAGCTCCAACAGTACAGTAGGACCTAACAATTCACAACAATACACACAGATCTAAAAGTAAAAAAATAGAATTAAGAAATATATGTGACCAGTGATTCCATGTCTATGTACGCTTTGGGTTGAGTAATGGGGTGATAGCTGGCTAGTGATGGCTATTTAACATTCTGATGGCCTTGAGATAGAAGCTGTTTTTCAGTCTCTCGGTCACAGATTTTATGCACTAGTACTGACCTCGCCTTTTGGATGATAGCAGGGTGAACAGGCCGTGGCACGGGTGGTTGATGTCCTTGATGATCTTTTTGGCCTTCCTGTGACATTGGGTGCTGTATGTGTCCTGGGGGGTAGGCAGTGTTCGTTGGGCCGCACTACCCTCTGGAGAGCCCTGCGGTTGCGGGCTATGCAGTTGCCGTACCAGGTGATGATAAAGGTTGTTCTCAATTGTGCAACTGTAAAAGTTTGTGTGGGTCTTAGGGGCCAATGCCAAATTTCTTCAGCCTCCTGAGGTTTCTTCACCACACTGTCTGTGTGGGTGGACCATTTCAGATGTACCCAGGGAACTTTAAGCTTTTCACCTTCTCGACTGCAGTCCCGTCGATGTGAATAGGGATACGCTCCCTGTGTTGTCTCCTGAAGTCCATGATCAGCTCCTTCATTTTGTTGACATTGAGGGAGAGGTTATTTTCCTGGCATCACTCCGCCAGAGCCATCACCTCATGCCTTTAGGCTGTCTCGTCATTGTTGGTAATCAGGCCTACTGCTGTTGTCGTCTGCAAACTTGATGATTGAGTTGGAGGCGTGTGTGGCCACACAGTCATGGGTGAACAGGGAGAATAGGAAGGGGCTGAACACACACCCTTGTGGGGCCCCTGTGTTGAGGATCAGCGAAGTGGAGGTATTTTGTTATATTTTTCCTACCTTTACCACTTGGGGGTTCAGACTCTGAGGGCTCGGATTGGGATGCCGTCTGCGCTGGCAGCCTTCCAAGTGTTAAACCGATTAAACGTCTAACTCACGACGGCCACGGAGAATGAAAGCCCACAGTCCTTGGGAGTGGGCCACGTCGGTGGCACTGTGTTATCCTCAAAGCGGGTGAAGAAGGTGTTTTGCTTGTCTGGGAGCAAGACATCAGTGTCCGTGACGTGGCTGGCTTTCCCTCTGTAATCTGTGATTGCCTGTAGACCCTGCCACATACTTCTTGTGTCTGAGCCATTGAATTGCGACTCCAGTTTGTCTCTGTACTGACATTTTGTCTGTTTTATTACCTTACAGATTGAATAACAATACTGTTTGTATTCAAACATATTCCCAGTCACCTTACCTTGGTTAAATGTGGTGGTTTAAGCTTTCAGTTTTGTGCAAATGATGCCATTTATCCACAGTTTTTGGTTTGGGTAGGTTTTGAATAGTCACAGTGGGAACAACACAGCCTATACACCTTAGACCTTAGCACGGGTACTTCCTGTTTGAGTTTCTGCCTATAGGAAGGGAGAAAAATAATGAAGTTGTGATATGATTTGCAGAAGGGAGTGTGGGTGAGGGCCTTGTGGTCGTCCCGGAAGGGAGCGTAACAGTGGTCGAGAGTTTTTGAAGCATGAGTACTAGAGGCAATGTGTTGATAGAATTTCGGTAGCGTTTTCCTCAATATTGCTTTGCTTAAATCCCCAGCTACAATAAATGCGGCCTCAGGATATGTGGTTTCCAGTTTGCACAAAGTCCAGTGTAGTTCCTTGAGTGCCGTCTTGGTATCAGCTTGAGGGGGAATATACACGGCTGTGACTATAAACGAAGAGAATTCTCTTGGGAGGTAATACGGTCAGCATTTGATTGTGAGGTATTCTAGGTCGGATGAACAAAAGGACTTGAGTTCCAGTACGTTATCACAATCATTTCATGAGTAGTTAATCACGAAACATACACCACTACCTTTCTTCTTCCCGGAGAGTTCTTTATTCCTGTCTGTGCCATGTACGGAGAACCCAGCTGCCTGTATGGACAGGGACAGTATATCCGGAGAAAGCCATGATTCCGTGAAACAAAGTATGTTACAGTCACTGATGTCTCTCTGAAAGGATATCCTGGCCCTGAGCTTGTCTACTTTATTTTCCAGGGGCTGAGCATTAGTGAGTAATATACTCATAAGCGGTGGATGGTGTGCACACCTCCTGAGTTGGACCAGAAGTCCACTCTGAATACCTCTTCTCTGACGGTGGCATTTTGGAGCAGCCTCTGAGATAAGTTCAATTGTCCTGGGGGGTACGAACAAAGGATCCAATTCAGGAAAGTTGTATTTCTGGTCGTAATGCTGGTTACCGCTGCTCTAATATCCAAAAGTTATTTCAGGCTTTCTGGGCTAATAATGTAAGAAATAACACACAAAAAAACAAAATACTGCTAAGAGCTAGAAGCAGAGAGCTAGAAGCAGAGCTAGAAGAGAGCTGCCATTTCATTACTCATATCAGCGTTCCATCAAATCAGTGACCATTGTTTTAATAATTGATTGTCAGAAGCAATGCCTCCTCTTTCCATCAACATCTTTATTCTATTTCCCCTAACTTCCATCTCAGTCTGATAATGGACACATTGAGTGAACCCCGACTTAGATAAGCGAAGACTTTAAGTGTTTTAGCCCCTCTGCTCTTAAGACTTTGTGGGGTCTTAAGAAATCTGGTCAAGTTCATTATTTAATTGTTATGTAACGCATATTATTGTCATCATCATCTGTAGTACAATTGTTTTTATTTATTTAACCAGGCAAAAACAAATTCTTATTTACAATGACAGCCTAGGAACAATGGGTTAACTGCCTTGTTCAACAAGCAAAATGACAGATTTTTAACTTGTCAGCTCAGGGATTTGATCTAGCAACCTTTCAGTTCCTAGCCCAATGCTCTAACCACTAGGCTACCTGCCGCCCCAATCCAACCGTTATTACATCGAATTGATTGTGCTGACCAACAATTACCTCTTTTAGGGGGTAGGCGAGTCAAGTGAGATAGTACTCTGTCTGAATTTGTTTATATTACTGATTAGAAAGTCTAAGCATAGGGATTTACCATATTTCCAATACTTCCCTGATCCAAAGCTCATTTGAATGCACTCGGCCTCCTATATTAGAAAGCAAATAATATACACTGCTCAAAAAATAAAGGGAACACTTAAACAACACAATGTAACTCCAAGTCAATCACACTTCTGTGAAATCAAACTGTTCACTTAGGAAGCAACACTGATTGACAATAAATTTCACATGCTGTTGTGCAAATGGAATAGACAACAGCTGGAAATCATAGGCAATTAGCAAGACACCCCCAATAAAGGAGTGGTTCTGCAGGTGGTGACCACAGACCACAAATGTGCATATGTCTGCTCAAACGGTCAGAAACAGACTCCATGAGGGTGGTATGAGGGCCCGACATCCACAGGTGGGGGTTGTGCTTACAGCCCAACACCGTGCAGGACGTTTGGCATTTGCCAGAGAACACCAAGATTGGCAAATTCGCCACTGGCGCCCTGTGCTCTTCACAGATGAAAGCAGGTTCACACTGAGCACATGTGACAGACGTGACAGAGTCTGGAGACGCCGTGGAGAACGTTCTGCTGCCTGCAACATCCTCCAGCATGACCGGTTTGGCGGTGGGTCAGTCATGGTGTGGGGTGGCATTTATTTTGGGGGGCCGCACAGCCCTCCATGTGCTCGCCAGAGGTAGCCTGACTGCCATTAGATACCGAGATGAGATCCTCAGGACCTTTGTGAGACCATATGCTGGTGCGGTTGGCCCTGGGTTCCTCCTAATGCAAGACAATGCTAGGCCTCATGTGGCTGGAGTGTGTCAGCAGTTCCTGCAAGAGGAAGGCATTGATGCTATGGACTGGCCCGCCCGTTCCCCAGACCTGAATCCAATTGAGCACATCTGGGACATCATGTCTTGCTCCATCCACCAACGCCACGTTGCACCACAGACTGTCCAGGAGTTGGCGGATGCTTTAGTCCAGGTCTGGGAGGAGATCCCTCAGGAGACCATCCGCCACCTCAGGAGCATGCCCAGGCATTGTAGGGAGGTCATACAGGCACGTGGAGGCCACACACACTACTGAGCCTCATTTTGACTTGTTTTAAGGACATTACATCAAAGTTGGATCAGCCTGTAGTGTGGTTTTCCACTTTAATTTTGAGTGTGACTCCAAATCCAGACCTCCATGGGTTGATAAATTTGATTTCCATTGATAATTTTTCTGTGATTTTGTCAGCACATTCAACTATGTAAAGAAAAAAGTATTTAATAAGAATATTTCATTCATTCAGATCTAGGATGTGTTATTTTAGTGTTCCCTTTATTTTTTGAGCAGTGTATAATAATAAGAATGTCTTTCCTCTGTTTTGCTGTAACTGAGTTTCTTGTTTTCATACTGCTCTCCTCACGGTGGACAGGTATGCAGATTTTCCACTTCTCCAGCTCTGTGGATTGACTAACTGAAAGATGTGGTATCCAGGGCTGAGGAACGATGTAACTGATCATTGCTAATGCAACAAACCCTGCTCTATCCCTGATAAGGAGACTCACTGTTTTGTGCCCTGCTGGGTAAGCAATAACTATTTTTATGTTTGTTGTGTTTCATGTCGGAGGAGGCCATTTTACTATATGATGAGAGTAGTTAGATATTCATCCTCTCTGCCAGTTTCAACTCCCAGTGGAAATGAGATGTAAATATGGAAACAATAAAAGTAAACAGAGGCAGTACATTCTATTTCAGCAGGTGCTGTTTAAATAGATGTTTTTTTCTGATTCAATGGATTGGAGCACCATCTAACTGGACATTGTTACAGTGTTCAGATAGCATCACAACCCTTCATGTACTTCCCACTACTGCTACTTTCAAAAGCCCCCAATAGAAAAAAAATGTGTGATGGTTTCAGTAATCCATTTTTTCCCTTCAAAGTTCTTGTCTCTCTTGAGGGGTACCAGGACATATATTGTTGTGGTGATATCAACCATTGAGCCCTTCCGAATCTGTTGAGCAGATGTTGTAGATTTTGTTGTAATTACGTAAGATTCTATCAATGCCTCACCAGTCTTGCTTAATCTGTTGGTTGCTGGTGTAATAGTTGTTGTTTTACTTCCTTTGTTCCGATATCTGTGTCGGGTAGAAAACCCATCTGGGTCAGCCTGATTGTTCAGCCGTGTGGGCCAGGCTATTCCAGATGAGCGATTGAGGAGAGAATGGGTTTTTTGTGTAACTGGAATTGGTTCAGTTGAAGGGTGTGTAGGAGTGTGTGGCAGTCAGATCCCCGAGAGCAACAGCAGTCAGCCAGCCGCTCGTCTGGTCTAAAGCAGTGAGAGCGGCATGTCTGTCTGGGAAGGGAACGTTTCAGGATCAACTCTGGGGCTCTGTGGAGCACAAAAACCACCTGATTGAGGGAGGCCTCTGTACTCAAGCACTTTGAGCCCCAGATTTGGGCTCAGGTCTCTGCAGTAGGGTTAGTGGGATAGAGACGTATTGCTATTGAATAAGGCAGAATTGAGGCTGTATAGCTATAGTTTCAAACCTTACTGATGGTCTCACTAAGGAGAGGAGGATGGAAGAAGATGAACTTTTCACCAGGGAGGATCATCTTCTCTACTCCAATGGAACCTCTCTGCATCTTTCTTCTCACTCTCAAGGTCAACAGGAAGAGGCTTTCACGCTTCCACGTTTGCCTCAGCGTTTTCCTCAGCCTGCTAATTTAACACCCCTGGGTGGAGGTGTGACCGGCTCAGCCACAGAAAGATGGATCTGTTCTGTATGTATGTGACACCAACATAAAAACACAACCCCAACAAAACACAAGAGTGTTCACTATACCGTTTTAGTAATTGCACCCCCATCAAAGCCCACTGTTCACTCTAGTATGGTAGTGTGTACTACTAAGGTCCCCCAGCTGCTCCTGCAGAGCCTTACTGCAGCACTCTGGATGAAGGAGGAGTGATCTCTCTGGGTGAACCAGTAGCAATGATGTTGTTTATCACATTCTCTGCACAGTGGTCTCTCCAGAGATAGTGTTGTTCATGCACTTTGTTGTTGCTCATGCACTTTTTCCTTTCCCAACACTGCCAGGAAAAACTATTTGAAGTAGCACAGTATGTCATGATGAATCACCAGAGGGGTGCAAGACACTACATATCTGAGTGCGCCTGTGTATCCTCCACTGACCCTGAGAAGGTACCCGCATATAACTGCTGGCTAAGTACAGATCAGGGTAAAAAAAATCACCTATTCTTTACTAATGTGTGTGCAACCAAATCATTTTTTACATAAAGGTTGCATTTTGCATGAGTATTATATCATAGTCTTTAATTTTACAGGCAGGAAGAATTACCATAATATATTGTGGTGTAAAGCACGGATTTAAACCCTCTTGACCAACACTTGTCTCATTACATTGACATGTTGAACATAGAGGAAGCGGAGGTTGTGGTTCAGTGGTTAGGTCCAGGGAACTGAGTTGTCCACTGAGATTGCCTGTCTGGAAAGCAGCCATCATTCTACAGTAATAGAGATGGAGAGCCTAGATCTCCATCGCCCCTGGTTTAGAAGGGAGAAAAAGCTCTCAGAAAAAAAAGTAAAGTAATGAATAACAAAATGGCACCAGAAAAATGGATGCATCATGAACCAGAATGCATTATTAATACAATAGCAGAGACGCTCTCAGGATGATGTGTTCAGTCTACATGGGCACTGTGGCATTGAATAAAGGACATCTCTCTCTCAGTGAAAGACTGTTTGTCTTTATTTCCCCCTGGGAAATCATTTCAGAGTCCATGGGCTGTTTGCACAGAAAGTCCTCCAGACTTTTAGAGTACATTTACATCAAAAGTTCTGTTTACGCCAATAGTCACTCAGTACCTCTGTGAATGTTCAAACGAGAGTGAACCACAGAACTCTAGTGCCCGGTAGTTTTCCATTTGCTTCAGAAGGTATTTGCGCTGAATCTTATTTGGCGTTAACACACACGTCTACTTACCCCCACTGTGAAGGGTCTTTCATGAACCTTGAAAAAGTCCAAATTCATACATTTGGAGAAGCTATGAAGGCCTCTGTGTTTGATTGAAGGGAACAGGAGCTCAATGTAAGGCCTTTACTTGCCTGTTTACTGCACCCAGCTCGGTTAATAATGGGCTGCCTTTACTGTACAGACTAACGTTTGTTCAGCTACTTTTTTCTCTTCTTCAAGAATTAGAGGTCAGCATTTATGGGGAACTG
Source organism: Oncorhynchus gorbuscha (assembly GCF_021184085.1). Taxonomy (NCBI): domain Eukaryota; kingdom Metazoa; phylum Chordata; class Actinopteri; order Salmoniformes; family Salmonidae; genus Oncorhynchus; species Oncorhynchus gorbuscha. The sequence continues at coordinate 80,812,439 of NC_060185.1, forward strand.
ATGCAAAACAGGTATAACTTTTCAAGGGATGAGATACAGTATGTCGCTTTCATTTGGTTGCCTGGTTTATTGCCATTTCTATTTTAGACCAGTGAAATGCATGTTGAGGTCAGCAGGATGCTTGAGGTCAAGTTCGGACCTCCCCTGGCCTGTTTCTGACTGAAGAATTGAGCCGAGGACAACTCTTTAGTTCACAACCAGTCTGATCATGTCTCTTACCATTTATAGCCACTTGTGCAATATTGTAGATATACTACATTTGAGCTTAAGACAGCTCATTATTTCAGTTCTAAAACGTCATCATTGATCTCGTATTGTCATTAGGTTTAATCTGTTTTGAACAATAGACATGCTAGACTCTAGAGCTTTGTGTTTTTTTTGTAGAAAATTGGCAGTAAAGTTTTTATTTATATGTTACTGTCATTGGTTAAATTGTTCCGCATTATTAGTTGCAGATATAACGTTTTAGCCTTTTATTTTTTTATTTCACCTTTATTTAACCAGGTAGGCATGTTGAGAACAAGTTCTCATTTACAATTGCGACCTGGCCAAGATAAAGCAAAGCAGTTCGACACATACAACAACACAGAGTTGCACATGGAGTAAAACAAACATACAGTCAATAATACAGCATAAACAAGTCTATATACGATGTGAGCAAATGAGGTGAGATAAGGGAGGTAAAGACAAAAAAATAGGCCATGGTGGCGAAGTAAATACAATATAGCAAGTAAAATACTGGAATGGTAGATTTGCAGTGGAAGAATGTACAAAGTAGAAATAGAAATAATGGGGTGCAAAGGAGCAAAATAAATAAATCCAGAAGGGAAAGAGGTAGTTGTTTGGGCTAAATTATAGGTGGGCTATGTACAGATGCAGTAATCTGTGAGCTGCTGTGACAGCTGGTGCTTAAAGCTAGTGAGGGAGATAAGTGTTTCCAGTTTCAGAGATTTTTGTAGTTCGTTCCAGTCATTGGCAGCAGAGAACTGGAAGGAGAGGCGGCCAAAGAAATAATTGCTTTTGAGGGTGACCAATGAGATATACCTGCTGGAGCGCGTGCTACAGCTGAGTGATGCTATGGTGACCAGCGAGCTGAGATAAGGGGGGACTTTACCTAGCAGGGTCTTGTAGATGACATGGAGCCAGTGGATTTGGCGACAAGTATGAAGCGAGAGCCAGCCAACGAGAGCGTACAGGTCGCAGTGGTGGGTTGTATATGGGGCTTTGGTGACAAAACAATGTCACTGTGATAGACTGTATCCAATTTATTGAGTAGGGTATTGGAGGCTATTCAGTAAATGACATCGCCGAATTCGAGGATCGGTAAGATGGTCAGTTTTATGAGGGTATGTTTGGCAGCATGGGTGAAGGAGGCTTTGTTGCGAAATAGGAAGCCAATTCTAGATTTAACTTTGGATTGGAGATGTTTGATGTGAGTCTGTAAGGAGTTTACAGTCTAACCAGACACCTAGGTATTTATAGTTGTCCACATATTCTAAGTCAGAACCATCCAGATTCTACACATTCGAAAAAAAGTTCTTAACATTGATATCCCTATTTTTCTCCCATGTTGTGGAAGCTTGGCGAATTATAACAAGTTTGTCTATTTTCAAACAACTCTCCCCCCTCCTTTCCCCACCCCCTTTCTCAACAAGCCTAGAGTCATTCCCCTTTGCACGCTCGCTCCCTTTCATCCTACAATGTGTAGATTTGTTTACATAGGCATAGCTAGCTACCTAGGCAGCCATTTCGTATGGCTACAGCAGCAGTCTACTAGCTAACCACTGGACACAGAATGTCAAGTGATGAGGTGAAATAATGGTATAACTCCAAAAAGTAGTTGTATTGTCAAACCATATGGCAATGTTGTACTTTCAATTTGTCAACTTGCTGTGATGCATTCTGTCAGTTCCCTTGCTAGTCTTGCTAGCTTGCTAACATTTGCAAAACCAAAGCTAGTTGAGACTATTGCACATCTAGCAAGATGCAATAGTTTCAACCTTGACAAGTTGTTTTGTAATAGCCAATGTGTGTAAGAAAGTATTTCACGTAGTAGCACATATAACATCTACATTTACATTTACATTTAAGTCATTTAGCAGACGCTCTTATCCAGAGCGACTTACAAATTGGTGCATTCACCTTATGACATCCAGTGGAACAGCCACTTTACAATAGTGCATCTAAATCTTTTAAGGGGGGTTGAGAAGGATTACTTTATCCTATCCTAGGTATTCCTTAGAGGTGGGGTTTCAGGTGTCTCCGGAAGGTGGTGATTGACTCCGCTGTCCTGGCGTCGTGAGGGAGTTTGTTCCACCATTGGGGGGCCAGAGCAGCGAACAGTTTTGACTGGGCTGAGCGGGAACTGTACTTCTTCAGTGGTAGGGAGGTGAGCAGGCCAAAGGTGGATGAACGCCGTGCCCTTGTTTGGGTGTAGGGCCTGATCAGAGCCTGGAGGTACTGAGGTGCCGTTCCCCTCACAGCTCCGTAGGCAAGCACCATGGTCTTGTAGCGGATGCGAGCTTCAACTGGAAGCCAGTGGAGAGAGCGGAGGAGCGGGGTGACGTGAGAGAACTTGGGAAGGTTGAACACCAGACGGGCTGCGGCGTTCTGGATGAGTTGTAGGGGTTTAATGGCACAGGCAGGGAGCCCAGCCAACAGCGAGTTGCAGTAATCCAGACGGGAGATGACAAGTGCCTGGATTAGGACCTGCTCCGCTTCCTGTGTGAGGCAGGGTCGTACTCTGCGGATGTTGTAGAGCATGAACCTACAGGAACGGGCCACCGCCTTGATGTTAGTTGAGAACGACAGGGTGTTGTCCAGGATCACGCCAAGGTTCTTAGCGCTCTGGGAGGAGGACACAATGGAGTTGTCAACCGTGATGGCGAGATCATGGAACGGGCAGTCCTTCCCCAGGAGGAAGAGCAGCTCCATCTTGCCGAGGTTCAGCTTGAGGTGGTGATCCGTCATCCACACTGATATGTCTGCCAGACATGCAGAGATGCGATTCGCCACCTGGTCATCAGAAGGGGGAAAGGAGAAGATTAGTTATGTGTCGTCTGCATAGCAATGATAGGAGAGACCATGTGAGGTTATGACAGAGCCAAGTGACTTGGTGTATAGCGAGAATAGGAGAGGGCCTAGAACAGAGCCCTGGGGGACACCAGTGGTGAGAGCGCGTGGTGAGGAGACAGATTCTCGCCACGCCACCTGGTAGGAGTGACCTGTCAGGTAGGACGCAATCCAAGCGTGGGCCGCGCCGGAGATGCCCAACTCGGAGAGGGTGGAGAGGAGGATCTGATGGTTCACAGTATCGAAGGCAGCCGATAGGTCTAGAAGGATGAGAGCAGAGGAGAGAGAGTTAGCTTTAGCAGTGCGGAGCGCCTCCGTGATACAGAGAAGACCAGTCTCAGTTGAATGACTAGTCTTGAAACCTGACTGATTTGGATCAAGAAGGTCATTCTGAGAGAGATAGCGGGAGAGCTGGCCAAGGATGGCACGTTCAAGAGTTTGAGAGAAAAGAAAGAAGGGATACTGGTCTGTAGTTGTTGACATCGGAGGGATCGAGTGTAGTTTTTATCAGAAGGGGTGCAACTCTCGCTCTCTTGAAGACGGAAGGGACGTAGCCAGCGGTCAGGGATGAGTTGATGAGCGAGGTGAGGTAAGGGAGAAGGTCTCCGGAAATGGTCTGGAGAAGAGAGGAGGGGATAGGGTCAAGCGGGCAGGTTGTTGGGCGGCCGGCCGTCACAAGACGCGAGATTTCATCTGGAGAGAGAGGGGAGAAAGAGGTCAGAGCACAGGGTAGGGCAGTGTGAGCAGAACCAGCGGTGTCGTTTGACTTAGCAAACGAGGATCGGATGTCGTCGACCTTCTTTTCAAAATGGTTGACGAAGTCATCTGCAGAGAGGGAGGAGGGGGGGGAAGGAGGATTCAGGAGGGAGGAGAAGGTGGCAAAGAGCTTCCTAGGGTTAGAGGCAGATGCTTGGAATTTAGAGTGGTAGAAAGTGGCTTTAGCAGCAGAGACAGAAGAGGAAAATGTAGAGAGGAGGGAGTGAAAGGATGCCAGGTCCGCAGGGAGGCGAGTTTTCCTCCATTTCCGCTCGGCTGCCTGGAGCCCTGTTCTGTGAGCTCGCAATGAGTCGTCGAGCCACGGAGCGGGAGGGGAGGACCGAGCCGGCCTGGAGGATAGGGGGCATAGAGAGTCAAAGGATGCAGAAAGGGAGGAGTGGAGGGTTGAGGAGGCAGAATCAGGAGATCAGGAGGTTGGAGAAGGTTTGAGCAGAGGGAAGAGATGATAGGATGGAAGAGGAGAGAGTAGCGTGGGAGAGAGAGCGAAGGTTGGGACGGCGCGATACCATCCGAGTAGGGGCAGTGTGGGAAGTGTTGGATGAGAGCGAGAGGGAAAAGGAAGAAGGTAGTGGTCGGAGACTTGGAGGGGAGTTGCAATGAGGTTAGTGGAAGAACAGCATCTAGTAAAGATGAGGTCGAGCGTATTGCCTGCCTTGTGAGTAGGGGGGGGAAGGTGAGTGGGTGAGGTCAAAAGAGGAGAGGAGTGGAAAGAAGGAGGCAGAGAGGAATGAGTCAAAGGTAGACGTGGGGAGGTTAAAGTCGCCCAGAACTGTGAGAGGTGAGCCGTCCTCAGGAAAGGAGCTTATCAAGGCATCAAGCTCATTGATGAACTCTCCGAGGGAACCTGGAGGGCGATAAATGATAAGGATGTTAAGCTTGAAAGGGCTGGTAACTGACAGCATGGAATTCAAAGGAGGCGATAGACAGATGGGTAAGGGGAGAAAGAGAGAATGACCACTTGGGAGAGATGAGGATCCCGGTGCCACCACCCCGCTGACCAGAAGCTCTCGGGTGTGCGAGAACACGTGGGCGGACGAAGAGAGAGCAGTAGGAGTAGCAGTGTTATCTGTGGTGATCCATGTTTCCGTCAGTGCCAAGAAGTCGAGGGACTGGAGGGAGGCATAGGCTGAGATGAACTCTGCCTTGTTGGCCGCAGATCGGCAGTTCCAGAGGCTACCGGAGACCTGGAACTCCACGTGGGTCGTGCGCGCTGGGACCACCAGATTAGGGTGGCCGCGGCCACGCGGTGTGGAGCGTTTGTATGGTCTGTGCAGAGAGGAGAGAACAGGGATAGACAGAGACATAGTTGACAGGCTACAGAAGAGGCTACGCTAATGCAAAGGAGATTGGAATGACATGTGGACTACACGTCTCGAATGTTCAGAAAGTTAAGCTTACGTAGCAAGAATCTTATTGACTAAAATGATTAAAATGATACAGTACTGCTGAAGTAGGCTAGCTGGCAGTGGCTGCGTTGTTGACTTTGTAGGCTAGCTGGCAGTGGCTGCGTTGTTGACACTACACTAATCAAGTCGTTCCGTTGAGTGTAATAGTTTCTACAGTGCTGCTATTCGGGGGCTAGCTGGCTAGCTAGCAGTGTTGATTACATTACGTTGCGTTAAAAGAACGACAATAGCTGGCTAGCTAACCTAGAAAATCGCTCTAGACTACACAATTATCTTTGATACAAAGATGGCTATGTAGCTAGCTATGTAGCTAGCTACGATCAAACAAATCAAACCGTTGTACTGTAATGAAATGAAATGAAAATGTGATACTACCTGTGGAGCGAAGCGGAATGCGACCGGGTTGTTGAGTGCGGAAGTTCTATTCGGTAGACGTTGGCTAGCTGTCGGCTAGCTAGCAGTGTCTCCTACGTTAAGGACGACAAATAGCTGGCTAGCTAACCTCGGTAAATTAAGATAATCACTCTAAGACTACACACTCTAAACTACACAATTATCTTGAATACGAAGGCAGCAAAGACAACTAAGTAGCTAGCTAACACTACACTAATCAAGTCGTTCAGTTAAGTGTAATAGTTTATACAGTGCTGCTATTCGGTAGACGGTGGACGTTTGCTAGCTGGCTAGCTGCTTGGCAGATAGCAGTGTAGACTACGTTAGGACGACGAAATACGATAATTACGCAATTATCTTTGATGCAAAGACGGCTATGTAGCTAGCTAAGAAGAAATTGCTAAGATTAGACAAATCAAACTGTTGTACTATAATGAAATGTAATGAAATGTAATGAAAAAGTTATACTACCTGCGGACCGAAGTGCGGATGCGACCGCTCGCTCCAACCCGGAAGTTAAAATCTAGCTAACAGCATTCATTGTATGCTGTAGTGGAAATTTCCTGTATTTACCAAATCATGAGAGCAAACCACACACAAGTCAGAGTTTAATTATATGAGCTCCATCACAACCCTGTGACTCTCAGATCAATTCATTGTCTATAAATGAATTCTCTGAGAGTGCTTACAAAACAGTTCTTAGTATCATTTATAGCCAAGACACACCCATCTCAACTCACATGAATAACAGATCTTAGGAACATTACAAAGGAAGACTTTACTTGAGAGAGGAGTATACCATAGCCAGACAGCATTAGCTATACATTATTGTTCAGTTTGCTCTCCTAAAAAGAGGTTCTACTTCTCTTTCTTGGTACAACATAGTACCAAGACATATCAATTGTCATTTTAGACACTCCCATTCTGGACAAGCTCACGGAGACACAGTGACTGGCACACAGCCATTGTGGAACCAAGAGATCATTGGTTCCCCCTCAATCATCCCTTCACATGGTTTAAAATTTGAAGACAAGCTTGACCTCTCCCCTCTCTGCAGCCAAAGTAACTGAACCCTGACAGAGAACAGATAACTGCAACTGACCAACAGTATTATCCAAAAATAGACATTCTAATGACATCTCACATAAGCATGCAATAAAAATATAACATCTTATCTATGTTACCCAACTATTCTGATTATTACTCAACAATGTGCAGGTTGCGTTGGAAAGTGTTGATGGCAGTCAGACTAGCAGGACAAGAGGCAGGGTTTGTCATGTTCATCATAACGAGGAGACCAAGGCACAGTGTGATATGAATACATACTTCTAGAATTAACGAAGACCACTAAACAAAACGACCGTGACGCTATTTCAACAAGTGCTGACATGCAACTACACATAGACAATAACCCACAAACCCAAAATGGCAACCTAAATAGGATCCCCAATCAGATAAACGATAAACAGCTGTCTCTGATTGGGAACCAATTCAGGCCACCATAGACCTATAATAAACCTAGACTAAGACACCCCTAAATATACATATAACCCTAGACTGGACAAACAAGCATACCCACCCTCGTCACACCCTGACCTGACCAAAATAATACATTAAACATAGAAAACTAAGGTCAGGGCGTGAAGGGTTAGAGGGAGAGTCAGAGCCACAGGACGGATAGGCAGAGGCAGTGGTAGAGCCAGGGGCAGAGGACAGATAGGCACAGGCAGGGGTAGAGCCAGGGGCAGAGGCATGGGTAGCGGGAGAGCCTGGGGCAGAGGACAGATAGGCAGAGGCAGGGATAGAACCAGCGGCAGAGGACGGATAGGCAGAGGCAGGGGTAGAGCCAGGGGCAGAGGCATGGGTAGAGGGAGAGCCTGGGGCAGAGGACACATAGGCAGAGGTAGGGGTAGAGCCAGGGGCAGAGGACGGATAGGCAGAGGCAGGGGTCTAGGGAGAGAAATTTGGATAAGGAGAGGCTTTTTGCTCTCCGAGGTGATAGAATGGCTGCCACACAGGTTTGTATTATGTTGGAAAAATGTCAATACATTTAACAAAAATAAACTATTTTTTCTTGAATAATTAATGTGTGAGCAGAATAATTTGTGGCTGAATACATTTTGGTTTTTGGTAGATCTCCACACATACTACATTCACATGTATTTCTCCACACATACTACTTTTAATAGAAACATGATCTAGGTTGATCAATTTACAGTAGAAACTAGTGTTTGAATTGGCTTTGAATTAATCGTAGACCTTGACCATACAAATGAGAAATAACTTTAGTGGGGTGTGGAGAGAAATATCCCATTTGGCCTTACTAATAATAGGACATGTGTGCACCTGTTCATTCAGGAATTCCTCCTCAGGGAGCTGGATGATGCAGACAACAGAGAGGTGGTGAGACTGATGTTTCAGCAAGTTTTTTTCTTTGATGACTAGAGATTTACTGGCGGCAGAATGGTGAGCCACCACTAGCACATGTAACAGGTGCACCTGTGGCAACTGCAGGGAGATGCCTACAGACAGAGAGAGGAAGTGTTGCGGTCAGGGACCAGTCCACTGTGTTAGCCAGCTGCTACATTTCACCCATTACTGCCTAGGCAACGGATATTTAAGTTTGCACAGGTGGTATAGGGCTGAAGTGTTGGCAGTGGCTGATGCAGCTGAGCCTGGAGATGATGCCTGGGAGTATCGGCATGCTGGCTACACACAGTTTGTGATGTAGCGGCATGGTGCTCTTGGTGCAGGAAGCCGAGTTGACATCCCCAATTGCTGTGTTTGGAGAATCAGTGACACTTTCCCTGATCCCCATTCACAGTACGCTGGGTTCCACCCTGGCCGCTAGGATTCTCAATGCCTGTGGCATGATGCCATACTAGTGTTGTGCCCAAACACTGTCTGTTGTCAGACCCTAATTGGCATGACATTAGTATGGTATCATGTCACTTGCGGTGAACAGAACACAACCTCTCTCTCAGTTTGCATTCTCCACACACATCTTCAGGACAAAAACCTTCTGAGTGGGCACACCATGTCATATCAATTATTCTAACGGTTAATGGTTTATTTCTCACTCAATTGAAATTTTAAATGAAAAAAAAATCAGAAATTCACACTGAATGTGTGCTTGAATAAATAATGTTACATTAGTTTGTTTGCATCTTATTTGGGGGGATATACGTTTCAAAGCTAAAATTTTACACATTTTTACCTTTGTCTATATTGAAAATTGGTTACCATTGTGACATAATCCTACAGTTGAAATGTCACCCTCAAAACAATAGTAAATGCCAATGATTTGTGCCATCCTCAAAACAACACTTAATGCCAATGACTTGTGCCACCCTCAAAACAACAGTTAATGCCAATGACGTGTGTCACCCTCAAAATAACACTTAATGCCAATGACTTGTGCCACCCTCAAAACAACAGTTAATGCCAATGACGTGTGTCACCCTCAAAACAACAGTTAATGCCAATGACGTGTGCCACCCTCAAAACAACAGTTAATGCCAATGACGTGTGTCACCCTCAAAACAACAGTTAATGCCAATGACGTGTGCCACCCTCAAAACAACAGTTAATGCCAATGATGTGTCACCCTCAAAACAACAGTTAATGCCAATGTGTGTCACCCTCAAAACAACAGTTAATGCCACTGACGTGTGTCACCCTCAAAACAACACTTAATGCCAATGATGTGCCACCCTCAAAACAACAGTTAATGCCAATGATGTGTGTCACCCTCAAAACAACAGTTAATGCCAATGACGTGTGTCACCCTCAAAACAACACTTAATGTCAATGACTTGTGCCACCCTCAAACCAACAGTTAATGCCAATGACGTGTGTCACCCTCAAAACAACAGTTAATGCCAATGACGTGTGCCACCCTCAAAACAACAGTTAATGCCAATGACGTGTGCCACCCTCAAAACAACAGTTAATGTCAATGACGTGTGCCACCCTCAAAACAACAGTTAATGCCAATGATGTGTGTCACCCTCAAAACAACGGTTAACGCCAATGACTAGTGCCAGTTATATGTAGGTAAATAAGAACTTATTCCAAGCCTTGCTATTCAAGGAGACATGAAGTCCAGTGAAAAGACAGAGGCGCGAAATGATTCAGTTATGGTAACGATATTCCAGAGGAGGTTTCAAGTGGAATATAAAACACATAACTACCTCTGGACAAATTAACTCAATGACATATAACTAAAAGTGGTAATCAGGGAGTCATCCATGACCGCAGGCTTCCCCTCACTTCTTGTGTTGTTTTAAATATACAATCTATGGTTGTGAGAGAGTGGGAGAGCGCATACAATGCATTTGGAAACTATTCAGCCCCATGACTTTTTCCACATTTTGTTATGTTGCAGTCTTATTCTTAAAAAATGTCCCTTGTCAATCTACACACAATTGCCTATAATGACTAAGTGAAAACAGGTTTATAGACATTTTTTCAAATGTATTAAAAATAAAAAACAGAAATACCTTATTTGTGACCCGATTTCAGGAAACTAGGCGTATGTCGCAAGTCATGACTTCACAGGAGAGCCTTTTGAACGTAAAACATATTTTAACGACACTGGGTTTAAGAGCGGAAATCGACTCTGCCGCACTAGCATGCTTTTGCGGCACAGTCGACCTCGGGCTCGAATTGCAATATTTTTTATCAAAATGCATTTTTTGGCAGAAATGCCTTCTCGAACATATGAACTTGTGAACTTTCATGTGCCTTAATATCAAACTTGTATGTCATCTGTAAATACAAACAAAATAGTTAAATTACGAGCCTAGTTGGTTTAGCCACAGAAAAAGCCGGCAACCTTCAGGCTAGCCATGATTGGATAGGATAATGAGTGGGCTGGACATGCTGAGAGATGAGTTTGGATTGGTCGGGGTTGAATCTTGTGTCTATAAAATGAGCTGCTTGTAATGCGTAAATAATTGTTTCTACTGCAGTCTTTTTTTCGAATGATATTAGCCATGGAGAACTGCAAATATGTTGCTACTGCTCTCAATAACATTACTGCCCTGAATTTATCAGGCAAAGGTCAGTGGGAAAAAGTTGTGACGGACTACTTTCTGGATGATGATCATGCCATGCAATGCTGACTCTCTCATTTCATAACACGTTTTGAAATCAGTGGAACACAACGGGCCTAACAAGCTGTGCAAACTAAACGGAAACAACACAGGATGTCTTATAAAAGGATTTGCAGTCTGCCGTGAAGCTTTCATCCATGTATACAGGTAAGAATCTAGCTATAGATTCAGATATTATACGATTCTAAATTTGTCAGTTGTTTTCATTGCAAGTTAAAGCTTGCTGTTAGCTAGCCAGCTGGAGTTTGATGGCTGGCTTGCTAACTAACAATGAACCTAACATTATTTGGTTAACTTTAGCTTGCTATGGCAATTGGTTTATATTGCTAGTAACGTTACTCTATCTATCTAGCTAATGTTAACATTACATGTCTATACAAAAGATCCTAAGTTAAAGCTTGCTGTTAGCTAGCTGGCTTGCTAGCTAACATTAATTTATGTGTATGAATTTTGTGTAACGTAAGTGACGTTTTCTCAGAATGCCATTTCGCATGGCTAGTTATAGCCTAAGGTTAGCTAGCTAACATTGAACTTATTGCTTAACTTTAGCTAGCTCTGACAATCAGTTTATATTGCTAGTTAACCTCTTAAGTCGACCCTCTACTTTTTTGAACATTCTGTTAAAAATCGCGCAACATTTCAGCGCCCTGCTTCTCATGCCAGGAATATAGTATGAGCATATGATTAGTATGTGTGGATAGAAAACACTCAGACGTTTATAAAACTGGTTAAATCACGGCTGTGACTATAACAGATCGTGCGTTTCATCAAAAAGCGCAGGAAAATCTGATCACTGAAAATTGGAAAATATATCAATGCGCCACTTGCATGTATTGTCTATGGGAAAGCAAATTACCTGGAGCAGAGATTGCAATTCCTACAGCTTCCACACGATGTCAACAGTCTTGTCATTTGCCTAGGCTTTGTTTCTTGGTCAAATGAAGAAGAGACAGCCCATTTCTTCAGGTCTCCGACCGGATATTTTGGTTGAGATTTACCCGGACATTATTTCCAGACGTACAGCTATAGAATATACATCGCGTCGTGATCAATTTGATCGCTTATTAACGTTTACTAATACCTAAAGTTGCATTACAAAAGTATTTCGAAGTGTTTTGTGAAAGTTTATCGTCGACTTTTTTAATTAAAAAAAATGACGTTACGTTATAAGACGCTATTTTCTTTCGTTGATCACACAGTCTTCATAGATCGATATCTAGGCTATATATGGACCGATTTAATCGAAAAAAAGACCCAATAGTGATTATGGGACATCTAGGAGTGCCAACAAAGAAGATGGTCAAAGGTAATGAATGTTTTATATTTTATTTGTGCATTTGTGTAGCGCCGACTATGCTAATTATTTTGTTTACATCCCCTGCAGGTCTTTTGGGGTGTTACATGCTATCATATAATAGCTTCTCATGCTTTAGCCGAAAAGCATTTTAAAAATCTGACTTGTTGCCTGGATTCACAACGAGTGTAGCTTTAATTCAATACCCTGCATGTGTATTTTAATGAACGTTTGAGTTTTAACGAGTGCTATTAGCATTTAGCGTAGCGCATTTGCATTTCCAGATGTCTAGATGGGACGCCTGCGTGTCAGGTAGGAGCAAGAGGTTAAAACTCGCTTTTAGCTAGCCAGCTGACATTAGATGGTTTGCTAGCTACAGTAGCTAACATTACCTGTAGTGATATCTCAGAATGCCATTTCGCATCTATTGTATAATAATGCAAAAATATTTGTATCTGGAATTTGTCTTTCAGTAGAACACGCCTGACTCCAACAGTCATACAGTCATCAAAAAGACAGCTGGCCCAAGCCGGCAAAGACAGTAGCGCAGTCATCAACTACATGCACCATTTCTTCAAATACGGAGTTGGGAAAACACGTGTGAACCTGAATCCTGATAACTGCAATGTCCAAAACAAGAACAAGTTTGTGCTCTGGTATTGTGCCTGGTGGGACATGCACAAGCTCCACCACAATTTGGACCTTCACTTCCTGATCACAGTTTGCCCCTAACTTGTGCTTCGGCCTCATCAAGCAGTGCTTCAGAAAGACCAGAGTGAACACGTTGTCTGAGATTGTTGGTGTTGTGAAGGACAGCACTGTGACAGGGCTCAACATCTCACAGCTGGTTGGACTAGATGATGGTACAGTGCTGGTGGAAAGCTATGGCTGGCAACAACACCTGATTTCTTACTTCAACTTTAGTTAACCTGGCTGTGTGTTTCGGGTTGTTGTCATGCTGGAAGACCCAGCCACGACCCATCTTCAATGCTCTTACTGAGGGAAGGAGGTTGTTGACCAAGATCTTGCGATACATGGCCCCATCCATCCTCCACTCAATACGGTGCAGTCGCCCTGTCCCCTTTGCAGAAAAGCATCCCCAAAGAATGATGTTTCCACCTCCATGCTTCACGGTTGGGATGGTGTTCTTGGGGTTGTACTCATCCTTCTTCCTCCAAACACGGCGAGTGGAGTTTAGACCAAAAAGCTCTATTTTTGTCTCATCAGACCACATGATCTTCTCCGATTCCTCCACTGGATCATCCAGATGGTCATTGGCAAACTTCAGACGGGCCTGGACATGCGCTGGCTTGAGCAGGGGGACCTTGCGTGCCCTGCAGGATTTTAATCCATGACGGCGTAGTGTGTTTCTAATGGTTTTCTTTGAGACTGTGGTCCCAGCTCTCTCCAGGTCATTGACCAGGTCCTGCCGTGTATTTCTGGGCTGATCCCTCACCTTCCTCATGATCATTGATGCCCCACGAGGTGAGATCTTGCATGGAGCCCCAGACCGAGGGTGATTGACCGTCATCTTGAACTTCTTCCATTTTCTAATAATTGTGCCAACAGTTTCCTTCTCACTAAGCTGCTTGCCTATTGTCCTGTAGCCCATTCTAGCCTTGTGCAGGTCTACAATTTTATCCCTGATGTCCTTACACAGCTCTCTGGTCTTGGCCATTGTGGAGAGGTTGGAGTCTGTTTGATTGAGTGTGTGGACAGGTGTCTTTTATACAGGTAATGAGTTCAAACAGGTGCAGTTAATACAGGTAATGAGTGGAGAACAGGAAGGCTTCTTAAAGAAAAACTAACAGGTCTGTAAGAGCCGGAATTCTTACTGGTTGGTAGGTGATCAAATACTTATGTCATGCAATAAAATGCAAATTAATTACTTAAAAATCATACAATGTGATTTTCTGGATTAGTGATTTAGATTCTGTCTCTCACAGTTGAAGTGTACCTATGATAACATTTACAGACCTCTACATGCTTTCTAAGTAGGTAAACCTGCAAAATCAGCAGTGTATCAAATACTTGTTCTCCCCACTGTATAAAATGTAATATAATATAATATTGATGTGTGTGTGATCCATACATTTTCCTTGACATCCAAAAGTACTTGTTACATTTTGACAGGAAAATTGTCAAATTCAATCATTTCTCATCCCTGGTCAATTATGCCTCTGGTCTGGCATACTCACTAAACACAAATGCTTCGTTTGTAAATTATGTCGAGTGTTGGAGTGTGCCCCCTATATCAATAACAAATAATAAATTTGTGCCGTCTGGTTTGCTTAATATAATGAAGTTGAAATGGTTTATACCTTTGATAGCCAGGGGAACAATGTACTTAACTATCTGTCAATTTATTATTCTTTTTTAAATACAATTGTGCCGTCTGGTTTAATATAAGGAATTTGAAATTATCTATACTTTTACTCAAGTATGACAATTTAGTACTTTTTCCCACCACTGGATGTGGCTTGGTTATAGCATTTTTTAACATGACCAATCAATTTAGACAAGTGTATCTGGGTAAACGTCATCTAACATTTATACAAATATTTTTATCTGAACACCTGGATTTTTTTCCTTATTGTAGGCTACTACCACTTTTAGTCTTTAGCACATGACCTCATGTGAATCCTTAGAGATGGGTGGAGCTGGCTTAAGACGGTGAGAACAATCCTGAATGGGTGTAGACAAAGTAGAGCTCTAGTAGGTCCCAAAACATTCAAAGGCCCTTTTCTCAAAAGTGGTGGGACCTTTTCATAATTACAAGATTACATTTATTATTATATGACACGTCACATTATATCTAGCTAGCTACCTTGCTAATATAAGTCACAAAACCTAGCTAGTGAGCTTGCTTGTCAACTCTACCAAGCTATATAATGTTAGCTAGCTAGCTAGCTCACAAGCTAGCTAACATTGTCTAGTCGCTCTGGATAAGAGCGTCTGCTAAATGACTTAAATGTAAATGTAAATGTCTAGTTAATGTTCTATAATAACGTTAGTCACTTGGAAGTCTCAAAAAGGTGAGGCAACTATACTGCCTAGCACCATTACAGGTGCTAACGTTACAGCTGTGCGCCATTACAGTTCTGTTTAAGGCTGACCCCAATTAGTTGACAGGTCAATTGTTTGGTCGTTAGGCTGTTGGTTGACCGAGATTGTTTTAGTCGAGCAGTAACAAATATAGATATATTTCATCTCGGTGAACTAATCCATCTCGGAGGTCTATACTAAAAGCCAATTCATGCTTGATTTCGTAAATTTGGTCAGAGGCTCCATATTTTATTTATTTATTTATTTCACCTTTTATTTAACCAGGTAGGCAAGTTGAGAAAAAGTTATCATTTACAACTGCGACCTGGCCAAGATAAAGGAAAGCAGTTCGACACATATAACAACACAGAGTTACACATGGAATTAACAAACATACAGTCAATAATACAGTAGAAAAATAAGTCTATATACAATATGAGCAAATGAGGTGAGATAAGGGAGGTAAAAGGCAATAAGTAAATACAATATAGCAATTAAATCACTGGAATGGTAGATTTGACAGTAGATGAGTGTGCAAAGTAGAAATACTGGGATGCAAAGGAGATAAATAAATACAGTAGGGGAAGAGGTAGTTGTTTGGGCTATTTATAGATGAGCTATGTACAGGTGCAGTGATCTGTGAGCTGCTCTGACAGCTGGTGCTTAAAGCTAGTGAAGGAGATAAGTGTTTCCAGTTTCAGAGATTTTTGTAGTTCCTTCCAGTCAATGGCACCAGAGTACTGGAAGGAGAGGCGGCTAAAGGGGGAATTAGCTTTGGGGGTGACCAGAGAGATACCTGCTGGAACACGTGCTACGGGTGGGTGCTGCTATGGTGACCAGCAAGCAGAGAAAAGGGGGGACTTTACCTAGCAGGGTCTTGTACATGACCTGGAGCCAGTGGGTATGGCGACGAGTATGAAGCTAGGGCCAGCCAACGACAGAGTACAGGTCGCAGTGGTGGGTAGTATATGGGGCTTTGGTGACAAAACGGATGGCACTGTGATAGACTGCATCCAATTTGTTGAGTAGGGTGTTGGTGGCTATTTTGTAAATGACATCGTCGAAGTTGAGGATCGGTAAGATGGTCAGTTTTACGAGGGTATGTTTGGCAGCATGGGTGAAGGATGCTTTGTTGCGAAATAGGAAGCCAATTCTAGATTTAATTTTGGATCGGAGATGTTTTATGTGAGTCTGTAAGGAGAGTTTACAGTCTAACCAGACACCTAGGTATTTGTAGTTGTCCACATAAGTCAGAACCGTCCAGAGTAGTGATGCTGGACGGGCGGGCAGGTGCAGGCAGCGATCGGTTGAAGAGCATGCATTTAGTATTACTTGTAATATATTACTTGTATATTACTTGTTTAAGAGCAGTTGGAGTCCGCGGAACGAGAGTTGTATGGCATTGAAGCTCGTCTGAAGGGTTGTTAACACAGTATCCAAAGAAGGGCCAGACGTATACAGCATGGTGTCGTCTGCGTAGAGGTGGATCAGAGATTCACCAGCAGCTTGAGAGACATCATTGATGTATACAGAGAAGATAGTCGGCCCAAGAATTGAACCCTATGGCATCCCCATAGAGACCGCCAGAGGCAACAGGCCCTCAGATTTGACACACTGAACTCGGAGAAGTTGTTGGTGAACCAGGCGAGGCAATCATTTGAGAAACCAAGGCTGTTGTGTCTGCCGATGAGGATGTGGTGATTGACAGAGTCGAAAGCCTTGGCCAGGTCAATGAATACGGGTGCACAGTATTGTTTCTTATCGATGGCGGTTAAGTTATGAAGGGTGCGACCCAATTGCGTAGCCTCCAGAGGCATGCAGAGGCTACATCGAGCTCCCAAATGTTGTAACAATCTGGAGGGCTCTGTGTAGCTCCGCATTGATATGATTGGTTGACGGTAGGTAGGGGTGGTACATCCTGTATAAACACAAACTCACTTCCTTGAGCTTTGCACTGCTCTGTGAAGCGCAAAAAGTGTGAACGACCTGACTTCTGCTGAGTGCACATCACTGTAAATGCTGCATGGCCAATGCAGATGTCAGATTGACCATGCGCCCAGATGCACAATGCACTTCTTTCTCCAGACTGCACTGTCTCCCTCCATTTTGTGCACATTCATTGTTTTATAACTTAATTGTGTGAATAGTTAGCATTTGATTGTAAGTATATATCCATTCTCCATTACATATATCACCAGTAGTACATTTACCATTAATTCCTATTCTACAATGTTTGTTACTTTGGTCACTGTAATTTATTTTAATGCAATTCAATATTATTAGCCCAGTCTTCCCGTTATCATTGTTGGAGTGGACACATTGTTTGCAGAGTGCACAACCTATGCTACACTTGAGAAACAAGTTTTCAAATCAAATCAAATCAAATTTATTTATATAGCCCTTCGTACATCAGCTGATATCTCAAAGTGCTGTACAGAAACCCAGCCTAAAACCCCAAACAGCAAACAATGCAGGTGTAAAAGCACGGTGGCTAGGAAAAACTCCCTAGAAAGGCCAAAACCTAGGAAGAAACCTAGAGAGGAACCGGGCTATGTGGGGTGGCCAGTCCTCTTCTGGCTGTGCCGGGTAGAGATTATAACAGAACATGACCAAGATGTTCAAATGTTCATAAATGACCAGCATGGTCAAATAATAATAAGGCAGAACAGTTGAAACTGGAGCAGCAGCACAGTCAGATGGACTGGGGACAGCAAGGAGCCATCATGTCAGGTAGTCCTGGGGCACGGTCCTAGGGCTCAGGTCCTCCGAGAGAGAGAAAGAAAGAGAGAATTAGAGAGAGCATATGTGGGGTGGCCAGTCCTCTTCTGGCTGTGCCAGGTGGAGATTATAACAGAACGTGGCCAAGATGTTCAAATGTTCATAAATGACCAGCATGGTTGAATAATAGTAAGGCAGAACAGTTGAAACTGGAGCAGGAGCATGGCCAGGTGGACTGGGGACAGCAAGGAGTCCTCATGTCAGGTAGTCCTGGGACATGGTCCTAGGGCCCAGGCCAGTTGAAACTGGAGCAGCAGCATGGCCAGGTGGACTGGGGACAGCAAGGAGTCATCATGTCAGGTAGTCCTGGGGCATGGTTCTAGGGCTCAGGTCCTCCGAGAGAGAGAAAGAAAGAGAGAAGGAGAGAATTAGAGAACGCACACTTAGATTTACACAGGACACCGAATAGGACAGGAGAAGTACTCCAGATAAACAAACTGACCCTAGCCCCCCGACACATAAACTACTGCAGCATAAATACTGGAGGCTGAGACAGGAGGGGTCAGGAGACACTGTGGCCCCATCCGAGGACACCCCGGACAGGGCCAAACAGGAAGGATATAACCCCACCCACTTTGCCAAAGCACAGCCCCCACACCACTAGAGGGAAATCTTCAACCACCAACTTACCATCCTGAGACAAGGCCGAGTATAGCCCACAAAGATCTCCGACACGGTACAACCCAAGGGGTGGGGGAACCCAGACAGGCCGACCACAACAGTGAATCAACCCACCCAGGTGACGCATCCCCCCCCAGGGACGGCACGAGAGAGCCCCAGCAAGCCAGTGACTCAGCCCCGTAACAGGGTTAGAGGCAGAGAATCCCAGTGGAAAAAGGGGAACCGGCCAGGCAGAGACAGCAAGGGCGGTTCGTTGCTCCAGAGCCTTTCCGTTCACCTTCCCACTCCTGGGCCAGACTACACTCAATCATATGACCCACTGAAGAGATGAGTCTTCAGTAAAGACTTAAAGGTTGAGACCGAGTTTGCGTCTCTGACATGGGTAGGCAGACCGTTCCATAAAAATGGAGCTCTATAGGATTTGTAAGTCGCTCTGGATAAGAGCGTCTGCTAAATGACTTAAATGTAATGTAAATGTAGGAGAAAGCCCTGCCTCCAGCTGTTTGCTTAGAAATTCTAGGGACAATTAGGAGGCCTGCGTCTTGTGACCGTAGCGTACGTATAGGTATGTACGGCAGGACCAAATCAGAGAGGTAGGTAGGAGCAAGCCCATGTAATGCTTTGTAGGTTAGCAGTAAAACCTTGAAATCAGCCCTTGCTTTGACAGGAAGCCAGTGTAGAGAGGCTAGCACTGGAGTAATATGATCAAATTTTTTGGTTCTAGTCAGGATTCTAGCAGCCGTATTTAGCACTAACTGAAGTTTATTTAGTGCTTTATCCGGTAGCCGGAAAATAGAGCATTGCAGTAGTCTAACCTAGAAGTGACAAAAGCATGGATTAATTTTTCTGCATCATTTTTGGACAGAAAGTTTCTGATTTTTGCAATGTTACGTAGATGGAAAAAGCTGTCCTCGAAATGGTCTTGATATGTTCTTCAAAAGAGAGATCAGGGTCCAGAGTAACGCCGAGGTCCTTCACAGTTTTATTTGAGACGACTGTACAACCATTAAGATTAATTGTCAGATTCAACAGAAGATCTCTTTGTTTCTTGGGACCTAGAACAAGCATCTCTGTTTTGTCCGAGTTTAATAGTAGAAAGTTTGCAGCCATCCACTTCCTTATGTCTGAAACACATGCTTCTAGCGAGGGCAATTTTGGTGCTTCACCATGTTTCATTGAAATGTACAGCTGTGTGTCATCCGCATAGCAGTGAAAGTTTACATTATGTTTTCGAATAACATCCCCAAGAGGTAAAATATATAGTGAAAACAATAGTGGTCCTAAAACAGAACCTTGAGGAACACCGAAATGTACAGTTGATTTGTCAGAGGACAAACCATTCACAGAGACAAACTGATATCTTTCCGACAGATAAGACCTAAACCAGGCCAGAACATGTCCGTGTAGACCAATTTGGGTTTCCAATCTCTCCAAAAGAATGTGGTGATCGATGGTATCAAAAGCAGCACTAAGGTCTAGGAGCACGAGGACAGATGCAGAGCCTCGGTCCGATGCCATCAAAATGTCATTTACCACCTTCACAAGTGCCGTCTCAGTGCTATGATGGGGTCTAAAACCAGACTGAAGCATTTCGTATACATTGTTTGTCTTCAGGAAGGCAGTGAGTTGCTGCGCAACAGCCTTCTCTAAAATCTTTGAGAGGAATGGAAGATTCGATATAGGCCGATAGTTTTTATATTTTCTGGGTCAAGGTTTGGCTTTTTCAAGAGAGGCTTTATTACTGCCACTTTTAGTGAGTTTGGTACACATCCAGTGGATAGAGAGCCGTTTATTATGTTCAACATAGGAGGGCCAAGCACAGGAAGCAGCTCTTTCAGTAGTTTAGTTGGAATAGGGTCCAGTATACAGCTTGAAGGTTTAGAGGCCATGATTATTTTCATCATTGTGTCAAGAGATATAGTACTAAAACACTTGAGCGTCTCTCTTGATCCTAGGTCCTGGCAGAGTTGTGCAGACTCAGGACAACTGAGGTTTGGAGGAATACGCAGGTTTAAAGAGGAGTCCGTAATTTGCTTTCTAATAATCATAATCTTTTCCTCAAAGAAGTTCATGAATTTATCACTGCTAAAGTGCAAGTCATCCTCTCTTGTGGAATGCTGCTTTTTAGTTAGCTTTGCCACAGTATCAAAAAGGAATTTCGGATTGTTCTTATTTTCCTCAATTAAGTTAGAAAAATAGGACGATCGAGCAGCAGTAAGGGCTCTTCGGTACTGCACGGTACCATCCTTCCAAGCTAGTCGGAAGACTTCCAGTTTGGTGTGGCGCCATTTCCGTTCCAATTTTCTGAAGCTTGCTTCAGAGCTCGGGTATTTTCTGTGTACCATGGAGCTAGTTTCTTATGAGACATTTTTTTAGTTTTTAGGGGTGCAACTGCATCTAGGGTATTGCGCAAGGTTAAATTGAGATCCTCAGTTAGGTGGTTAATGGATTTTTGTCCTCTGGCGTCCTTGGGTAGGCAGAGGGAGTCTGGAAGGGCATCAAGGAATCTTTGTGTTGTCTGTGAATTTATAGCACGACTTTTGATGTTCCTTGGTTGGGGTCTGAGCAGATTATTTGTTGCAGTTGCAAACGTAATAAAATGGTGGTCTGATAGTCCAGGATTATGAGGAAAAACATTAAGATCCACAACATTTATTCCATGGGACAAAACTAGGTCCAGCGTATGACTGTGAGAGTGAGTGGGTCCAGAGACATGTTGGACAAAACCCACTGAGTCGATGATGGCTCCAAAAGCCTTTTGGAGTGGGTCTGTGGACTTTTCCATGTGAATATTAAAGTCACCAAATCAAATCAAATTTATTTATATAGCCCTTCGTACATCAGCTGATATCTCAAAGTGCTGTACAGAAACCCAGCCTAAAACCCCAAACAGCAAACAATGCAGGTGTAAAAGCACGGTGGCTAGGAAAAAACTCCCTAGAAAGGCCAAAACCTAGGAAGAAACCTAGAGAGGAACCGGGGCTATGTGGGGTGGCCAGTCCTCTTCTGGCTGTGCCGGGTAGAGATTATAACAGAACATGACCAAGATGTTCAAATGTTCATAAATGACCAGCATGGTCAAATAATAATAAGGCAGAACAGTTGAAACTGGAGCAGCAGCACAGTCAGATGGACTGGGGACAGCAAGGAGCCATCATGTCAGGTAGTCCTGGGGCACGGTCCTAGGGCTCAGGTCCTCCGAGAGAGAGAAAGAAAGAGAGAATTAGAGAGAGCATATGTGGGGTGGCCAGTCCTCTTCTGGCTGTGCCAGGTGGAGATTATAACAGAACGTGGCCAAGATGTTCAAATGTTCATAAATGACCAGCATGGTTGAATAATAGTAAGGCAGAACAGTTGAAACTGGAGCAGGAGCATGGCCAGGTGGACTGGGGACAGCAAGGAGTCCTCATGTCAGGTAGTCCTGGGACATGGTCCTAGGGCCCAGGCCAGTTGAAACTGGAGCAGCAGCATGGCCAGGTGGACTGGGGACAGCAAGGAGTCATCATGTCAGGTAGTCCTGGGGCATGGTTCTAGGGCTCAGGTCCTCCGAGAGAGAGAAAGAAAGAGAGAAGGAGAGAATTAGAGAACGCACACTTAGATTTACACAGGACACCGAATAGGACAGGAGAAGTACTCCAGATAAACAAACTGACCCTAGCCCCCCGACACATAAACTACTGCAGCATAAATACTGGAGGCTGAGACAGGAGGGGTCAGGAGACACTGTGGCCCCATCCGAGGACACCCCCGGACAGGGCCAAACAGGAAGGATATAACCCCACCCACTTTGCCAAAGCACAGCCCCCACACCACTAGAGGGAAATCTTCAACCACCAACTTACCATCCTGAGACAAGGCCGAGTATAGCCCACAAAGATCTCCGACCAAAGATTAGAATATTATCTGCAATGACTACAAGGTCTGATAGGAATTCAGGGAACTCAGTGAGAAACGCTGTATATGGCCCAGGAGGCCTGTAAACAGTAGCTATAAAAAGTGATTGAGTAGGCTGCATAGATTTCATGACTAGAAGCTCAAAAGACGAAAACGTCATTTTTTTTTTTGTAAATTGAAATTTGCTATCGTAAATGTTAGCAACACCTCCGCCTTTGCGGGATGCACGGGGGATATGGTCACTAGTGTAGCCAGGAGGTGAGGCCTCATTTAACACAGTAAATTCATCAGGCTTAAGCCATGTTTCAGTCAGGCCAATCACATCAAGATTATGATCAGTGATTAGTTCATTGACTATAATTGCCTTTGAAGTAAGGGATCTAACATTAAGTAGCCCTATTTTGAGATGTGAGGTATCATGATCTCTTTCAGTAATGACAGGAATGGAGGTGGTCTTTATCCTAGTGAGATTGCTAAGGCGAACACCGCCATGTTTAGTTTTGCCCAACCCAGGTCGAGGCACAGACACGGTCTCAATGGTGATAGCTGAGCTGACTACACTAACTATGCTAGTGGCAGACTCCACTATGCTGGCAGGCTGGCTAATAGCCTGCTGCCTGGCCTGCACCCTATTTCATTGTGGAGCTAGAGGAGTTAGAGCCCTGTCTATGTTGGCAGATAAGATGAGAGCACCCCTCCAGCTAGGATGGAGTCCGTCACTCCTCAGCAGGTCAGGCTTGGTCCTGTTTGTGGGCGAGTCCCAGAAAGAGGGCCAATTATCTACAAATTCTATCTTTTGGGAGGGGCAGAAAACAGTTTTCAACCAGCGATTGAGTTGTGAGACTCTGCTGTAGAGCTCATCACTCCCCCTAACTGGGAGGGGGCCAGAGACAATTACTCGATGCCGACACATCTTTCTAGCTGATATGCACGCAGAAGTTTTGGTTTATTTCATTCCATTTCCAGTTTTGCCAATTCAGTTTCGTCTTTTGTTTGGAGCACTCCTGTCAATGTTGGAAACTCTGAGGGCCCAGAATATTTTATACAATGTTGCAAGTTCGCTAGTGCAATCTGGACCAAAGTTAATAGTTGATACATTTATGTAGGCTTTATGTAGGCTATTTCTACATAAGAGGCAATGGTAATAGAAGTTACATTTTTAGGTTTGTATCATTTTCATTGTTAGGTTTGTATCATTTACATTTGATTAGAATTTTGAGTAACCACATGACAATGATTTTGAGATATGAACATTTGCATATGAAAACCACATTGGCATGCAGATTGGTAGAAATAGTCAGATTAATTGGCATTTCACGTGAGAAATGTTGTAACTCATCATGTAGCCTCTTACCAGCAACTTCAGGAGAGGAATGGCAGAATCTGCGAAAGCCAGCAGGAAGATAATTTCTTTTCTTTCTGGTTATCTAGTTCTCTGGCGCCCTCTCAAGGAATTTGTCTTATTCTATCAAACCCTAAGCTTAAAGCATCAGATAAGCTCAAAGCATATAGTTGATTTTATTAAAACACATAGCGTGTGTCTATATATGAAAAAATTGGTTGACCAAGATTTTTTTAGTCGTTGACAGCCCTTGTTCTACAGTATCACTCTCAAACAGAGAAATGCTCATGAAACATTAGCTAGCCGCCATTGAAAAAATGTAAGTAGGTTCTAAATGATCGTAACTCTCAAAACCACACATGCTTATGTCAATATGGTTTATACTGGTTTTAGATTGTAAATACCATGTACACCTTAGTTATTTATCAAGACAGCCATATAATTTAGATTGCATAAAGATAGCTCATGTTAGCTGTTATGTTTGTGAATGGGTTATCTAGCTGGCACCACGTCATGGTAACATAACCTATCAAGCAGAAAACAGGTCATATCTGCATCAGACTTCAGTCCTTTTAGGTCCATAACTTCTTTCCTACGATTAAAATTGTTACCTATATTTTCTCAGGTTTTTCACCAAGCTTTATTTAGTGGCTTGGCTGAACTTCTTTTTTTGTCACCTGTATGTGCAAGTGGTGGGGCTGGATGCTTGCCACGCTTCCGAGTGCCACTGCTCAAAGAGGGATTGTGCAGCCCTCCAATTCGAAAGAAAGAGCCGTACCGGCATTTTTGACCAATAGGAAAACTTAACATTTGAATGCAAATTTGTAAGGGCCCAAAGCAATATTTTAGAATATATATTTGTTTGTATAACACTGTCATTCCATTATTCCTGCAGATATACAGTTGAAGTTGGAAGTTTACATACACTTCGGTTGGAGTCATGAAAACTTGTTTTTCAACCACTCCACAAATGCCTTTGCTTGACATCATGGGGAAATCAAAAGAAATTAGCCAAGACCTCAGAAAAGAATTGTATACCTCCACAAGTCTGGTTCATCCTTGGGAGCAATTTCCAAACGCCTGAAGGTACCATATTCATCTGGACCATGGGACCACGCAGCCGTCATACCTGGGGTGGCAGGGTAGCCTAGTGGTTACAGCGTTGGACTAGTAACCGGAAGGTTGCAAGTTCAAATCCCCGAGCTGACAAGGTACAAATCTGTCGTTCTGCCCCCTGAACAGGCAGTTAACCCACTGTTCCTAGGCCGTCATTGAAAATAAGAATAGGTTCTTAACTGACTTGCCTAGTTAAATAAAGCTAAAAAATAAATAAAAATACCGCTTAGGAAAGACATGCGTTCTGTCTCCTCGTGAAAAGTGAAAATCAACCTTGTGAAGATGCTGGAGGAAACAGATACAGAAGTATCTATATCCACAGTAAAAAAAAGAGTCCTATATCGACATAACCTGAAAGGCACTCATCAAGGAAGAAGCCACTGCTCCAAAACCAACATAAAAAAGCCAGGCTACAGTTTGCAACTGCACATGGGGACAAAGATTGTACTTTCTGGTGAAATGTCCTGGCAGCATCATGTTGTGGGGGTGTTTTGCTGCAGGAGGGACTGGTGCACTCCCCAAATCATGAGGATAGGAAAATTATGTTGATATATTGAAGCAACATCTCAAGACATCAGTCAGGAAGTGAAAGCTTGGTCGCAAAGGGGTCTTCAAAATTAACAATGACAAAGCATACTTCCAAAGTTGTGGCAAAATGGCTTAAGGACAACAAAGTCAAGGTATTGGAGTGGCCATCACAAAGCCCTGACCTCAATCCTATAGAAAATGTGTGGGCAGAACTGAAAAAGCGTGTGCGAGCAAGGAGGCCTACATACCTGACTCAGTTACACTAGCTCTGTCAGGAGGAATAGGCCAAAATTCACCCAACTTATTGTGGGAAGCTTGTGGAAGGCTATCCGAAACAATTTTGAGGCAATGCTACCAAATACGAATTGAGTGTATGTAAACTTCTGACCCACTGGGAATGTGATGAAAGAAATTAAAGCTGAAATCAATTATTTTCTCTACTATTATTCTGACATTTCACATTCTTAAAATAAAGTGGTGATCCTAACTGACCTAAGACAGGGAATAATTATTAGGATTTTAAATGTCAGGAATTGTTAAAAACTGAGTTTAAATGTATTTGGCTAAGGGGTATGAAAACTTCCAACTTCAACTGTATTATGTACATTTTATGACATAATAATGCACAAATTCTACGTAATGCTCCTTTAATGATTACACTGAGATGACGCCGGAGGGGCTAGCTGCCGTTTTATGGGCTCCGAACCAACCGTGCTATTTTGTTAGTTTTTTCACATTGTTTGTAACTTATTTTGTACATAATGTTGCTGCTACTGTCTCTTATGACCGAAAAGATCTTCTGGACATCAGAACAGCAATTACTCACCTTGAACTGGACAAATAACTTTTCTTTAATTTGTCGGACGAGAGGGATTTACTCCAGACCCCTGACAAGGCCTTCATCCCCATCATTCGCTGGAGAAAGAGATGGAGATATTGCGGAAGGAGGTCGTGGTGCCTTGGAAGGATCCAGTTATTTTTGGCAATCTGCTTTTACCATCGGTACTATTAGCTAACGTACAATCATTGGATAATAAAGTGGACGAACTACCAGCATCTATATTTCACCAACGGGACGTTAAAAACTGTTATATCTTATGTTTTACCTAGTTGTGGCTGAAAGACGACATGAATAACATAAAGCTGTCGGGTTATACACTGTATCTGGTAAAACAAGGGTCTATGTATATTTGTAAACAACAGCTGGTGCATGATATATCAGGAAGTCTCAAGGTTTTGCTCACCTGAGGTAGAGTATCTCATGATAAGCTGTAGACAACACTATATACCAAGAGTTTTCATCTAGATTCTTCATTGCTGTCTATTTACCACCACATACCGATGCTGGCACTAAGACTGCACTCAATGAACTGTGTACGGCCATAAGGCATTTGATATAGTAAGACTGGATTTTATTTATAAATGTCTGGATTTTTTCAATTTCGGTAATTCTCTTATAAAATTAGTAAAAATAATGTATAGCAACCCCAGGTGTAAAATAGTAAATAACAGCTTCTTCTCAGAGTTTTGTATTGTCAAGAGGAGTTACACAAGGGTGTCCGCTGTCCCCATATCTATTCATTTTGGCCATTGAAATGCTAGATCCATTAACAACATTAGCTTAAAAACAAAGGTGTCCGTGTATGCCAATGACTCAAGTTTTATATTAAGTACGCAAGCTAGATACCGGCAATGTCTTATTGAAAATTTAGATAGATTTTAGTCCAGAGTGTACAGAAAAGTTAAGTATGATGTAGTACAATGTGTACAATATTACGTATTGGATCTTTAAAAAATACAACTTTTACATTACCCTGCAGTTTACCTATAAAATGGGCTGGTGGTGAAGTAGACGTACTTGGTTTTTATATGACAAAATATATAAATTAGCTCTTCACAATGAATTTCAATAGAAAACTTGTCAAAATAGACAAGATCCTGCAACCATGGAGAGGTAAATACCTGTCTATTTATGGAAACATCACCCTGATTAACTCCTTAGTCATATATCAGTTTGCTCACTTACATATGGCGCTGCCTACTCCTGATTCGTTTTTCAAATCATATGAACAAGAAATATTTTGCTTTATCTGGGACGCTAAATAAGACTAAATGAAACGTGCCTATCTATTAAAGGAATATGAATTGGGTGGGTTGAGATTATTAAATATAAAAGCACTGAACCACCCTATAAAAGCTTCACTTATTCAAATGTTTTACTTGAAGCCTAAATGATTCTCAAGTAGATTACTAAGAAAAGCTCATCCATTGTTTAAAAATTGCCTCTTTGCCTTTGTTCAGATTACCATGTCTCATTTTCAATTAATTGAAAAGGATACTTTTCAAAGTATCTATCTTTTTCAAACAAGCATTGTAGAGCTGGCTACAATTTCAATTTCACCCCCCTGAAAAGATAGAACAATATTATGGCTGAACTCAAATGTGCTGGTTGATAAAATACCTGTATTTATGGGAAAGATGTTTGAAAATGGTATATTGTTCTTAAATGATATTGTAACATGGAATGGTATAGATATCCTTCATGGAGTTATCACGGGAAGGTCTGCTCAATCCAAGAGTACAACCAATTGATTACAGCATTACCCCAAAAATGCTGGAGGCAGGTGGCAGTGCAGGGAGGTAGGGAACTGGCCTGTCTGCCCAATATAAAGGATCAAAGCTGGTGGGGGAATAAGAATAGCATATATAGGAAAGTATACCAGTTTCATTTGAGGACCAGACTGTGCCATACTGATTGCAAAATAGTTGGGAATAGATTTTTGATCTACCGATTCCATGGTACACGGTGTATGCGTTTATTTATAAAACAATGCAAGATTCAAGACTTCATGCTTTTCAGCTAAAATTATTATATAAAATTCTTCCTGAATGTTGAATATTTGGGGCATAAAATCATCGAAGCTCTGCAGATTTTGTTGCGAGGATACAGAATCAATAGACCATTTATTTTGGTATTGCCCTCAGGTAGCCTGTTTCTGGTCTCAGGTTCAGGAATGGCTGAGCATAGCATTGATCTAAAATGGACCCTATAAATAGTACTGTTAGGAGATCTGTAGAGACCGGTTCAGTCAATTACTAATATAATAATACTCTTATTAAAAGTATTTATCTTCAACTCGCAATCTGTGGATTCGATTAGATTGAAGTTGTACGTTAAACATCACAGCATAGTTGAAATATATGTTTTGCATAGAAAGCTGAAGTGGGTGGCCAGCAGAGATAGATGGGACGGGCTGAGGGAAGCTGAAGGTTGGGATGTGGAATTGAAGAGAGGTGGGAGTGGAGTTGCTAGGCAGGAGACAGAATGATGGTCAAGGATAAACGCTTTTTTAAAGTCTAAATAAAACATAATAAAAAGTATGTTTGAATGACTCTGCGGGGCAGTGTTTTTACAACTAATGCCGGTTTGCCTGAGGTTGATGTTGTGAAGGTGTTTGTACACATGCATATACACACACTCTCATTCAAATGAACACATACAAAAACACACACATACATGTAATAGTGCCAGACATGCACACAAACATATAGAGTTGGCATTGATTTTAGTTGTCCTTCATGTCTTTAAAAAAAATATATACATTTTTTTTGCATTGTTGTTTGCAGTTTTCTTCTGTATTTTTTCTCTTTAGTTCATTCTCTTGGTTATTGGTGCATTGGGGGGGGGATCTTCGGGGTGGGGAATTGTGGGAGGGTCTCGAATGATTGAGGGACAGGTATTGGGGTTCATGTTTTTTGGCCTGGTGTGAGATCTGTTAAAGTGCCCTTGAGCAGGACATTGATCGTGGATGCTTCTGTGTGTCGCTCAGAATGGGAGTCTGTTGGATGACTGGCATGGTGTAGTTGTTGAGCGGCTTCACTGCAAGTATATTGTATGTTTCGGATATTCAATAAAATTATTATTTTTTAAAATAGGGTAGAGCTGCCGCATTCAAGGAGCTGGACTCTAACCCGGAAGCTTATAAGAAATCCAGCTATGCCCTCTGATGAACCATCAAACAGGCAAAGCATCAATATAGGACTAGGATCGAGTCTTCCTACACCGGCTCCGACACCCGTCGGATGTGGCAGGGCTTGCAAACTATTGCAGACTACGAAGGGAAGCACAGCCATGAGCTGCCCAGTGACACAAACCTACCAGACAAGCTGAATTACTTCTATGCTCGTTTTGAAGCAAGTAACACTGAAACATGCATGAGAACATCAGCTGTTCCGGACGACTGTGTGGTCATGATATTCGTAGCCGATGCGAGTAAGACCTTTAAACAGGTCAACATTTACAAGGCCGGATTACCAAGTTCTGTACTCCAAGCATCCGATGACCAACTGGCAAGTGTCTTCACTGACATTTTCAACCTCTCCCTGTCTGAGTCTGTAATACTAACATGTTTCATGCAGGCCACCATAGTCCCTGTGCCCAAGAACACTAAGGTATCCTGCCTAAATGACAAACAACCAGTAGCACTCACGTCTGTAACCATGAAGTGCTTTGAAAGGCTGGTCATGGCTCAAATCAACACCATTATCCCAGAAACCCTAGACCCACTCCAATTTGCATACTGCCACAACAGATCCACAGATTATGCAATCTCTATTGCACTTTACAAAAGTAACACCTATGTGAGAATGTTATTCATTGACTAAAGGTCAACGTTCAACACCATAGTGCATTCAAAGCTCATCACTAACCTAAGGACCCTGGGACTGCAACCCCCCTCTGCACCTGGATCCTGACAGGCCGTCCCCAGGTGGTAAGGGTAGGTAACAACACATACACCACGTTGGTCCTCAACACGCAGGCCCCTCAGGGCCATCAGTAAGTTTTCAGATGACACAACAGTGGTAGGCCTGATCAACGACTAGACAGCCTATGGGGAGGAGGTCAGAGACCTGGCTGTGTGGTGCCAGGACAACAACCTCTCCCTCAATGTGATCAAGACAAAGGAAAGTATTGTGGACTACATGAAAAGGAGGACCGAGCATGCCCCCATTCTCATCGACAGTATTGCAGTGGAGCAGGTTGAGAGCTTCAAGTTCCTTAGTGTCCACATCACCAACAAACTAACATGGTCCAAGCACACCAAGACAGTTGTGAAGAGGGCATGACAAACCTATTCCCCCTCAGGAGACTGAAAAGATTTGGCATGGGTCCTCAGATCTACAGCTGCACCGTCGAGAGCACCCTGACTGGTTGCATCGCAGCCTGGTATGGCAACTGCTCGGCCTCTGACCGCAAGGCACTGCAAAGGGTAGAATGTACGGCCCAGTACATCACTGGGGCTAAGCTTCCTGCCTTCCAGGACCTCCATACCAGGAGGTGTCAGTGGAAGGCCCTAAAAATTGTCAAAGACTCCAGCTACCCTAGTCATAGACTGATCTCTCTTCTACCGCACGGCAAGCGGTACCGGAGCTCCAAGTCTAGGTCCAACAGCTTCTACCCCCCAAGCCGTAAGACTCCTGAACAGCTAATCAAATGGCTACCCAGACTATTTGCATTGCCCCCCCCCCTTTACGCTGCTACTACTCTCTGTTTATTATCTATGCATAGTCACTTTAATAAATCTACCTACATATTACACATTACCTCAATTACCTCGACTAACTGGTGCCCCCGCACATTGACTCTGTACCGGTACCCCCTTTATATTTTATATTCCCCTTTATATTTTACTGCTGCTCTTTAATTATTTGTTACTTTTTAAAACTTTTCTTAACTGCATTGTTGGTGAAGTGCTTTTAAGTAAGCATTTCACTGTAAGGACTCCACCTATTTTATTTGGCGCATGTGACAAATTAAATTTGCTCCAATTTTCTTTAAATTACAGGACTTTTCTGAATAGCTGTGCTATTGAGTCCTGCACTCTCTTTGTATCATCTGTGGTCAGGCCTTGTCAAATACCAGGACAAAGAGTTCTGCAGTGTTGGGATCTGCACCCACTTAGAGCAGCCTGCATCCTGAGCTTTTCATACAGCACCAAGGCTTTTAGTCTCACAGACAATATGAAGGTAGAAGGACTGGAGATGGAGGTTTCATGATGGCTGCAACAAAACCCATTGAAGTTGTACTACAGAGCACTGCTCCCTTTGTGTTTTTGTCAGCTACAAGAAAGTACAAAAGCTCTTGCATCAAATCGCTGTCTCCCCACATACACTTTAGCAGAAGACTTTGCACTTACACTGTAATGCAACATCCTTTCAGACAAACTACCATTGCAAATGGAATCATGATAGGGAAAGGAAATCAAAGGAAATCCATTAAAAGGCATGACCCCCTGTGGTTCCTGTCAGCGTTCATCTCTTCATCTCTCCTGGTGGTGTGAGTCGTCCAGACAGTTTGCTCTCTCTCTGTGTGAGATGTTATTTGCATCCTCATCTCAGCTCTGACAGGTTATCACAGGTGTCTGTAATTATCTCTGGCCCTCTCTCTGGCCTTATCAAATGTCAAATATATGATTTAAGATTTTGTTAAATAATGACAAAGCTGTAAAACATTATCCTAAATACAAATCATCAACTTAGTGAATACCATTGGTGTTTAAACTCATGAACAATATGGACACAGATATAAAAAAAAAAATCATACTATACTCTATATGAATCATTTGTGAAAAAGCCATTCATGTATAAATTACCAAAGTTATGATAGATTGCCAGAAGAGTTTCTATGAATTACCATTAGTGACACAGCAGCAGGTCTCAGCTGGGCAGCCAGTTTAGAGACATGCCAGGACTTGGAATCACCATCATTACACGGTCATTCTACCTGGTTGCTGGCTACACTTACTGTAATTTACTCTGTGTAAGAGGCTCTGCTACATGACTGGAAGGTAAGCAAATGAGCCTGAATTCCCTCTCCTCCAGCCAGCCAGTCTGTCACAGGAGCCTTGGGAGCCCCTCAGCAGCCCAATGAGCAGCATGTCATTAATCTTCCCATACTCCCTCATGTCCCCCTTGTGCCCCCCGGAACTTCAGCGGTGACACAGGGACAGGTTTGTATCGCCTCTTGCTGGGCTGCTGCATCATATAGTCTACCACTGCAAACACCAACACTACCATGCCACCTCAACCCAACAACACATAACCCCACCACATACCACTCAACTACCATGTCACCTCAACCCAACAACACATAACCCCACCACATACCACTCAACTACCATGTCACCTCAACCCAACAACACATAACCCCACCACATACCACTCAACTAACATGTCACTTCAACCCAACAACACATAACCCCACCACATACCACTCAACTACCATGTCACCTCAACCCAACAACACATAACCCCACCACATACCACTCAACTACCATGCCACCTCAACCCAACAACACATAACCCCACCACATACCACTCAACTACCATGTCATCTCAACCCAACAACACATAACCCCACCACATACCACTCAACTACCATGCCACCTCAACCCAACAACACATAACCCCACCACATACCACTCAACTACCATGTCATCTCAACCCAACAACACATAACCCCACCACATACCACTCAACTACCATGTCATCTCAACCCAACAACACATAACCCCACCACATACCACTCAACTACCATGTCACCCCAACCCAACAACACATAACCCCACCACATACCACTCAACTACCATGTCACCTCAACCCAACAACACATAACCCCACCACATACCACTCAACTACCATGTCATCTCAACCCAACAACACCAGAAGGGGTGACAAAGGCAGTCTTGTCCTGACAAGCCGAATGCCATAACAGAAAGCGATGCCTACCCTCTACCAAACATAAATGACATACTGGAATCTCTGGCAGGAGCATCCATCTTTAGTAATCTGGATCTGAACAGTGGCTATTGGCAGGTGTCAATGGATCCCGCTAGTCAGGACAAGACTGCCTTTGTCACCCCTTCTGGTTTGTACTCCTTCAAAGTCATGCCTTTTGGTTTGAAGAATGCTCCAGCAACCTTCCAACGGTTGATGGAGACTGTCCTGGGAGATCTGAGGGGTAGAAATTGTCTCGTGTATTTGGATGACATCATAATCTACTCCTCCTCTGTTGCGGATCATCTGCAAGACATTCAGTCCGTCTCCGACAGACTAAAGGCTGCAGGTTTGACCTTGAACTTGAAGAAGTGTCGTTTCTGTCTGCCAGAACTCAAGTTCCTTGGTCATGTGGTTAATGCTGAAGGCATCCATGCAGATCCAGCCAAAGTTGCAGCCGTGCAGGAATTCCCCATTCCCACATCCCTCAAGGCTGTTCAGCGGTTTCTGGGTATGGCTGGATGGTACCACAGGTTTGTGCCTGATTTTTCAAAGGTAGCTGAACCTCTCAACCACCTTAAGAAGAAAGGTGTGAAATTCCAATGGACCCCTGCATGCCAAGGTGCATTTGAAGCACTCAAAAACAGTCTAATTACTCCTCCAGTGCTTGGACATCCTAACCTGAATGCTCATTTCATTGTGTACACGGATGCAAGTCAAACAGGACTTGGAGCAGTCTTGGCTCAACAAACAGGACTTGGAACAGAAGAAGTTCTTGCCTATGCAAGTCGCACCCTTAATTCAGCCGAAAGGAATTATTCAACGACTGAAAGGGAGTGCCTCGCTGTGGTCTGGGCTTTGGAGAAATGGAGCTACTACTTGGAGGCAAAGATCTTCACCGTTGTCACAGACCATGCTGCTCTGCAGTGGGTTCTGGCATCAGGCAAGACCAACAGCCGTCTTATTCGCTGGTCTATCAGACTGCAGAAGTTTGACTTCATCATTGAGTATCGCAAAGGAAAACTGAACGTTGTACCAGATGCCCTTTCTCGGATTACAGAGACTGCCAATGTTTGTCCTCCCTTGTGCAGTACTTATACTACCGCTAAATGTCTGGATGATTCCTTTCCTCTGGATGATGAGAGTGTATGGAGAGCACAGCAGAAGGATGCTGCCATCATGGCGATCCACAAGAGTCTGTCTGAAGAAGACTCCAAGAGTCACTTCAATGATAAGTATAGCATAATTCAGGATAAAGTGTATCGAAAAACTCCAAGAGGAGATGGAATACACAGCACGCATTATCGCGTCTTCATTCCCTCTACATTGTGTGACCAGATAATCCAAGCTTATCATGACAATCCCATGAGTGGCCATCTTGGAGTTTTTAAAACTTATCGAAGACTACAAGAGGTGGTTTACTGGCCAGGCATGTGGGTTGATACCCGGAAGTTTGTACAGCAGTGTGAAGTCTGCCAGAAATACAAACCAGACATTGGCAGACCTGCCGGGAAAATGCAGCAGACTGTGGTGAACCATCCAAATGAAATGTTGGGAATTGACCTCATGGGACCTTTTCCTCCCAGCCGGGGACACGGAATGAATTTTTATTGGTGGTAGTGGACTACTACACACACTGGGTGGAGTTGTTTCCCCTCCGCAAAGCTACTGCATCAGCCATTGCTCTAATTTTGCGAAGGAGGTTTTACCAGATTTGGAATTCCAGACCAAATCCTCTCTGACCGAGGTCCGCAGTTCATATCAGGAATCTACAAAGAGCTCTGTACCTACTGGGGTGTAATTGCCAAGTTGACCACAGCCTATCATCCTCAGACCAACCTGACCGAGAGGGTAAACCGAACCCTGAAGGGGATGATTGCTTCATTCGTGGGGGATCAGCACACAAGGTGGGATCAGCATCTCCCTGAATTTCGCTTTGCACTGAACTCTGCCGTGCAGGAGACTTCTGGGGTCACTCCCGCCGAACTCCACCTGGGAAGACCACTAAAAGGTCCGATGGACAGGGTCTTGCAAAGTTCGAATGTTTCACCTAACTGCCCAGCATTTGATGCCGTACAACACCACCACACCTTGCTAGCCAGAGTGGAGGCCAGCAAAACCAAAGCCAAACAACGACAGCTGAGAAACTATGACAAACATAGACGAGATGTGTGTTTTCCACCCCAGTCTCGTGTCTGGGTACGTTCACATCATCTGTCAAAGGCGTCTAAGAAGTTCACTGCCAAGCTAGCTTCGAGATGGAAAGGTCCATACCGTGTAGTGCAGCAGTTGGGACCAGTGAACTACTTGGTCTGTTTGGAGGACACTGGGGAAGATGTCAGGACAGTGCATGTTGTTGACCTAAAGCCCTGCTACCCTACGGCAGAAGAGCTGGATCGCAGGCAAAAGCAACACCTGCAGGACCTCTTCGTGGAGGACTCGGATGAGGAGGACTTCCCTGGTTTTGTGTAGCAGGAACATGAACCTGTCAATGCCTGCATCCTCTCTGTTTCTACAGGCATTGTTTTTTCATGGGGGGAGTGTGGCGAAATCTGCTCGGAGCCTTCACCGTGCGCTGCCACTTTAAGAGCGCATGAGCAGTAAGGAAGGTGGAAATAAAGAGAGCTTGTTCAGCTGTTTGGGGAGGAGCTCTTGCGAGGAGCGACAGTTTGATTGTGTGTGCTGCAGAAGTTTTGTTTGTTTTCAGCGTTTGAAGTTTATAAAGTATTTAACTCGATCATCGGTGTGATCGCTTTAGATCGTGGTTGTTTTTGTTTGGGACCGCGCCCGTTATGGATCGCATGGATTAGCAGCAACATTGTTGCGAAGCTTAAACCAACAAACCATCGGACAGTCAGACACCGGCAGGCCTGAAGACCACAGCTAAGATTGATCTTTTTCTCTCTCTTTCTCTTCGCTCTCATTCCAGTGCTTTACCCTGCAACAGACTCTCTATTTGTTAAATGCACTGCCCATTGAAGTTCATTAGAGCTGGACTATTATTTCCCTGCCAGAAGTATTTGGATGGACATTTTAGTAGGTTACTTGCAAGCTGTATATTATGTGAACTGTTGAGGTGGGGTGTACTAATGACATGTGGCCGTGAAGACTGTGGACATTTTTAAGGCCTTTGTTGTGTCGATGAACACCCCCCACATTCATACCCTCTGCACTCACCCACTAGAAAATAATACAGATTATTGCAAATCCTATATTGATGACTGGGTTCGTTCTTGTATGAAGTTGCTGTTGAATTGCTCTGCCATTATTAGTATTAGTATTATTGTATGAGGTATTCTTGTTTGGGTTACCCCTGTGCTGTGATGTGGGTTTTATATGGTGTGTATTCTTTTTTCTCTCCACTGGCTATCTGGTAAACAGGCTACACTCTAGGCAGTCTCTTCTGCTGATGTGTGTGGGTCTGGTAGTGGTACTCTCTCTATTCTACTCTTTTCCTTTTGGCAGGGTTAATACCTGCCTGGCGCCCGAACAAAATCTTTCTTTACCCCTCTCTTAAGAAATACCGCTACAACATAACCCCACCACATACCACTCAACTACCATGTCACCTCAACCCAACAACACATAACCCCACCACATACCACTCAACTACCATGTCATCTCAACCCAACAACACATAACCCCACCACATACCACTCAACTACCATGTCATCTCAACCCAACAACACATAACCCCACCACATACCACTCAACTACCATGTCATCTCAACCCAACAACACATAACCCCACCACATACCACTCAACTACCATGTCATCTCAACCCAACAACACATAACCCCACCACATACCACTCAACTACCATGTCATCTCAACCCAACAACACATACCCCAACTACCATGTCACCACATACCACTCAACTACCATGTCATCTCAACCCAACAACACATAACCCCACCACATACCACTCAACTACCATGTCATCTCAACCCAACAACACATAACCCCACCACATACCACTCAACTACCATGTCACCTCAACCCAACAACACATAACCCCACCACATACCACTCAACTACTGTAACAGCAGGTTTGGAACATCCACATATAGCAGAAACGCCATTCCAGTCCCCCCCTTATTCCTCCCTCGTGCCTCCTGAACCTTAAGTGCTGACATGAGGACGGCTCATCTCTCCTCCCGCTGGGCTGCCTAATGCATCACATACCACTCTAATGCATCATACCACCACCACCACACACACACACACACACACACACAATATAACCCAACAGTTTCAGCCTTACAACACATAAACCACAACACGTTCCATTCAACTGCAAATACTAAGGGTTTCTAGCATCCACACATCGCAGAAATGCCACTTCAGCCCTGACACAATGTAGACTCACCTTCATAATTTCCTCACTATCGGAAATGTCCCATCCCTCAAACTAGATAGAGCAGAATTTCTGAAGACCAGAACACTTCAGCACACACTCTTCTGTCAATCAGCCCTCCACACAGGCTCTTAATGGCCCCTCAGCATCACTCCATCTGTCCTGTATTTGAGATGTGAAAAGCTTCTCTCTCTGTTGATGTGCTGTTAATAGTTGTGATGAGTGTAATGATCCTCCCCTGGGGTGCTGTACTGTGCTGAGGGGTTTTTAGGAGGACCTTCCTGTTGCTGTACTGAGGGGTTTTAGAAGGATCCTCCTGGGTGCTGTACTGTACTGAGGGGTTTTAGGAGGATCCTCCTGGGTGCTGTACTGTACTGAGGGGTTTTAGGAGGATCTTCCTGGGTGCTGTACTGTACTGCAGGGTTTTAGGAGGACCTTCCTGTTGCTGTACTGTACTGAGGGGTTTTAGGAGGATCCTCCTGGGTGCTGTACTGTACTGAGGGGTTTTAGGAGGATCCTCCTGGGTTCTGCTGTTCTCCACTGACTTCATGTCACTGAACACAGGTATTACAGAGGGGAGGTAATTGTATCCACAAATCAGCTGACGGCTCAAATCAAATCAAACTGTATTTGTCACATGCGCCGAATACAACAAGTGTAGACCTTACTGTGAAATGCTTACTTACAAGCCATTAACCAACTTTGATTTTCAAGAAGATTTAAGAAAATATTTACCAAATAAACTAAAGAAAAAAATAATAAAAGGTAACACAATAAAATAACAATAACAAGGCTATATACAGGGGATACCGGTACCGAGTCAGTGTGCAGGGGTACAGGTTAGTTTGTACATAGATAATAAACAGCGAGTAGCAGTAGTGCACAACACAAATGGGGGGGTCAATGTAAATAGTCACGTGGCCATTTGATTCATTGTTCAGCAGTCTTATGGCTTGGGAGTAACTTTTTGGTCCTAGACTTGGTGCTCCTGTACTGCTTGCCATGCAGTTGCAGAGAAAACAGTCTATGACTTGGGTGACTGGAGTCTATGACAATTTTATGGGCTTTCCTCTGACACCAACGAACTATCATGGTCCAAACACACCAATACAGGTTTATAGTGGCCCCACGGCTTTATGGGCTGTATTTCAGGGCCTGGTGGGGGAGGCTGTCGGGCGTTTTGATGTATTGGGGGGCCTCAGAGCTGTTAGAGGAAATGTTGCTTGTTATGAATGAACCACACTGGAACTCAACCCAACGAATCAAGCTCTACTCTTCATCTGTCAATGACAGAGCACCTGCCCTCTATGCAAACTAAGTCTTCCTATTAGAAGTTTTTGGCTAATCTGGAATGAGGAGATAAGTTCAGCAGCTTTCTTTAGTTCCTGAATTGTATTTCTGTCAGATTTGCTGGTTTGTAGGCCCACTTCAAACGCTGGTTCATTTTGGAACACTTCGTCACCTTAACTGAACGGAAAGTGATTCATATGTTTACTGGACATGAATAGCCTTGAAAGTCTTGACCTTTATAAGGAGTGAAGACAAGTTCTGTAAGCTTGTAACAGAGAGATGGACCGTGACCATGATGTTTTAGTCATCTGTTACACTTTGCTTCCCTCTGAACTGAAAGAAGAGGTCAGAGTGTCTGAAGCAGTGAGTTTATATACAGCATTGGCCTGAAGCAGCTCCGTGGGAGAGAATCAGCTCGTCTTAACCTCACAGACAACAGCCGGCATGCATGCTTCTCCCCTCTGAACCCTGTATTTTCTCCCCCGGGGTCATGGACATGTCATTGGGGAAGAGTGTGTGGACTGGGTGAAAAGCCAAAGAACATCGCTGTGCATTTTTCCAGAACTCTTTTCTGCTACCTCAGTCTCTGATAAGAGCAACAAATGAACGTCCTTTGAACCTCACTCCCCATCTCCTCCCTCTCTCTTTCCTGCCCCCAATAGTACAAGACAGTAGTCAGTGAGGCAGAGAACAGTGAGGATTAATTGTGTTCTGTAGGTACAGAGGGCATCAGCAGCGGCCTGCTATTTTGGGCCCTGGTGAGCCTCCATATGCTGGATGAAATCTGTTCCTCCTCTCCTGGCTTGTTAGCTTTAGCGTGTTAGCGTGCTCACTGACCAGCAGTTGCAGTGAGACAAGACAGGACTGGGCCACTCTCCAGGAGTACCACAGAGCAGTGCAGCTCAGCCCAGCCAGCAGAACCAACAGGCAACCCCCAGTTCCCATATCACACCCCCACAACCTAATGAATCGTTCTGGGAACCTTTAACAGACCCAATTCTGTTTGCCCGGAGGCAGCAGAGCCACCAGGCAGCCCTTCAGCATCCTGGGCCGTTAGTCTCTGCTTTGGAGCCGTTGTCTGAAATAGCCTTTGACTATCTCTGAGACACAGAGCCTTGCAGGATCCTCTCCTCTCATCATTAAAGGAAAATCACTGCTCTAAAGATGAACTCGCCTGCTCCTTCTTATATAGAATTAGCCTATTCTGTTTGAATGCAAATCTTTATTTATGCATGATTGTGCTGGATAATTAAGTTGTGTGTGTGTGTGTGTGTGTGTGTGTGTGTGTGTGTGTGTGTGTGTGTGTGTGTGTGTGTGTGTGTGTGTGTGTGTGTGTGTGTGTGTGTGTGTGTGTGTGTGTGTGTGTGTGTGTGTGTGTGTGTGTGTGTGTGTGTGTGCGTGCAATTTTTTTTACCAATACACTTTCACACACTTTCACACTCTAACATATATCCTTTTCAAATCAATTTTATTGGTCACATACAATAGTTTAGCAGATGTTATTGCGGGTGTATCGAAATGCTTGTATACACAAACACTTTCTGGGCAAACAATGTAAGAAATGATACATAAAAGAAAACAAATCCTGCAAAGTTTCCCAAGAGCTAGAAGTGAGGCAGCCCTCTCTGTCGGCGACATGTAATGAGTCATTGTGTTTGCAAATTTCAGATATCTAGCCTGTACATCTTATTTATCAACAGCTAGTTTGTTCAGGCTACATGATATACAAGCATCACTGAACTAATAGGGCTAGTTTACTAGTGTGTCCTCTGTATTGTCTGTCACGCCCTGACCTTAGTATTCTTTGTTTTCTTTATTATTTTGGTTAGGTCAGGGTGTGACATGGGTGATGCATGTGTTTTTTTTGTACTGTCTGTGGGTTTTGTATGTTTATGGGAGTGTATACTATCTAGGTGTTTATGTATGTCTATGGTTGCCTAGATTGGTTCTCAATTAGAGGCAGCTGTTTGTCGTTGTCTCTGATAGAGAACCATATTTAGGCATCCATCTTCTTTGGGTATTTCGTGGGTTATTGTCTATGTGTTAGTTGCCTGTGTCTGCACTACATATTTAGCTTCAGTTTCTCGGTCACTTTGGATTTTTCTTTTTCCTTGTTTTGGAAGATAACGTGAGCCGGGTGCGCCAATCTCCTTGCGGAGATGGTGCAAAATCCATCAACACGGTCGGTCCCTGGGATTGGGCTGGCCAACACGATTCGATTTGCTTGGAAGGAAAAGGAGTTGGAGCCTTTAGGACGGGAAACTTTTGGAAGGACAATCTTGATGGGGATTCTAAAGCTGACGGTGAAGGACGTATTTTGCTTCCAAGGCAACTTGTTGGAGGGAGCATACG
The DNA here is from genome assembly GCF_021184085.1 of Oncorhynchus gorbuscha. Lineage (NCBI taxonomy): Eukaryota > Metazoa > Chordata > Actinopteri > Salmoniformes > Salmonidae > Oncorhynchus > Oncorhynchus gorbuscha. The sequence goes on from NC_060185.1 coordinate 80,853,599, forward strand.
ACGTAGCACTACATAAAGAAGAGAAACACGATGATATCCTGAGAAGGGCAAGAGCAGTGGAGGTGAGAGGCCGATGTGCCACTATGAAATAACAAGCCTGGCGAGGAACAACTTTATGGTTGTAACTGTCAACATTTACAACCCATCCGTTAAGGACGAGGAGGTGAGGGCCTTTCTGGGGAGATACATGGATAACATCTCCTCAGCAAGGCACCTCAAAGACTCCCTTGGGTTTTGGAATGGGAGGAGAGGCTTCCAGGCCCTCCTCAGGGAGGACCCAAAGGGACATGGTGACTACCTCCATCCTCCTGCTATGTTCTCCCTGGGGGCTGACAGGGGGACGTTGTTTTATGCACGTCAGCCCCCATTTTGCAGGCGCTGTATGGCCTACGGCCACATCCTCGCCTCGTGCAGGACAAGAAAGTGCAGATTTTGTGGAATTTTGCAAAGGATTGTGACGAGCCTAAGGAGTGCCACGGGTGTGGCTCGTCAGCACACCTGTGGCGGGGGTGCCCGGCTCGTCAGAGGCCATACGCGTCTGCGGCTGGGGGGGGGGGGCAGAAGCGGGGGATGGGGGAAGAAGAGGGGTGGAAGGAAGCACGCCTCATGACCAGAGTACAGGCCCAGAGGGGAAGGCCGCAAGGAAGGAGGAGGAGCAAGAAGCGGCGGATGGAAGAGTGAAGGAAACGGAAGGCACGGGAGTAGGAGAACCAGGAAAAGCGGCGGAAGAAGGCAAGTGAGTGGAGGAGCATGAGAGAGAAGAAAGCGAGGGAGGAGTGGTGAAGAAGGAGACAGTGGAAGAGCAAGTGGAGTGGGGGGAAAGTGCCCTGGTGGAAGAGATGAGGGGTATGGTGGAGGAGCTGGCGGGGGGGAGGGTGGTATATCTCCACTGCCGCCATCACCAAAGAAGAGAGTGAAGAGGAGGGTGCGATTGGCCGACAGTGAGAGGGAGGGGATGGCCAAGAGAGCGATGGGGGTGGGAGAAACCGCTGGGTTGCTGCTGGTTTTCCCAGGCTCTCAACTTCTGTTGGGTGGGGACCCACCTAACAAGGCCCAGGGTACAGGAGGAGGTGGGGAGTTTTTTGTTTGGGGACTCAGCCTCCCCCTATTTTTTTCCAAACCAGCTGCAGTGCTGGGGAGGGGGAGGAGTGTGGGGGTATACCCAGGGTGCAGGGCACCCCGGTGCAAAACACTATTCCTGCATCCTGGGTTGGTGAGATGGAAGAAGAGGGAGGGACGTCGGGAGTACGGATGGTGTTCTCACCGGTAGATATGGAGCAGGGGAGCATCGGGTGAGTCTCCTGTTAGTTTTTTTCTGTCTGGGTTTAGTATTTGAGTGAAATTTTTGATGTTTTTATTTTATTATTTCATGGGGTCTGATTTGACTTTTGTTAGTTTAAATGTAAGGGGTTTAAGGGATTTTGTTAAGAGGAGGGCGGTAATTTAGTTATTTGGAGGGTGTGGGGTTTGATTTTTGTTTTTTACAGGAGGTTCACCTGAGGGATGGAGGGGATGTTAGTAGGTTTAAGAGGGAGTGGAACAAGGGGGAGTCGGTTTGGGATATTGGGGGGGTGCACTCATCGGGGGTAGGAATTTTGTGTGGGCACAGGGAGGTAAAAGTGGAGGGTTCTTTTGTGGTAATGCAGGGGAGGGATATGGGGGTGGATGTCACGATAAGGGATTGTAAATTTAGATTAGTGGTGGTGTATGGGCCACAGGTGGCGGCAGACAGTGGACTTTCTGGCGCCCCTGTGCGCCACAAATAGGAAATTAGTGATAGGGGGATAGCAGTGCAGGCGCCATCACCGGGCTACTGGCTTGCCATGGTCTGGTTGATGGTGGCCTGCACACTACTCCGAAAATGGCCGGTCCTACATGCCGCAACTCCAGGGGGGTTGCGCGGAGGCTCGACTATATTTTTGTATCCAGGTCTTTGGCTAAGTTATTTGGGCGGCTGTTGCCTGTTTTCTTTTCAGATCACGACGGGGTGCTCCTGCAGGTGGGGTCGGCAGTCTGCCTCTTCGGTAGGGGGTACTGGAAGTTAGATCGGGATGTGCTGGAGGAGCAGGCTTTTGTTGACACGTTTTTTGGTTTCTTTTCTCCATGCGCGAGGGGGTGTTAGAGTGGTGGGAATTAGTTAAGGTGAGTATTAGGGCTTTTATAATAGGGTATTGCAAGAGGAAAAAAAGGGAGGAGAGGAGGGAGGTGGATCGTATCCAAAGGTTAATCGAACTCGAGTACGAGGCAGGCAACCTCGGCAGGTAGTTTGACTGGGAAAGATCCGCAACCCTAAAGGCGCAGCTTAGGGAGCTGCAGGCTCGAGCTTTCCTGGAGCGTGCGCATATTGGCTTTCTAGAACACAATGAGACTTGTTCCGCTATGTTCTTTAAGTCGGTTAGGGCCAGACAGAGTAGGAAGGTAATGCATGGCGTTAGGGAAGAAAATGGTAGTATAGTTAGAAAACCAAAGGAAATGGTCAGGGTGATAACTGACCATTTCCAAGGTTTATTTAAGGAAAGGGAAATAGATGTAGAGCAGGGAAATGTGTTTTTAGAACACTTGTCCAGGCGGTTGCCGGAGGACATTAGAGAAGTGATGGAGGCCCAGATCTCACTAGAAGAGGTTGAGAGCGCTCTTAGGAGGATGGGAAAAGGGAAGGTGCCTGGGATGGATGGGCTGCCGGCTGAGTTTTATCTCAAGTTTTGGGGTATACTTGGACCAGTGGTCCTCGAAGTCTTGAAGGCCATCCTTGAGACGGGGGTCCCGGGGGATCAATGGCTGTTGGTGTGCTGTCACTTCTATATAAGAAGGGGGAAGTAACAGACCTTGGCAACTGGCGGCCGTTGACCATGCTGTGCGTAGATTACAAGCTACTTGCAAAGGTTTTAGCAGACCAGTTGCGCACAGCCCTTCCCTACGTCGCCCATGAGGATCAGACGTGCGGGGTAGAGGGCCGCTCTATTAGATGGAACCTACAGTTAATCAGGGACTCCATCGCTTGGGTTGAAGATAGAGGCCTGCCTTTAATGGTAGCAGCGCTAGATCAGACGAAAGCCTTTGATCGTGTGAATAGATATTTTCTATTCAGAGTGTTAGGTCGATTAGGATTTGGGGAGAAGTTCATAGGATAGATCTGTACATTATATGTCGGAGCGGGGTGCCGAGTTAGTGTAAATAGTCACTTTGGTGACGTTTTTGACCTCTCGTCTGGGGTCAGGCAGGGGTGCCCACTCTCGGCTCTCCTCTTCATTCTGTACATGGAGCCTCTGGGGGCTGCCATTAGGGCAGACACAGGGGTGGAAGGCTTGTTGATCCCTGGAAGTGGTGGGCTGCGTGTTAAGATGACGCAGTACGCCAACGACACTTCCTTGCTGCTGTGCAAGGACTCGTGCCTGACAAGGTCCCTTGCCATCATTGGGGATTTCACCCGAGCGTCTGGAGCGGTTCTGAACCATGCAAAGTCTTCCGTTAAGTTTTTCGGAAGATGCTGCGGTAGGACCGATGTGCCCGGGGGGTTATCTCTCTGTGAGGTGGCCCTGAGGATTCTCAGGGTCCATTTGGAGACCTCCGGCTCAGCAACGCTGAACTGGAACATGGGTATCGCAGTGGTACAGAGGAAGCTAGCGATGTGGAAGGCTAGGTCTTTGTCTTTTATGGACAAGGTCCTGGTCCTAAAGGTGGATGTGTTGCCGTCTCTTTTGTATTTGGCGTACATCTACCCATTGCCGGCTTGTCTGAGGAGGCCTCTAGTGAGGCTTGTGTTTCAGTTCATGTGGGGTGGCAGGTACGAGTGGGTCGCCAGGGCACGCATGCTCTGTCCCATCGGGGAGGGAGGTAGGGGGTACCACATTTCCCCCTCAAGCTGGACACAATTTTTGTTTCTTTCTTGTTAACTTAGCTTGCTCATCCAGTGATACACCCGTCCGGTTACCTCCTGCGGGTGTTCTTCTCGTATCAGGCGAGAAGCGTAATGGTGTGGTCTAACACGGGTCCTCGGGCGGAACAGCTGCCGTGGCACTTTGGCCATGCGGCCAAGTAGCTGCGTGCGCACCCTGAGGTTGAAGTTGCCCAAGTAGGTTTAGATCACAGGCACCTGTACGAGGAGGTCAGACAGGCAGGGAGTCCGGCGCCTGTAGTGGGCATCTCGGCAGTGGTCTGGGAGGGAGTGCAGGCGCGGGGCCTGGACAACAGGCTCAAGGACCTGAATTGGTTGAGCCTCCACAAGTGCTTTCCGGTATGTTCCATCATGTACCGGCATAGTTTGCCGCAATCCCCCACCTGTCCAAGATCCTCTTGTGGCAGGGAGGAGACTGTGCGCCATGTCTTTTGGGACTGTGCCTTTACCGGAGTAGTATGGGCTAGGGCACGGGTGTTGATAGGTTTAGTAAGAGGGGATTTTGTATTGACGTGGGCCAGGTTAGAGAGGGGTGTAGGGAGAGCGAGAGGGACGGATAGGGACAGGTTTCTGCTCTGGCTTCTCATGAGTCTCTTTAAACGGGGGCTGTGAGAAGCCAGGCAGAACATGGTGAAGACCGGGAAAGATTGGGGGGTGGAAGGGATAGTGAGGAGGGTGGAAGGAGATTTCAGGGGGAGGATGAAGAGGGAGGAGAGGAAGTGGGGGCAGCATGCTGCCCAGGAGAGGTGGAAGGGGGGTTTAGGGCTGGGTGTCATTTAGATTTGTAAGGGGATAGATTAGGGAAAGGTAGTTTGTAGGATGCTCCCCAGGGGTTTTGTTTGGGGTTTTTGTTTAGTTAAATTAAAATACCATTATTGGAGTATGAATGAAAATTATGAGTTGTAAAGAATGAATGGTATTGAATGTAATAAATTATTATTTTCTAAAAATATTTTTATTTTTTATTTAGCTTCACGGTTATTTTGTATTAGTTTGTTTAGTGTCTGTCTTTATTAAAGTATCATGTATTCATATCATGCTGCGCCTTGGTCTCCTCCATTCAACGAACGTGACATTGTCCTTGACTTGCACACTAAAGATAGGCTTATGGCTGTCTCAAGATATATGGAATCAGTCGTAGAAATACTGAGTGATATACTTTATATTAGTAACTCCAGTAATTCATCCCAAAAATATGTGTGTGTTGATTCTGCACGTCTATGACTCTCTGTGTTACCTCATTCTCCGGCCTACTCTCTTTGCTGGAACACAGTTGGCCACCAGCTAAATTATCGATCTCCATTAAGGCCAGAGTAGCGAGTGGGTGTGATGGTGCTGATTTATCAGTAAAGGAGGAAACGGCAGAGGAAGAGCCTCCTGACTGATGGAGGCGGGACGCACAGACAATGTCTGGGGCTGATGATGTCGCTCTGGGGGTCACGGAGACGTCTTGATTAAAGAGATTTAGGATGCTGATGAAAAAACATCCACAGTCGACAGAAAAAAAAGCTACCGCGAAATTGGACTCTGAAGGAGGATTTGAAACTCCACCCAAAACAATTGTGCTCCATTAGGAGGGTCAAACAATCTCTGTTCAATGTTAGGTTCTAATTCTCAGAGTAGAAAACTCTACGGACACTATGAAAGCTGAGCCAAGTTTATTCTTTCCAGAGGGTCAATACAGCTGCATTAGATAAAATAATTTTCACACAAGCACTTATATTTAACCCTTCCTCCCAGGCTGAGTCTCCCCCTACACATCTGTACAAACATTGTATCTTCACTGCTAGGCAGAACACTAAGTGATACGGGCCATAAACGTTTATTTCTCCCTTAACGTGACCTGACCTGATCTCGACCCCCCTTCATCACTAATCCTTGGCTCTCTCCCCTTATCAATGCCTGCCACATGTGATCGCTTTCCCTGATACATTACCCTATATTTCATATTCTCAGAACCCAACATCATACAAACTAATCCTCCACCTCACTCATCATCACTGTTTTATAACATAGTTCTTAGGTCTTGATTCTGTCCCTCAGCCATAACTGAACGTTGAGCATTACAGTATAGTAAGCTACAAATTAATGCATCTTCTCAGTTTTAAAGGATACTGTCTGTTTAAATTCAGTACACATACATACATGATGGAAAATCCAAGCCCAGTTACAATAACCGAATGAGTTAAAACATCCATGATCAAATTTTCCAAGGCCTAGTTGAATTATTGAATCAAATCAAATCTATGTTTATTGCTCGCGTACACAGATTTGGAGGTGTATTAGCAGGTTCAGTCAAATGCTTATGTTACTAGCTCCAACAGTGCAGTAGACTGTCTTGTACATACAATTCACTAGTTGCATTTAATATCAAGGGATGCTTATTTTAGCACACAACAGATCAAAGTACTCAATAGAGCTACTCTGGTCTTAAGTAGAGCCACATAGATCTCTATATAACTACAGCTGCTGGATCTAATGTGCTCCATGTGTTCCCGCTCTAGCATAGATTAGTAATGTAGACCTACACTGTAATTTGTCCTCTAAAATGTTCTCTGTCAAGTTATTAACCAAGAGTTCTCCACTAAGAGTTTTAGTGAGTTTGTGGGAAATTAGCTACAGCATCTGGCACTGGAGTATACCTATACATTATCTATCTGAGTAGACCTATACATTATCTATCTGAGTAGACATATACATTATCTATCTGATTAGTGCTATACATTATCTATCTGAGTAGACATATACATTATCTATCTGAGTAGACCAAAACATGATCTATCTGATTAGAGCTATACCTTATCTATTTGAGTAGACATATACATTATCTATCTGAGTAGACCTATACATGATCTATCTGAGTATACCTATACATTATCTATCTGAGTATACCTATACATTATCTATCTGGGTATACCTATACATTATCTGAGTATACCTATATATTATCTATCTGAGTATACCTATACAGAATCTGAGTAGACCTATACATTATCTGGGTAGACCTATACATTATCTATCTGGGTAGACCTATACATTATCTATCTGAGTAGATACTCCAGAGAATTTTCCCCTTTTAAGCATGGGTCAATAATGTGGACCTACTCAGTCATTGTCCTCTAAAACAGCGGTGGGTAACTCCAGTCCTCGAGGGCCTGATTGGTGTCACATTTTTTCTCCATCACTAGCAAACACAGCTGATTAATCAAATTGCATTGTAAACTGAAGATCATGATTAGGTGAT